>NC_083369.1:145913882-146216912 GCF_030254825.1 Meriones unguiculatus
AGGCAGAGGCAGAGGCAGAGAGGCAGAGAGGCAGAGGCAGAGGCAGAGAGGCAGAGGCAGAGAGGCAGAGGCAGAGGCAGAGAGGCAGAGGCAGAGGCAGAGAAGCAGAGGCAGAGAGGCAGAGGCAGAGGCAGAGGCAGAGGCAGAGGCAGAGGCAGAGGCAGAGAGGCAGAGGCAGAGGCAGAGAGGCAGAGGCAGAGAGGCAGAGGCAGAGAGGCAGAGGCAGAGGCAGAGAGGCAGAGGCAGAGGCAGAGAGGCAGAGGCAGAGAGGCAGAGGCAGAGGCAGAGGCAGAGGCAGAGAGGCAGAGGAAGAGAGGCAGAGGCAGAGGCAGAGAGGCAGAGGCAGAGAGGCAGAGGCAGAGAGGCAGAGGCAGAGGCAGAGAGGCAGAGGCAGAGAGGCAGAGGCAGAGGCAGAGAGGCAGAGGCAGAGAGGCAGAGGCAGAGGCAGAGGCAGAGAGGCAGAGGCAGAGAGTCAGAGGCAGAGGCAGAGAGGCAGAGGCAGAGGCAGAGGCAGAGGCAGAGGCAGAGGCAGAGAGGCAGAGGCAGAGGCAGAGAGGCAGAGGCAGAGAGGCAGAGGCAGAGAGGCAGAGGCAGAGGCAGAGAGGCAGAGGCAGAGAGGCAGAGGCAGAGGCAGAGAGGCAGAGGCAGAGGCAGAGAGGCAGAGGCAGAGAGGCAGAGGCAGAGGCAGAGGCAGAGAGGCAGAGAGGCAGAGGCAGAGAGGCAGAGGCAGAGAGGCAGAGGCAGAGGCAGAGGCAGAGGCAGAGGCAGAGGCAGAGAGGCAGAGGCAGAGAGGCAGAGGCAGAGAGGCAGAGGCAGAGGCAGAGAGGCAGAGGCAGAGAGGCAGAGGCAGAGGCAGAGGCAGAGGCAGAGGCAGAGGCAGAGGCAGAGAGGCAGAGGCAGAGAGGCAGAGGCAGAGAGGCAGAGAGGCAGAGGCAGAGAGGCAGAGGCAGAGGCAGAGAGGCAGAGGCAGAGGCAGAGAGGCAGAGGCAGAGGCAGAGGCAGAGAGGCAGAGAGGCAGAGGCAGAGGCAGAGAGGCAGAGGCAGAGAGGCAGAGGCAGAGGCAGAGAGGCAGAGGCAGAGAGGCAGAGGCAGAGAGGCAGAGGCAGAGGCAGAGGCAGAGGCAGAGGCAGAGGCAGAGGCAGAGGCAGAGAGGCAGAGGCAGAGGCAGAGAGGCAGAGGCAGAGAGGCAGAGGCAGAGAGGCAGAGGCAGAGAGGCAGAGGCAGAGAGGCAGAGGCAGAGGCAGAGAGGCAGAGGCAGAGGCAGAGAAGCAGAGGCAGAGGCAGAGGCAGAGGCAGAGGCAGAGGAAGAGAGGCAGAGGCAGAGGCAGAGAGGCAGAGGCAGAGAGGCAGAGGCAGAGGCAGAGAGGCAGAGGCAGAGGCAGAGAGGCAGAGGCAGAGGCAGAGAGGCAGAGGCAGAGAGGCAGAGGCAGAGGCAGAGGCAGAGAGGCAGAGGCAGAGAGGCAGAGGCAGAGGCAGAGAGGCAGAGGCAGAGGCAGAGGCAGAGGCAGAGGCAGAGGCAGAGGCAGAGAGGCAGAGGCAGAGGCAGAGAGGCAGAGGCAGAGAGGCAGAGGCAGAGGCAGAGAGGCAGAGGCAGAGAGGCAGAGGCAGAGGCAGAGAGGCAGAGGCAGAGGCAGAGAGGCAGAGGCAGAGGCAGAGAGGCAGAGGCAGAGGCAGAGAGGCAGAGGCAGAGAGGCAGAGGCAGAGGCAGAGGCAGAGGCAGAGAGGCAGAGAGGCAGAGGCAGAGAGGCAGAGGCAGAGAGGCAGAGGCAGAGAGGCAGAGGCAGAGGCAGAGGCAGAGAGGCAGAGGCAGAGGCAGAGGCAGAGAGGCAGAGGCAGAGGCAGAGAGGCAGAGGCAGAGGCAGAGAAGCAGAGGCAGAGGCAGAGGCAGAGGCAGAGACAGAGGCAGAGGCAGAGGCAGAGGCAGAGAGGCAGAGGCAGAGAGGCAGAGGCAGAGAGGCAGAGGCAGAGAGGCAGAGGCAGAGAGGCAGAGAGGCAGAGGCAGAGGCAGAGGCAGAGAGGCAGAGGCAGAGAGGCAGAGGCAGAGAGGCAGAGGCAGAGGCAGAGAAGCAGAAGCAGAGGCAGAGGCAGAGAGGCAGAGGCAGAGAAGCAGAGGCAGAGAGGCAGAGGCAGAGAGGCAGAGGCAGAGAGGCAGAGGCAGAGAGGCAGAGGCAGAGAGGCAGAGGCAGAGGCAGAGAGGCAGAGGCAGAGAGGCAGAGGCAGAGAGGCAGAGGCACAGAGGCAGAGGCAGAGGCAGAGAGGCAGAGGCAGAGAGGCAGAGGCAGAGGCAGAGAGGCAGAGGCAGAGAGGCAGAGGCAGAGAGGCAGAGGAAGAGAGGCAGAGAGGCAGAGGCAGAGAGGCAGAGGCAGAGGCAGAGAGGCAGAGGCAGAGAGGCAGAGGCAGAGGCAGAGAGGCAGAGGCAGAGGCAGAGAGGCAGAGGCAGAGGCAGAGAGGCAGAGGCAGAGAGGCAGAGGCAGAGGTAGAGGCAGAGAGGCAGAGGCAGAGAGGCAGAGGCAGAGAGGCAGAGGCAGAGGCAGAGGCAGAGAGGCAGAGGCAGAGAGGCAGAGGCAGAGAGGCAGAGGCAGAGAGGCAGAGGCAGAGGCAGAGAGGCAGAGGCAGAGGCAGAGAGGCAGAGAGGCAGAGGCAGAGAGGCAGAGGCAGAGAGGCAGAGGCAGAGAGGCAGAGGCAGAGAGGCAGAGGCAGAGAGGCAGAGGCAGAGGCAGAGAGGCAGAGGCAGAGGCAGAGAGGCAGAGGCAGAGGCAGAGAGGCAGAGGCATAGGCAGAGAGGCAGAGGCAGAGGCAGAGGCAGAGGCAGAGAGGCAGAGGCAGAGGCAGAGAGGCAGAGGCAGAGGTAGAGGCAGAGAGGCAGAGGCAGAGAGGCAGAGGCAGAGGCAGAGGCAGACTTATGTAGCCCAGGATGGCTATGTGGCTGAGGATGACCTCGAACCCCTGCCTCCACTTTGTAAGTGTAGTAATACATCCGAGAAAGATACAGACAACCACACTGATTAAACCAAATAAAGTATATGAGTCTTTTATTGGCTGGAGACCAAGAGCAGGCTCATGCCTCAAAGTCTCTTGGTGCCCAAGCTTAGGGGTACAGAGTTTTTAAAGGTAAAAACCACAAAGACCATAATTTACGTCAAAGTTAGATAGGGTCACAGTGACCTTGAAACATTCATTTCTGGCAGGACATAGTAGTTATTTTAGATATAACATGACAATTTTTTTAAATTTATACATCTTCCAGTTATTTTAGTTTGTGTTAACTTTGTATAAACATTAATTACTCTGGCTAATATATCTGGATCATAGTCAAAGTCATAGAAATTTCAAATGTGTTGCCAAGCAGATATAACTATTGGGGGAAGAGGGGTAGAAGGGTTGACAACTATCTAAATAAACACAAAATGGAGTTAGCACAAGATGGTGTTACCTTAGTCACTTTACAAATGCTGGGATTACAGGTGGTCATCACTATATCTGGTTTATGTATGCTGATGACTGAATCCAGGGCATTTTGCATGTTAGGCAAGCACTTTCTTTACCAAGCTAAATCCCCAGCCTGTGTCATCATTGTCACCACAGGAATATCTCTCTGTGTGCGTTTTCTAATCATATGGTTTTTTGTTATTGTTGTTTTGAGACAGGGTCTCTCCATGTAGCCCTCAGCCTTTCTTTTTCTGGTTTCTAGTCCCTGGGGTAGACAGACTTTCAGGAGGGGCTAACATCAGGGAAGATTAGGTAATCTCCATCCAACAGCGCAAGGGCCCTATGAACAGCTGGGGTTTAGGGGTTTGGAGCATAGGTACAGTATTAATTCTCTTTTCTGGGTCATGAGATTGTGTTTTAAAGAGATTACCTGTCTGTTTCAGCTTCCTGTTAGCCTGAGGGACAGCTGACAAATTATTTTTGTGTAATGCCTTTCTGGCTGGAAAAGCATCTTGCTACTATCTATATCCCTTGAGCTGAGAATATTCAGGGCGCTGAAGAGTGAGCCCTTGGTATATTGGTAGAATGAGGAGAGCAACAAGTTCATTGTGTATGCTATGAAGATAGAAATAATCTTTCTTGATGGTATGTGGCAGAGACCTCAAAGGTGTTTATCAAATACAGTATCTTTTGTGATAAAATGGCTATTGATAATTTTAAAAAACGTTGTTTTTTTTTCCTTGTTTGCCTTCATGTTCAGAAATTTAGTAAAAAGTGTCACAGCTAGGAATATTCAGATTTTTTTTCTGTGTGTGTGCCAATAACACATGGCCTGAGGCTAAAATCTGTTGATATCTCTGTGGTTTTTGCTTTATGTTTGATTCCAATGGTAGTGCTGTAGGATGGTTGATAATTCTAGAGTACTTTTGAACCTGTGCACATATTAACCCTATCTGAATAGAAGTGTCAAGATGAGCTGGACATGGATTACGGAAACATTTTTCAGTTTGTTCCTTAGAATCACCTGGGGCACTCAGGCTTGATCAGATGAAGGCAAAGTTGATCTTTTGGGTTCTGGAGTCTTCCACAGTGCTGGTGAACTTTCCCCACCCATTCATTTTAAGAGGCACTTTGAAGCATAAGGCACATTGAATAGTCACTGAATTGTGCCAACAGCAATTTATTGGTGGAAGCTGCTAGAAATGATAAAATCTGGGTTCATGTGATGTTTTTGTGCAGGTATTAAGCATACTTGCTATTCTTTCAGAAGACCAAACTTTGAGTCCTAGAATCCATAACCACATGTAACTTTAGACACCTGAAGAAGGCATTAGATCCCTTGGAGCTGGAGTTTCAGATGGTTATAATTTCAAGCAGACCTTGAACTCATGGCAATCCTTCTGCCTCAGCCTTTCAAATGCTGCTTCCAATGTTGTTACCCCTCTTGACTTAATAAAAGCTGATTTTTTTTTTCTTTCGGGGGGGTTGTACTAGGTTATCGTTCTCAATCCCTGTGATCTGGAGTTCTGGGATGGTTCAGAAAAAAAAGCCAGAATGCATATCACACGCCTCTGCCACAGCAAGTTGTAGAGGGAAGGATCCAGGGCCCTTCATCCTCCAAGACAGCTGGATCCGGGCTTTCAGTTGAATTCTTGACACACAGAGTTTTGTTTTGTTTTGGGGGTTGCTATGCAAGTGCAGACAAATTCTCTCACAATAAAATCTACCTTCTGAATCACTCCTCAAAACCAAAGCCTGCTCTAAGGTGTGGAGAGTCACTATGCCAAATGGTGAAAGAGAAAGTAGCACTTAGATCCAGTGCAGCCTGAAAGCCACCTGGGAGATATTTGGCTATGTGAGCCAATGTGTTTCTTTTATTTTTCTCCTTAGCTACATTTAATTTAGCTTTCTAATACTTGTTATTGAAAAAAGCCCAATACTGTCTTATTGAAATATTAGCCTCTATTTTGTTGGGATTTAATATTTGACTGTAATGTTTTTGAAGTCACAATGCATTCTTATCCTTTCCTCTCATTTTTTCTTATTGTGACAAATGATCTATGCAAATGAAAGAGCATTCCAGAGAAATGTGCATCCTAATGATCTAGTCACCAGCCCAAGTTGAGAAGCAGAGGGCTGCCAGCTGTTTACCAGCACACTGCTATGACCCCCACCATGATGCTGGGACATGCCTAAAGTTCACATGACAGGTAGTGGTGGTGGGGAATCAGCTCCTGTTTGTATCTGCTCTGTGATAAAATAGGTCTATGGAAGCAACTTAAAGGACGAAGGGTTTACTCTGGCTCACAGTCTGAGGGTATAGTCACCATGGCAAGGAACAGTAGGTTGGCGCTCAGAAAGCAGAGAGAGGAAAGCTCAGCTCACTGTCTCCTTTTTATCCAGGTCAGGGAGTCAGTCAATCTAGATAATCCCTCACAGGTGTGCCCAGAGGGTCATCTCCTACGTGATCCTCAATCTGCTAAGTTAACAATCAGTCCTATTCAGTGCGCAGTGTTCTTCTCAGCTGAAGCCACAGTTCATTTATTTTGCTTTCAACCTGACTGTCCTGCCACACATTTATCCAGTTAGAGACTATTTTCTGTGTCCAATGTTTACTGTAGAGAACTTATGGAAGCTGACCAGGCCAGCAGAGCCCTCCCAGTGGCAGCAAACTGAAATGTTAAATATTACTCTTCTCAGAAGCCTGCGCTTCACCAAGCTATGCCATCTGCCTTCCTTGGTTGGCATCCAAAGCTGCCAAAGGCTGTTAAAAAAAAACTGTACAACCTGGTGAACTGGTGTTACGATACAGTCATGGGCTTCAGCTCTAGCTAGTGCCTCAAGAAAGTAAACAGTTGTATGTGTCCCTTGGAGCACACTATATCACCATGGGTATTGACTGTGGCTGATCCACTGGGAGGTCATTAGGCTGGTAGTCCTTTTATCTCTTAGTCTAGTGACCTTCACTCTTATCTCCATCCTTAATCTTTTGAGTTTTTAAAATGCAATTTTTTAAATTTTCATATATGTATATAATGTATTTTGATGATATTCATAACATTGGTACCCTCTCATCTCTCTCTCTCATTTCTGCTGACCTCCTTCTTCCGAGCTACTCCCCTCCTTTTATGTCGTTTGTTTTTTTTTTGTATGTGTGTGTGTGTGCAAATTTAGTGCAGGTGGTTATAGCCAATTTGTGCCCATGCCATCCAGAAGACAATATTTCACATCACCTCCCTCCTTCCTTGTCCTCTAGTTTTTATATTGTTTTTCTCTGTTTTACATGATCTTCCCTGGGTCTTGGAGTGGGGAATATAGATTTTCCATTTAAGGGGGAACACTAATAAATAGTCCTTTATTCTCAGTCCTCAGTTTGCTCACTTATGAGTCTCTGTCACTTACTGCAAAAACAAGCTTTTCTTGCCAAGGAAGTTAGTATGAGTCTAAGCCTATAACTTTTAATGTTTAGAAAGCAGTTTGGCTAAATATTCATTTAGCTTAATATCAGGAATATGTTCCCTCTTAAGGCTTTTGACATACACAGCAATAGATTTTTTTCTGAAGTTTATGGAATTAAGTACATCTTTCTTTCTATGGAGTGGGCCTCAAATCTGATTAGAAAGTGGTTTGCCACCTGCAAAACAACTATGGCACTATTACACAAGTGGGAATATCTTGCCTGACAGTTTGGTGTTATAAATGAAGGATTCACAGATGACTTTTCTCCTATAGTAGCTTACATAGCAACTTATAACACTTACAGCCAGTAGGTAAGGGCATCCAGCTTACTTCCACCTTGATTTCAGCCTTAAAGAGTAGGCCTGTCAGCCTGGAACACAAGGGATATGAACTTTGGGAATGGCTTAGTGGGTAAGAGCCTTTGCTGCACAAGCATGAGGACCTGAATTTGAACTCTCAGCATCCATGTAGACAGCTGTCTATTGATGCCTATCATCCAAGCACTGTAGAGGAAGGACATAGCAGCAATGCTGGGGCTTGCTGACCACCAGCCTAGCCCCAGGTTCAGTGAGAAACTGTCTTAAAAAAAAAGTGGAGAGTGATAGACCAGGACCTCTGACATCAGCCTCTAGCCCCTCTGAGCGCACATGAGGACAAGCACCACCACACTTGTGTATACACCACCCCCTAATAATAAGAGAAAATAAGCAGTACATTCTGAGCGCTCTGAAAGCCATGGGTTTGAAAGCCAAGTACAGGCTTGTTTGTGTGGGAACAAATCTCCTATGTCTTCCTCTCAGCTTCACCTGCTTTGTGAGACTTCAGACTCAGCTCTGTCTTCACAGGGCCTTTTTGTCATTCTGTTCAAATACTCATCTCTTTTTCTTATGTGGGGACATACCATATTCAATGCAGGGTGCCCACAAAATATCAAATCTCCATAGATTCTTATTTTAGTAACCCAGTACAAAGCAGGCTGTGTTCTGAAGTCCTGAAAAGACTTGGATGTGTATTTGGGGAGCTGTTATTCAGTCTCCTACATACATCTGTATCACCTACCTTTTCTGAAGCTGGAATAAAATGCCTCGACACAAACAATTTAAGGGAAAAAGGGCTTATTTTGGCTTATAGTTCTAGGGTACAGTCCATCATGTGGGAAAACTGGTAGTAGGCAGGCCCTTGAGCAGCTATAGTCAGGAGGCAGAGGGTGAGGAATGCTTCTGCTCAGCACACATTCTAGTTTTTATTTGTGTGGCAGGTGAGTCTTCCCACCTCATGGAACCTAATCTAGATAATCCTTCAAGGACAAGACAAGAGGCTGGTCTCCTAGGTGATTCTCTGCCCTGTCAAGTTGATAATCAGCCTTAACCATCACTACCTCTTTGCAGTGGTATCCACTTTAGACTTCTCAGACTAGAATTTGCCCCCCCCCCCCTTTTTGAGACAGGGTTTCTCTTTGTGTAGCCTTGGCTTCCCTGAACTCGCCTTTAGGCCAGACCCACTTCTAACTCACAGAGATTCTCTTGCCTCTGACTCCAGATAGCTGTAGTAAAGCCTTGGGCCCATTCTTAACCTCCCAGTATCCTAAAAGTTTCCTAGCTGCAATGCACCTAACATGTATCTGTCTTCTTTTCTTGTTTCAAAACCTGCCTTGTCATAACTTACCTATAAGTAAGAAAACAAAACCCTCTCAGGCTAGGGATGTAGCTCAGTTGGTCAAGTGTACACCTAGCTTTCACAGTGCCCTACGTTTACTGCCCATCTGGAGTATACCAGACACTGCTAAAAAAAAAATGAGAACACAACTCAGAAAGTAAATTGGTCAGGCATATCTCCAAACAAATCAGCTTCCACAAAAGAAATTTCTGAATTGCTAAAGGTGCCTGCAATTGGAAAGAGAGAAGAAAGCAAAGTCATCTTGAAACCATTTAATTGCCTTTTAAAATACCAGTTATTGTTTCTCTTTTCCAGGAAATTCCTGACAATTACTGTGCCAGATGATGCACACCTGTAGTCCTACCTACTTGTGAGGCTGAGGAAGGAAGAGGAGATGAACCAAGGAGTTCAAGTTCTGTGCATTCTCAGAGGCCTAAAATTGAATCCCAGTGTCTTCTTTTATTGCTCTCCACCTTATATTTTGAGACAGGGTCTCTCACTGAACCTGGCACTTACTGATTCAGCAAGACTGGCTGTCAGGCAACTCCAAAAAATTTTCCAGGCTGGGATTCAGGTGTTCACCCCAGGGCCTGGATTTTTATGTGGGTGTTGGGGAATTCAAACTCAGTTGTTCGTGCTTGTGCAGCAAACACTTTATCCAGTGAGACATCATCCTAGCCCATCCCCATCCAGCACCTTTTATGTTTCTCATATTGAAGTGCGATTTCTGTTTTTTTTTTTTTTTTTTTTTTTTTTTGGATAAAAGTGTGTGTGTGTGCTCTGAGGAGAATGACACTGAGAGAATACAAATTGAAATTCAGAGACTGTGACAAGTAGCTGAAAGTCTCTGCAATTCTATATATTTACAAGTTTTTCTGAGCCTAATCTGATGATGTATGTCTGTAATCCCTACACTCAGAAGATTAAGGCAGGATGACTGCCAGTTTGAAGCCAGAGTAGGCAACATAGTGCTTATCAAGTTAGGGTGAGCTACAGAGGAATTTCAGGTCAGCTACAGAGTGAGACTGCTCCAAACAAAACAAAACACCCCCAAATATGAGTTCTATCAATACACTGTGAACTGTAGGACAAACTGGTAAGAACATTAAAATGAGAACATTCACGAATCTCTTGGTAGTATGGAATTCTTTCTGCCTTTCCCTGGGTGATAATGCTC
Source organism: Meriones unguiculatus (assembly GCF_030254825.1). Classification (NCBI taxonomy): domain Eukaryota; kingdom Metazoa; phylum Chordata; class Mammalia; order Rodentia; family Muridae; genus Meriones; species Meriones unguiculatus. The sequence continues at coordinate 145,923,604 of NC_083369.1, forward strand.
AGACTGTTAAAATCTTTATTCCAAGTAAAAGATAGCTCTCATTGTATTCAGCTTCACTCTTTGAGCAATGATTAATTCTCTGATTGATGTGGCTTGAAGGTTGAGCAATAAAATAAGCTGCAAAGAGAATGACCTAACAGTTCTCCCTTCTTTCATTGACAAAAATTTTCCCTTACATACTTTCAAAATGAGTTAAAAGAAAAATCCACACACAATTGAGCTTGCTAGATCATTTCTTCTGTTGTTTTAGAGGATTCTTACTTGTTCACACTGCGCGGAGGATGTTAACATTGATGGTGTCACTCAGTGATTCACTGGCCTTCTCAGAGTCCCAAGACTTTAGGACTCAACTGCTCTTCCTCCTGATAAGACATACCTGCTCCTTCGAGTCCAATTTCTACTCTGTGCTTTGAATTCTGTGACATTTGACTTAAGAGAAGGAAACACATTCAGCAACTTCTGTGTTGAAGAACACAGAACTGAGCCACCACACTTTTGGACATAAGAAACAGAAGCCACAAAACTTGCTTCTTACAGCTTGAGTTTTCAAGTGGATTCTTGCAAGTTAAGCTATTCTGTATTTTCCCTTGTATTTCATCCAAGTGCTTTATATCAGTGCCTCTAAAAGGTCTTATGTGTACTTCATGGATGCACAAGGGAGGTGGCAGGTATTTTTCTGTGTGCAGAAATAAGGTAGCCCTGATTACAGACTTTTGCTGAGGCCTTTAATTGGCTGTGTAAGTTGTTTCTAGGGTCTTGTGAGACAAAACCTGTCATCTCCATTGTAGAATAAAAATAAACATGTACAACATGTAAACAAACAACATATATTAGGTTCCCTAGAGGAACAAGATTTATAGATTAATATATATATACATATATGCTACATACACAGAAACACACATATGCAGACACACATACACAGACACACACACATATGAGATTTATTAGAGTGGTTTACAGGCTGTGGTCAAGGTAATATACTAATGGCTGTGTACTAATGGAAGGTCCAAGAGTCCAGTAGTTGTTCAGTTCATGAGGCTTAATGTCTCAGCTGGTCTTCAGTACATATCAGAATTCCGAAAAAGTAGGCTCTAATACCAATGAAGGAATGCACTTGACAGTAGGAGTGACAGCAAGCAGGCAAAGAGTCTCCTTTTCCATGTCCATTATATATAGGCTATGAGTATTAAGTGTGGCCCAGATTAGAGGTGTATCTTTCCACCTCAAGAGCTAGACTAAAAGTTAATCTTCCCACTTCAAATGTTTTTATTAAGAAAAATTCCTCAGAGGTGTACCTATCCACTTGGTTTTAGTTAACTCCAGACATAGTCAAGTTGACAACCAAGAATAGCCATCACATAGGATGAATGCCAATAAAATTTTATTGGCAAAACCAAAGTCATTTCTGATTTGGCTTGTGAGCATCATCTGCAGGGACTTTCAGGATTAAAAAATATAATTAAAAACTTTTAAATTATATTTATTAATGTTTGTGTATGCATCCGATGGTCAGAGAACAGCTACCATGTGGTTTCTAGGGTTCAAACTCAGGTTGTCAGGCTTGGAGGCAAGAGCTCCTACCTACAGAGTTATCTTGACAGTATATGTATATGTATATGTATATGTATATGTATATGTATATGTATTTAAATAAAATCTTCAGTGTACCTTCATCTTACTGATTTGAACACAGCATGTATATGTATTATATATTTAATTAAAATAGATGACTTTTGTTTGGGACAGAGCCTCATGTGATCACCCACTGGTCTTGAACTCTAAATGTAGCCAAGAATGACTTTTAATTCCTGATCCTCCTCCCTCCACCTCCTGGATTCTGGGTTATAGGTGTATACCACAAAGCATGGTTTGCAAAGGGTTGAGAATTAAACACAGGACTTTGTACACACTAGGCAATCTACCAATGAGATAAATCCCCAGCTCAAAAAAATGTTTCATAAAGGGACAATTTACCCAAGTTGTTCAACTATTAGAAAAAAATGTTTGTAGATGCTGTCTTTATTGTTGTTATGAAAAAAGGAGAAGGGGAGGCTGATACAGCTCTGTGGCAGAGTGCTGGCCTAGCCATACTCAGGCCCTGTTTTGCATCCTCCAACAACACAAAACAAACCAGTACATCACCAGAGGAGGAGAGAAACACTCCCTAACAGAAGTGATTGAGATAAAGCCATCCCAGCAGGGGGCTTGGATCACTGACACAATGAAAGAAAAGGATTTTCCCAAAGAATTGTTGAAGTGCTAAATCTCCTCTTTCCTCACCCAATTATAGTGTTTTGTTTTGTTTTGTTTTTTAATCTACTGAGAGCTGGCATTTTATCATTCAGAATAACTATGATGAGAAAAAATGTTCTGAAATGTCACAGCTACTCACAATCATGTTTAAACAAAACAAAACAAAACAAAACGAAACAAAACAGCTCCTCCCCCCCCACAACTCAGCAAAAGATAGAGATATATATTTTTAGAGATAGAGTGTGTGGGGGGGGTTGACATTGCAGAAAGTGAACTACCAGGAAAATTTTAAATTGAAGTTTGATTTATTACTGGTTTCATGCTTTCTTCTCAGTACAGAGAAACAGGAAACAATTTGTGGCCTATGAGTTCTGCAGCCCCGTGAATCATGTAGAAGCATCACTGTCCAGGTAGCATTTTGTTTCATTTCAAAAGGAAAAGTTTCCAACACATGACTTGTTCCTTCAAGGAAAACAGGGAGGGGGCATTTCTCTCCTTATTCATTGATTTGTCAGCAGGGTAGACGATTTACTAGAAGAAAGGCAAGCTGACTTGCTGTGGGCTTACACTTGATAGGTATTGCTTTTAGCACGTGACATATGTATGTTTATCCTCAAAATTATTGTTTGAACATTGCTACCACGCAGAATTCTTAGGAAAATATGACATAAAGAGCTTAAGAACAGATTCTGTTTCATTCCGTAATTAAAGTATGCATCATTGAAACAGCTTTTCAACAAATTATCAGTGTGGTAATTCCCAATTTCTAAATTATTTGTTGCATTTTAGAAATTGATAGATTAAAAAAAAATCTGGCACTACTGTTAAAATAATGCCATAAAAGATTCTAGAACCATCTCAGTTACAATTTCAGAGGACTCTCAGTATTTTCCCTCAAACCTGCCCTATACCTACAATGCAGGTAGGGGCTTCCCAGAGGGAACAGGAACTGACAACCTCTGGTGTAATTCCTCAGGTACTTTTATATCTTTTTTTTTTTTTTATGAGGTCTGTCAGTGGTTTGTAATATGCCAATCAGGGTAGGCTGGCTGGCAAGTGAGCCCCAGGGTTCTATCTGCTTTTGCTGCCCTAGCTCTGATCTTGTAAGTGTGTACCACCATACCCAGCTCTTTATTCTCTCTCTCTTTCCATCTCTCCCTTCCCTTCTCCTTTCTTCCTTCTTTTATGTGTGAATATGATGGACATGTAAGTTAGTAAAATATCAAGAAGAATAATTATTGGGTGTAAAAATAGCAAAAGCAGACCAGTAGATGAAATAGTTAAAACTCTTTTGCAGTACAGCATGTGAACTTTCCCTTTTCTTTATTGATGATCCTGCATAGGATTTCCCCTGCCCCCACCCCTGAATTTTTCTGTGTTGGTGAGTTGGGGTGCAGAGGCAAACAATTCCTTAAAACCTTGTGTGTGTGTGTGTGTGTGTGTGTGCGCGCGCATGTGTGTGCCTGCTCATGCTTTGCTTATTTATACATTCTTGTATGAAGGTTAGAGGTTGACATTGGGAGTAGTTGTCTATAAGCTTCTACCCTATTTCTTTTTTGAGACAGGTCTCTCACTGAGCCTAGAGCTCACTGTTTCAGTTAGGCAGACCATCATGCCATCAGGGATCTGCTTGTCTCTGCTCCTCTGAGACAGTGCTTCAGTTATGGGTACATACCCCCACATCCAGCTTTGGTATGGCTGCAGGTGATGTGGTCCTCATGCTAGCAGAGGTCACACTTCACTCACTGACTCATCTGCCCACTCCCCTAAGTTTGCCTCTTGCTCAGTTTATGTGCTGCTATCTGTTGGTTCCAAATGACCCTGTTCATCACGCTCATTTGGGAACTGAAATCCATGGAGATGAGGGAGAAATGACAACCGCACTGGGCTTCCAAGGCAGCCCTCTAGAACTTTGTGTCTCTTAGTGTATTAGTTATGTTTCTTGCTAGTTTGACCAAATGCCAGATAAGAATCAGCCCAGGGACATATCCCATATCCAGGGACATGACTGAGAAGTGGAGAGGGTTTATGATGGACATATTCCAGTGACTCCACAGATCTTTCTTCTTGTGGGCAGGGACAGGCAGGCCCGAGAGGTCAGGGGTGGAATAGCAATCTGAGCAGAGACCCTCTTTTCAAAGAAGGTGATATATTGCGATGAATTCTGATAAAATATCTTTAACATACTAAGAGACTGGAATTTTTGTTGGAACACACAGCCAGAGTTAATAACACCCCCTGAGGTTACTTAAGGTTGCTATCCTACTGTGTGCTCAGCCCATTTGTTTAACCTGGGTGTAAGAGAATAATGTAGCAATCAACCTTGCCTTGTCTTCCTATGTGATCAACTTTTACAACCTAAGCTAATGTTCAGCTGTAATCTTAGCTATGCAATCTTCCATGGCCCTGACTCAGAAGAATGCATGCATATCATTTGCTGAAGGCAGCAAATACAGAGGTTGTAAGCAACCTTCTAAGATGAATATCCACCATAAATGTTAAACATAACATTTGGATATCGGCTGATAAAGAATGATGCTTGTAGTATTGTTTGTTATCTCATCAGTTGGGGGTCAGTTGAAAATAGTTACTTAAGCCCTTGTAAAACTCTGTGAAAGATTTCTGTAAATTATTACTCATTCTTTTCCCATATGATGCTTTCTGTAGTGTTCAATAGACAGAGTGAAGTCCTTTGTTAGGGATACACACATAGTCTCTCTTCCTCTCTCCCTTCCCCCCCCCCAAGTCTCACACACAGAGGCAGATGCTGACACAGTTAGAGATTCAAAAGACAGCCTTCAGGCAGGCACAGATTTAAACTCATACAACAGACAAAGGGTGGAAGACACAGGGAGCATGACATAGAGAATTCAAATCTGGACTTGCTTTTGGCTAAATGACTCCAATTAGAAGTGCATTTATTTATGTCCTTAATGCAACACTGATATATTATTGGTGACTTGGAATTAGTTACTTGTGGGGATGGTTGTAGTGATGAATGTGGAAAAGGCAGAGATTTGAATAGCCCTGACATTTCTTTAATCCAAGCATGTATTAACAGACCAAAAATTATATATCTGTGTTCAAGTGAAAAAATATTTTTTCAGACTAAACATGTGGCTCCAAATTGCTGTAGTTGTTTGGGGTGGGCTGGTTCCTGATTCCATGGACTCTTTATTGTATATATTGAGCATCTCTGGCTCTGGGAAGTTTGAGGAGTCTTTTTGTGAATGTGTGTATATGTGTGTACATACACACATGTGTGTGAAGGCCAGAGGCTAGGTGTCTTCATGAATTCCCTTCTCTACCTTATTCTTTGAGCCAGGGTCTCTCATTGAACCTGTAAATCACCAACTACCTATGGTGGCTGACCAGAAATCTCTGTTATCTCCACCTTGCCAATGCTGACTATGGAGCTCAGTTTTTACAGGGGTGTTGGGGATCAAACTCAGGTCCTCATGCTTGTGTGGCAAATCCTTTACTGATTGAACAACCTCACCAGCCCTGAGAAGAGTCAGTTAAAGGAAGACACTTGGTGTTCTGTTCTGTTTCTATTCTGGATGTTTATAACTATGTCAGAACACACCATGGCCAATAACACTTAATTACCCCAATCAATTCTAGCATCTCTCTATATTTATGGGGGATTGTCCAGCCTCAAGAGTTAGGTTCCTAGTACCCATGTCAGGTGGTTCACAATCACTTGCAACTCCAGCTCCAGGGGATCTGATGCCATCTTTTGCTGTTCATGGCATTGTACTCATGCACATCTACACATATGCATAGTTAAAAATAATAACTTTCATGATGTTGTCTTTTCTCATGGGCTTAGGCTCTTATACTGCAGCAAAAGTTAGGATGAGATGAGGTTGTTGCCAGGCCAGTCCACTCCTGTCTGAGGGCCTGCTGCTCATAACCTCTGGTCAGCCAGATTACTTCACCAGATAGTCTAAATCAAGGGTTCATCCACAAGGGTTCATAAGGCACTTAGCTTTAATCGCCTTAATTTATAACATATGGACTTCTGTTTTCACACCTCTTCACTCATAATTTAGAAGTGAATGAAATTAATTTAGAAACTCAGGACCATTGAATTTACTGGCCTTTTCAAGTTCGTTTGTTTTTACTTTTAAAATTCTAAAAAGGTATATTTGTTTATGTGTATATGTGTGTGTCTGCACAAGTTTATGTATATCATGTGAGTGCAGGAACTAGAGTTAAAGGCAATTGTGAGCTGCCTAATGTGGGGGATGGGAATTGAACCCCAGTTCTCTGAAACAGCAGAAAATCTTTTAATTGGTGACTTCCAGACTTTCAGCTGTTTCCTCTGCCTTTTCCTCCTCTTTTTCCTCCTCCACCTCTTCTTTTTCTTGTTCCCTTCTCGTACTCCTCCCCCTTCTCTTTCTTCTCCTCTTGTGATTGTTTCCAATGCCTTTGCCCCATAGTAAATAATGCTTGGTGAGATACTTTCTCTTGTGTGGGGATACTTTATTTGTGTGGCAGTGAATTTCAGGAAGCAAAATTTCTACACCACAGATACTGTGTAGCAACAGCTGTGTGAATGGAAAATTCCAGAGCCTTTTTTGTTGTGGTGGTTTCCATTTTTATACGTGGGAGGAAATGTGTGAGTTACTGGAATCAGCTGTTTCAACATTTACAGAAAGGAGGAGCTAACGCTTGCTTTTTGGTACAAGTAATAGCAAAAAAGATGTGCTTGGCTAAAAAAAGTATATGAAATGTATGTATTTTGGCCATGCTGTGTTAAACACTGTAGAGACCTCTAAAAAAATCATTGGTTTTGGGCTGAAGATGTAGGTCAGTTGGTAGAGTGGCTGCCTAGAAAACATGAAGCCCTGAGCTCGATCCCCAGCATTAATAAATCTGATTTGATGGTGCGTGCCTGGAATTCAAGGACTCTGGAGTTGGGGGGAAGGAGGATCAAGTGTTCAAGGCCAGCGGTACAAAGTGAGTTTAAGGCTAGTCTGGGCTATTTGAGAGCTTCCTTCAAAACAATAAACAAAAAACTGAAACAAAGCAAAAACTGTGAATTGTGTTTGAGAAAGGACACCTGAGGTTTACACACATACACACACTTACGCGCGCGGGTGCGCGCGCGCGCGCGCACACACACACACACACACACAGAACCTCTGTTAGCAACATTTTGTGTTCCCTCCACACCATCTTTTTTCCCTCATGGCTGACAGATGCTTCCTGTATGCTGATTCTGTCATGTATCATCTCTTGTTGCCCTGGGTTGTGAAATAAAAATTGAGGGGCTAGACATTTCTCACCACGCAAAAAGATAGCGTGTTAGGATTGCATGCTGATTTATTGCATACATGCAAACAACTACCCTGCTGTTTTAAAAATGCTGTCTTTTCTCATAGCCCTTAGGTTCTTGTAAGGCAAGCAACGGTTAGGATGAGATGAGCTTGTTGCCAGGCCAGGCCATTTCTGTCTAAGTCCTGTTACCCATAACCTCTAGTCAGCCAGAAACAGGAAGTAAAGGAATATGTGGAGGATGGGACAAGACACTTAGGAAAATATGCAATAGTTTTGCATGCCCTTATCATTTTTACATGCTATGGAAAACAGTCATGTGTCTTACTCTTCATAGTATTTTATTCTGGGGACTTTAGATACATGAAAATCATACTGCCACCAGAATTCGTTATTTCTTTTCTTTTTTTTTCTGTTGACACAAAAACAAAGCCCTCATCGCAAAGGAAATAAAAGAGTTTTTTTTTTTTTTTGTCAAATATTAATGACAATAGCCTAGGGGCACAGACTTGAATTACCACAAACACATGTTCCAACATGGCAACATGAAGTTTTTACAGTAACAGAATAAAGGAAATCATAAATCAAGGCACTTTTTAAATACATTGATGGGACTAACATGTAGGCAGTGATATTGAAGGGAAATGGGCCTCAAATGGATGATATCTGATGGCATTCTTAGCTTTTAGTAGAACTGAGTGGTCTTTTGTATGTTCAGGAAGCATTTACCCAATAATCACAATGGGTAGATATCTGGTTAAACATAGAGCCAGGCAATTAGGGAGGATAAAAAGTGGCTGAGGAAATGGCTCAGTGCTTGTTATGCAAGCATGAGGATATGAGTCCATCCCCAGAACCCAAGTAAAAGCAGCCAGATATGGTGGTGTATGCTTGTAAGCCCAGTGCTGGGAGCTGGAGAAAAGTGATCCTTGGGGGTCACTGGCCAGTCATCCTAGCTTACTTGGTGATTCCTAGTTGGAGACCCTGTTTCAAATACACGGTGGATGGTAATTGAGGAATGACACCTGAGGAGGACATATGGCCTCCACATAGACGTACCCCCACCCCACAGACACACAAGGAGGGAGTGATTTGGGTACAGATCTGCCACATTCTGTCTCTCCACAATCATTGATGTTCCAAGCAGCCTTGTAGAATCTTAAACAGGTGAAGCATTATTTCCTCTCTGGTAACTTGAGCTCACACTTCTTACATATGGAATTTGTATTTCTGTATATTGGCCTAAAAGGAGAACCAGGCCTAGGCTGTTATTGTCATAGTTGTCTTGACCATAGTTAATGCATTCATCAAAAATATTAACTGATGGTTTTGTTATTGACAAGCACTCATATTGGTGGTGGGGATAGGTCATGACCCTAATTGCTGTGACTCTTTTTTCTGACTCCTATAACTGAGAAGAGATTCCTGTTTCAAGAATGCAGGACTTACTCTACTATACATGGATATTGAAAAAGGTGACATAATTAGCAAGGATTACACACACAGGAAAAAGGTTTGATGAGAAGATCAAAATATTTAGAAGCTGAGGTAAAGGCAGTGCTGCAAAATCAAAGGACACAGTCTCTTCTGGGTGAAGTCCTCTGCCTTTAATTGCTGGGTTATTTCTTATCTATTGCTGTTTAACACATCATTCTCTTGAAGCTTAAAACAACAAACACAGGCTCTTGCAGAGTTCCTGGGTCAAGGAATTTGGATCAGCTTCGTTGAGTGGTTCTGAGCCAACAAAATCTCCCTAAAGATTGGAAGTGTGATTGGAGCTGGAGATTGCTTGCAAGGTTAGCTACCCAGACAGCTATCGATAACAGGGCAGCAATTCCTTTCTGGCTGGGATTATGGGTAATGCATCAGCATGACTGGCCTGTACTGACTTCTTTTAGATTTTTCTGTTTTTAGTGTTGGGACCTTGTGTATACCAGGCAAAAGCTACCACTGAGCTATATGTCTATATCCAGATTTAGTCTATCTTTCTCTACCTCTCCCTTCTTTTTTGCTTTAAAGATTTATTTTTTACCTATCTATGTCTCAGTGTTAGTGTATGCCATATGTGTGCAGATGACTCGAACTGAGAAGGTGATGTGAGAAACAGAGTTACAGGTGAACACTCATGTGTGCATGCTGGAAAGTGAACTTGGGTCCTCTGCAAGAGTAGCTAGTGTTCTTAACCATTGAACCATCCCTCTGGCTCCCTTTTGTTTCTTTTGTGTTTCTGGGGATAGATTGTAGGGCCCCTGCATTCTAGGTGAAAAATCTATTACTTAAACCCAGGCATTAGGCTTTTCTGTTTTTTCTTTCAGTCCTTCAGCTCACAGGCTGATCAAGTATTCAAGATCTTGCCTCAGCTTCCTAAGTACATTTCCAGGTTACAAACCTCCATGGCTTAAATTTTTCACTTGCCATGGACAAACTGTATAAACTGAACAGAATATCTTCCTTTTCGTGAACTTCACTCTCCTGTTGCAGAAAGGAGCATTAAAAAAAGCACTGCTCCTGAGGGTTACTGGCAAATTTAATGTGTAATGTGGGCTGAATGCTGTGTGAAGAATTTTTAAAAGAAGTATTATTTTTAAAAATGTTATGTACACAGGTGTTTTACCTGCATATATATGCAACTGGAACTGGAATTATAGATGGTTATGATCCACTATATGAATATTAGAAATAGAACCTAGGTTTTTTTGAAAAAAACTGCTGAGCCATCTCTCCAGCCAGAATAATAATACAATCCATAAACACAAGAAACCTTCGAATCATATCAATATCTTCCTTATATTTAGAGGGGTTTCTTTATGGAATCAGATACTGAACTTTGGATCAAAATTTGTGGTGCTGTGGATAGACTAACATTTTGCTGAAGAAAGTAGTTTTTACTAAATATAGATTTTATATTTTGAATAATTACCTGGAACCCAGAAGGCTATTTTCCAAGCTTGAGAAAGCCCCTGTTACAATGTGCGAACTTAATGAATTTTTGTTTTAAAGTTCATTGTGCATGGCAGGCTGTGTTCTTTGGAGGCCTTTTGATTATTGGATTTGGTCCTAGAACTTCCTGAGCTGAGTCATTCCATTTTTCTGTGAGCCTTTGTAGTTGATTGTGTGGAATACTTGTCTAAATGAGACGTTGGCTAACATGCCAAAAATCTCAACTCCACGTAGGTAGAACAGGATGATAAACACACCAAGGATGCCAATGTGGTTTGTAGGACTTTACGTCAGGAAAAAATGCTTGCTCGATTAATTACTTGTGTGTGAGTGTGTTGATTATACATGCATACATGACTATGCACATGCACATCCTAGAGTCCATAGGAGGATAACAGGTGCCCTCCTCTATCATGCTCTACCTTAGTTCTCCGAGACAGGGTCTGTCTCTGAGCCTGGAGCTGGACCAGCAGCCACCCAACTCCAGAGATTCTCTTGTCTCTTCCCCTCACAGTGCTGCATTACAAAGCACATGTATTACAAAGCACATTCCTGGCCTTTTACGTGGGTGCTGAGTATTTTTCCGTTATGCGTGTCCAGCAAGCCCACTTACACTATGAACCATTTTCCCCTCCACCATAATATGCTAACCATATAAAGTTTATTATACTCAGAATAGTCTTGTTTATAATGTAGATGTTAAAATGTAGCCCACTGCATGCAAGAAAAAAATTTCAGTGTAATCTTTAGTCAGTGCAAATGATTGATGAAATGTTTAAAATTTTAGTCTCAATAGCCTTCCCAGCTCAGCTATTTCACTAAGCTTTGTTTTGTAGAACAAAATGAACCCGTGTCTTACACTTCCACTTTCATTTCTGGTTTTGAAAAGTCAGTGATCTATTGTAGTTCATAATTCACAAGTTGTTGGCTATTGTACATAGTATAGAAAATTGGGGGAGGTGAATGGCCTGTGACTATTCTCTCTATCAGAATATAATGAGAAAAAGTGACCTTATAGAAAGTGGGATGTTGGCTCTGAGAAGAAATGTTGGATGTTTGTAAAAGTTAAACATGATCAGTCAAAACATATTTAACAATTTTTATTTTTCTTATATATATATATATATATAGAAAGAGCAAGCATGAGAGAGAAACCTTTCATGAGACATTTTTTTTTTTCTTTCCACCATGCAAGACCAGGACATCAAACTTAGGTGCTCAGTCATCTCACATTTCCTGGAATAATTCTTACGCTTTGAGTTAAAATGTATGTTTCCCATGCTTGGTTAGAAGTTATATACACTTATGGACCTTAATACAAAAACTGGCCGTCCAAGTACACACTTCATTAGGTATAGCACACATTGGTCTGTGCTATCATTCAGGCATGAATGCATTCACATGCAGGGAGATCTGGAAAGTTCAGAATATGCAAGCCAGTTAACACACTGGTGTGTGTCAGATTCTGTAAAGCCTCCCACGCAGGGCAGCCTCTGAAGGAAGAGAACACCATGCTGCCTCCTGAGTGTTGGCAGAGGATCCTACCACATCCTCGTGGGAAGCTGCTTCAGAGACTCAGGGCAGCTTTGTGACGTAAGATATTGCCTCATGGCTCATTAAGTTCCCCCCTTGAAATAAGAACTGTGCGTTCTTGTATAGTAAGCAGAACACAAGCACAGGCTGCAGAAAGAGGCTCTCAAAAGACACTAATAGACAGAAAGCAGAGCTGGGATTCCAGAACATCAAATCTCTGCAGCTAGGACCAGTTGTCAATTTTTGTTGTTCTCTTATTAATTTATTTCTTAGTTAAAAGATCAAAACAAAGAAATTTGTTCATTTTGTGAGTTTCTCTGTCTCTTTTTCTCTCTGTGGTATATGTACATATCTGTGTCAGTGTGTGGAGGCTGGTGGTTGAATCTGGGTGTTTTCCTTCATTGCTTTCCACCTTTTTTTTTTCTTTCTTTCTTTTGAGGCAGCCTGTGTTACTGACTGGGGAGCTTATGAATTCAAGCTAGGCTCCTCATCAGTAAGCTTTAGTGATCCACTGATTTCTGAGCCTCCCCCAACCCCAGACTGGAGTCACACTGCTGCACTTGGCTTTTATATGAGTGCCGAGGATATGAACTAGGGTCTTCGTGCTTACATGGAGGGCACTTTACCCCTTGAGCCATCTCACCAGCTCCCAATAATGAGCTTCATTATGACATTTTCGTACATACATATATCATTATACTTTGCTCACATTTGACCTTATTACACTCTCTTGTTTCCTTCTCCTCTCATGATAACTCCCTTCCTCTGTCCAAGTTCATAGTTATTTTATATACCTAATTTTAATAATTGTGGTAGTACTTGAGGTTTAAAGCACCCAAGAGAGCTGTGTTTTTGCAGATTTGCTGTTTCTGCTGCTTTTTTTTTTCTTGGCTTTTCTTCTTTATTAACACTGGCACTGCTGAAATGTCATATTTGCAGATGGAATGATGGACATGTGGCCCACCTTGTTTTTAAAGAACAAAACAAACAAACAAACAACAATTTGCCTAATACCCCCCCACACCAAACAAATAAACAAATACAACCCCAAGAAAATCCTACTGCAATGATAAACCACAAAGAAATTAAAAATATTGGACCGGCTCTTTAACAGGACCTAATAATCATTTCTCTTTAATGTTTCCAAAATAAAATGTGCAAATGAGATGGGGCACCTTTAAGCTAGCTTTCCCCTATTTGATGGATTCATGCACAGGCTCTATTTGCTCTGCCTTCCCTTTCTGAAACTGCTGGAGAGAATTATCTTCTCAGGACATCATATTCTTGGCTCGAGATGCAACGAGACAGACTGCACCAGCTTTTTCAAAATTCCCTTTGTATCTTTTTCCTCTCGTTTCCTCATCTTTTATTTCTCAGAATACACATGCTTTTTATAGCTGTGGGAGCAATTGTCAAATCTGGCTCTTGGAAATAGTTAGAATTAGAACATATTAGGGGAAAATCACCAGTCATCTACAGAAGCGCATTGTGTTTTATAAGAAGCACTACAGAAGGCTGCAGACTGGAAAATAAAAAAAGAGGTGGAAAATTTTATTTCAGCTATTATTTCATCTTTGTTTATAGGAATCATTCTTAATGTGATATAGACACATTAATTAAAAAAATACAATGGATTAGATGGGAAAGATGGCTTGGGAGGTAAGGGTGTATGACACCAAGCTTTACAATTTGAGTTTAATCCCCAGGATCCACATGGTAGAAGGAGATAACTGACTCTCACAAGATGTGCTGTGACTTCCACACAGAATTTCTCAATAAATATGCCTTTGCACCATCCGTGAAATAAATATATGTAATAAAATACATTAAAAAAGACAACAGGTTTTGATCCTGATTATGTTTGTATTTATCCTCAAATATGTTCTGAAGGCTAAAGAGGTCCAGAAGGTCATTTTACAAGGGCATCCTTCTCTTAGCTGTAGTATGACTGGTTGAAGAATTCCAGCATCTTTAGATAAAAAATAATAATAATAATAATACATTGCCTTAGTTACTTCTCAGTTGGAGGCAACTTATAGAAGAAAAAGTTTATTGGGGGCTTCTAGTTTCAGAGGGTTAGTCTATGACCATCATGGCAAGGGAACATGGCAGCAGGCAGGCAGGAATGGATATGAAACAGTAGTTTAGAGCTTATATCTTTATCTGCAAGTAGGAGCCAGAGAGAGATAACTGAGAATGGTGTGCATTTTTGAAACTTTAAATCTTACCTCCCAGGGATATACCACTTTCAACAAGGCCACACCTCCTAATCCTTCTTAAACAGGTCCACCAACTGGGGGCCAAGAATTCAAATGTATGACTACACATTCAAGCGACCACATGCACACATGAGCATGTGTGTTTGTGTATCTACACATGAGTGCAATGCCATGAAGACCAAGAGAGAGCATCAGTTCTCTTGAAGCTAGAGTTAGAGTTACAAGTGGTTATAAGCTTCCTGACATGGTGATGGGAACTGAACTTGGGTCTTCTGCAGAATTCCTGTGTTACTCAGGAGACAAGAAAGGCAAGAAAAAAATGCATTGCTTTCCCAATCCCCACATTTAAACCTGTGAGCAACATGCTCCAATTGCTTCATTTTAGAGAGAAACAAAGGCCTTAAAGATCGGAGTGTGACAAAAAAGTATTTGGAACTCACAGCAGTTATATTTCCCTGCTGTATCTGTTATTTTCTTTATGAGTGTTTATGTGTATTTGTGGTGTGTGTGTGTGTGTGTGTGTGTGTTTTGTTTGTGTGTGTGCTTGTTGTATAAACACAAGTCTTTACTTACAGTCTAAAGTTCTTTTTTTTTACTACAACAGAAAATGATAGAAAGCCAGACTGAATTACTTTTAATAATGTACTGTCCTAGTTAGCTTTGTTGTTTTGACACAGCCTAGAGTCATCTATCTGAGAGAAAAGCCTTGACCAAGGAATTGCTTAGATCAGAGTGGGTATGTCTATGGGGGATTGTCTTGATTGTTACTTGATGCTGGATGCCAATTCCACTGTGTGTGTTTGTGCGCGCGCATGCGCGGGCCCATCATTTCCCAGGCAGCTGGTCCTGGACTATTTAGGAAAGCTAGGATAAGCATGGGCCTGTGAGTGAGGGATGCAGAGTGAGTCAGCAAGCTGTTCCTCTTCTCTGCCTTCCAGTTACTGCCTTCAGTTACTGTCCTGCATTCTTTTAGCTCTGGAAGGAAGAATGAGAAAGAAGGAAGGGAGGAAATGATGGTAGAGAGGAAGAAAGGTAGGAAGAAATAGAAAGGCAAGAAGGAAGAAGAAAATGAAGTCAGAAAGGAAGGAAGGAAGGAAGGAAGGAAGGAAGGAAGGAAGGAAGGAAGAAAGGAAGGAAGGAAGGAAAGAAAGAAAAGGCTCTGTGGTTGTGACCCAGTTAATAGAGTGCTTGCACAAGTCTTTTGGGGTAATCTCCAGCCCATCACTATGATGTCTTTTGGGATGTCTGATGTGACACATGAGGACAGTCAAGTAGTTCCATGGAGAGGCAGGTCTTGGTGGTGAAGAATTGAGGCCTTTTAAATGCAAGCAATACTGGGCACAGCCATCTTGGAAGTTGATCTTTCTCTAACCCTGATCAAGCCATCAAACTACTGCAGTACTCTTACGGATCAGTTATAATTCTGTCCCAATTCTAGCTAAAATTTAAAAATTTAGGGACTAGAGAGATGGCTCACCAGTTAAGAATTCATACTACTTTTGCAGAGAACATGAGTTTGGTTTCTCGCACCTATGTTGGACATCTCACAACCATTTGTAACTCTAGCTACAAAAGACTCAATACCTCTGGTCTTTTTGGGCACCCACACTTAATTATACATACCTCCACATATAAATAACTAAAAGTGAAAAATAGATTTAAAAATACATAAAATCTAATTGACAGAAATGGAATTGCATTTAAATAAACAAAATTCTCAGCTCTATGCCATCTCAAGGAACCAAATGTTTACCTAGTACAGGTTTTTGGCAACTGGAAATTTCTAGAGCATCACCTTTCCTTTGTTAGGTGTGTCTTGTGTTAACTTTTCTCCTTTCTTATCTGTTTTCTGTCTCTTTCTTTTTCCTTCTTTCCTTCATATTTTAGACTTGTTATCATAGTGTAGCTATGATGGTCTCAAACTCACTACAATCCTCTTGCCTTTACCTACTGAAAGCTATAGGTATTGGTTTGAGTGTGAAATGTTCCCCATAGGAAAAATTTGAAAAATTGGTTCCCACCTGATGGTGATGTTGCTGTTTGGGAAGGTTATAGACCCTTCAAGAGATGGAGCCTTGTGGGAGGTCATTGGGAACAGGCTTTGAGGATTTATAGCCCAGGCCCCACTTCCTGTTCAGTTTTTGCTCTCCAAGTGTGGACACAAAATGAACAACCAGCCTCCTGCACCTGCCACCCTGCCTTCCCTGACTGTTGCCATGTTTTTCCTGCCATGACGGACTATATCTTCCTGGAGTTCTAAGTTTGTATAGACTTTTAATCCCTTGAGTTACTTTTGCCAGGGCATCGAATCACAGCAATGAGAAAGTAACTCAGTGCATTGTTTACTTCCAATGGTGATATTTCTGTCTTCCATGCCAGGTAATATATTAGTGTCCTTCTCAGGAGTCTACATGGAGACATACATGGGTTAGGAAATGAATCATGTTTTTTTTTTGCAGATAGGAAGAGATTCTCAAATAATTATACACAAGTGAGGTGGGTTGGTTACTGACACCTATAGTTCTTGAGTTTATGTCCAGTCTGGAGTAATGGGGCTCTGGGCACATCACCAATGTCCTGGCAGTCTTTTATTTCTTTAAAAGCTGACCATAAAAGAGGTGTTCTTGTGATGATAGATGAGACATTATATTGGTGCTTTTTGTTGTCATTCTGATATGCATTAAATTGCATTGTATACCACACACAGATGGACAAATAGAACAACTCATATTTTAAGGCTGATGAACACTTTCTAACTGGGTCTCATGAAGCTCAAACCATGTTTACCCTAATTCAATCATGCTAAGCAAACTGGAACATTATGCTGATATGACTAAAACAACCATAAACCCAGATCATTTAATACACTGATACTGTTCTAAATTTTCACTTTGTACAGTTGTCAAAAAGTATATTTATTTGCAGTATAGTTAGAATGGCTTATATATTCTAAACTAAAGTTCCTTTATAAAGCCTCCCATAGGTCCAAAGAGATGGCTCAGTAGTTATGAGTCCTTGCAGAAAATTTGAGATTGTCCAAGCACCTACATGATGGCTCATAAATCTCTAACTTCAGCTCCAGGGTATCTCTTGCCCTTTTCTGGCCTCTGAGGGTACTGCATGAATGTGGTGCATATACACTCATGTTCATGCAGATAGACATAAACAAATCTTTTGTTTAAATTTTTCTTCATTTATTTTATGTGTATGAGTGCTTACATATCCAAGCATTATATATATTACATATAAAATGCTTGCATATACAAGCATATATATATATATATATATATATATATATATATATATATATAATCTGGTAACTAAAGAGACAAGATAAAGACATCAGATCACTTGGGCCTGCAGTTATAGGTGGATGCAAGCTGCCATGTGGGTGCTGGGCTCTTGAAGAACAGCCACTGTTCTTACCTGCTGAACCATCTCTCCAGCCCTAACAATTGCATTTTGAAAACAAGTAATTCCTATGTTGAAGACTCTTCAGATTTACTGACTGAGTAGAAGTTTCTGATAGTAAAAGTTAGAATGTTGGACATTAAGAGAAAACATTTTCTTGGGTTATTTCAGTCTCTATATCTGGCCTAACATCTTTTTGTCTATCAGATAAAACCATTGGAATTTATTATCTTAGACCAGTAGCTTCCACCAACCCCAAATCCAGTATCTGAAACCTATAGCTGAGACTTTTTCTAATTTTTGTAACCCACCTTCCTGATGTATTTGGGAAATGCCTTATTTATGACTGTCCTTTGTTCAAGGTTCATGTGACCACTTCCACACTAGAGCATGTCATTTGAGCCATGATCATTTCTGTTTTGCTGTGAAAGTTGCTGACAGACAGACAGATAATATTCCTTATATATATATGTAGTAGTATGTTAGCATAGCATAGATGAAGACCAGACTATATATGACCTTGTGTAGGGTGTCATTCCTTCCTTAGACTTCCCAATTAAAAAAAAAACTGTTAACTTTGTTTACAACAACATTTTCTGCTTTTTAAAAAATTCTTTATTAATTACACTTTATTCATTTTGTATCCCTCCTGTGGTTCCCTCCCTCCTCCCATCCCAATCCTTCCCTCCTCCACCCTTTGAGTCCACTGATAGGGAAGGTCTTCTTTTCCTTCCTTCTGACCCTAGTCAATTAGGTCTCATCAGGAGGTGCTGCATTGTCTTCTTCTGTGACCTGGTAATGCTGCTTCCCCATCAGGGGGAGGTGATTAAAGAGCAGGCCAATCAGTTCATGTCAGAGACAGTCACTGTTCCTGTTACAATGGAACCCACTTGGATACTGAACTGCCATGGGCTACCTCTGTGCAGGGGTCTTAGGTTATCTCCATGCATAGTCCTTGGTTGGAGTATCAGTCTCAGGAAAGACCCCTGTGCTCAGATTTTTGGTTCTGTTGAAATTTTCTACTTTTATGATGTAGATTTTGACCTTATCAATTGTAATTCTGTCAGGTGTCCCTTGGTAATCACCTAGTGACTTCATTTAGGTCCCTTAGTAAACATTTAAAGATAATAGATTCAAATTACCGAAATCCCATCTGAGTATTATAAAGGCAATGGTGTGCTGTGCTGTAGAGTTGGCTCAATTGATAGAAGCACTTGCTATGCAAATAAGAAGATCTTAGTTAGAATCCCTTGAATTCATGTAAACCTGGGAGCCACTGTTCATATTTGTAATTATAGTGCTCCTACAGAGAGATGTGAGGAAAAGACAGGAGAATGATGGATGCTACCAAATAAGAGATCTTGTCCCAAACAAGGTAAAAGATGAGGACCAACACTAGAGGTTGTCTTCTGATCACTTCATGTGTGTCATGGCATATTCATGCCTATTCTCAGAGATGTATACATTAAACACATACAAACACACACTCATGCATGAACGAGTGTGTGCATGCTCGCACGCACATGCATGCACACACACACTGAAGTGTGTCTTTTTGAAAAGTCCACTCCCATGATCTGGAGTCAGACTCTATTTCTGAGTGCTTAAATCCATACTAAGATACCATTATTAAACTTTAACTCTATTTTATACTAGCTGTTTTTTGAGATTATTATTATTATTATTATTTTGCAACAAAGCCATGAATCTTGGTTAGGCCTGAATTGAGAGTCTGTAAAAGAATAATGGAACTCCTCAGTTTGCTATGGGCAATAAAATGAAGCTTATGCCTCTGTTCTACACAATGTTGATACTCCCATCCCACGGAATCAATACAACATATGTTACTTAAGGGCTTTCTCTGTCTCTTATGAGATTTTGAAAAGGCAATATTCCTTCTTTTTTCCCTTAAGAATTAAACTTACATTTATTTATTTTCTCTATGTTTTCCTGTCTGTCTGTCTGTCTGTTTCTCTCTCTCTCTCTCTCTCTCTCTCTCTCTCTCTCTCTGTGATGAAACTCAGTTTATCAGGTTTGTCAACAGACACCTTAACTTGCTATGCCATCTCACCAGGCTTCCCCACTTTTACAAATAACACTTAAATTTTTTCCTATCATTTTTTATTTTTATTTTTTCTTTAATATACTTTTTAATTGATTACAGTTTATTCACTTTGTATCCCAGCTGTAGCCCCCAGTCTGATCCCTTCCCAATCCCTCCCTCCCTCGATCCCTCAACTCCACCCATGCCCCTTCACCGGTCCACTGATAGGGGAAGACCTCCTCAGATGGAAGACCTTCCATCTGACCCTAGCCTATCAGGTCTCATCAGAACTGTCTTTCATAGTCCTTCCTCTGTGGCTTGGTAAGGCTGTCCCCCTTCAGGAGGAGGTGACCAAAGATTCAGCCACTGAGTTCATGTTAGAGACAGTCCCTGTTCCTCTTATTAGGTAACCCATTTGGAAATCAATCTGGTGCTTTCTCAGAAAATTGGGAATATTGGTACCTCAGGATCCAGCTATACCACTCCTAGGCATATATCCAAAAAATGCTCAAGTATACAACAAAGACATCTGCTCGACCATGTTCATAGCAGCTTTATTTGTAATAGCCAGAAGCTGGAAAGAGCCTAGATGTCCCTCAGTTGAGGAATGGTTTCAGAAATTGAGTACATTTACACAATGGAATACTACTCAGCAATTAAAAACAAGGAAATCATGAAATGTGCAGGCAAATGGTGGGAACTAGAAAAGATGATCCCGAGTGAGGTATCCCAGAAGCAGAAAGACACACATGGTGTATACTCACTTATAAGTGGATATTAGACATATAATATAGGATAATCATACTAAAATCTGTACACCTAAAGAAGCTAAGCAAGAAGGAGGACCCTGGCTGAGATGCTCCATCTTTAGTCAGAAAGGCAAATGGGATGGACATTGGAAGAAGGAGAAAAGAGGAAACAGGACAAGAGCCTACCCTAGAGGGCCTCTGAAAGACTCTACCCAACAAGGTAGTAAAGTAGATGCTGAGACTCATAGCCAAACTTTGGGCAGAATGTAGGGAATCTTATGAAAGAAGGGGGAGATAGAAAGACTTGGAGAAGACAGAAGCTCCACAAGGAGAGCAACAGAACCAAAAATTCTGGGCTCAGGGGTCATTTCTGAGACTGATACTCCAACCAAGGACCATTCATGGAGATAACCTAGAATCCCCACGTAGATGTAGCTCATGGCAGCTTAGTCTCCAAAGGAGATCCCTGGTAAGGGGAACAAGGGCTTTCGCTACACTTATATTTTTTAAATGTTCACTCAAATGAATATCCTTAAATTTTTATCCCATGGGCCTTTATTCTTTTCTTTCTGCTATGTTGGTCTGGTTGGCTTTAAATGACTATGTAAAGCAGGCTGACCTTGAATGTACAGAGGTCCTCCTTCTTCTGTCTTCAGAGTATGAGCATGAAAGGCATGAGCCAACTGCACTTGGCATTTTATCAGCCTTTAAAGAACAAGAATGTTGTGTTATAACTGACTGGACAGCCTTCCTAGATGACTGTTTACTTTGTTGTTTACTTGAATTAAAATCAAACTTACACATAAACAAAAAGTTTTTTCATTTTCCACACTTTTTTTGACATCACTTGTAGCTTAGTGACCCCAAACTCATTATGTGGCCAAAGATGACGTTAAACCTCTGTTATTCCTGTCTTCAGGTCTGGAGTGTTGGGATTTCAGGAATGTATTACCACACCCAGTTTACAGAGTTCTGGGAATGGGAAGCTAGAGCTCCCTGCATACCAGACAAGCTCTTTACTAAGAGTACTACATCGCAGCCCGAAGTTAACTTTAGACTCTGCAATTTAGCACTCATTTGCAGGTGATTTTCCCTGATTATGTAAAGTTGGCTGATGGAGATTAGGAATGGAGATTTTGGAAGCCCTGTTCAGCTGCCTAGGGCAACTGCCTGGCTGCTGATCTATTTGGATATAGCAGATCCAGGTTGCCTTTTAATAAGAGGTTAAAAACCTTTGTCAAGCATCCAGACAGCCAGAACCTCTGAGATTCCTTCACAAATTCATTCTGTTTATTAATTAAAAAAAAATACCCTTAAGTAAGTGGAAAGACTCCATTGGAGAGAAAAAACAAGTTTTCTGGTGAGGTTTTGATCTCATACTTAGAGACCAAAACATGGCTGAACTCTGGACTTGCTAATAGGAAGCAATGCATATTTGGTGCATTGCCCTTCATTTTTCCCAGTGGCATCCACATGTCCATCCTTACCTACCCACCAAAGGATCTAGCTCCTGGAAGAGAGGCAGAAGATAGAGATGGAGTGCTTTGGTTGGTTCCCACTTGATGGTGCTCTTTGGGAAGGTTGGGAAACATATAGGAGGTGGAACGTTGGAGAAGAAGCCACTCATTGTGAACTGGTCTTGAGGTTTAAAACCTTGCTCAACTTCCTGTTTCTTCTCTGTTTTCTGACTACGGATGAAATGTGAACAGCTGTCATATGATGCTGCTGACATACCTTCCTGAACATGATCAGTTTTATTCCCTGAAACTGTAAGCACAAAGACACTCTTATTTTCCTAAGTTATTGTTCATTAAATTGTTGATCACAGTAATGAGAAGAGTAACCAATGCAGAAGGTCATGGTTGAAAGCTCTCTGAGTTGCCTCAATTTATTTTTATCTTATTGGTTCTCCCACAGTCAGATTCATTCTGGGAGAAAAAAGTGGATCCCAGTTCACAAAAGAGGTAATCCAGGAATTCAAGAGATTTGGGTTTACAGTATTAATGATAATGCATGTGCTAGAATCCTGTTCCAGAAGAATATGGGAAGGGCACTGCCTTCTTTTAATTTGGACATGGCATATCTAGGCTGTCTATGTTTGTGGGGTTTTGTGTGTGTTTGTCGTTTATATACATATTCTTGTGTGTGTGTACATTTATGAAAGCAAGTGTGTGTGTAAGTCAGAGGAAAAATGTATCTTCTTCAATCATAATAGTTTGTTTTTGTTTCATTTATTTTTCATTTGTATGTATGTTTATACATGTGTGCCATGGCATGTGTGGAAAGTTCAGAAGATAACTTATGGGAGCCGGTTCTCTTCTCTAACCATGTGGTCCTAGGTATCAAACTCAGGTCTTTAGATTTGACAGAAAATGCCTTTACCCAAAGAGCTATTTCATCAGCTGAAAGTTACATTAGTTTTTGAGGCTGGATCATGAAAACTAGAGGCCATTTATTTGACTTGGGTGATGGGCATCAAGTTCTAGATATGAGCTTTGACTGTACCTCATCTAGTGCTGTGGTTTTTGCCTCACTCCTTGTCTTATTTATTTTTCTATTTCCATGACAAAACACCATGATCAAGGTGATGTATCAAAGAAAGCATTTAATTTGGGAGCTCATGGTTCCAGGGAGTTAGAGTCTTTGACCGTCATGGCAGGCGTCACAGCAGCAGCCAGGTAGGCATGGCACTGGAGTAGTGCCTGAAATCTTACATCTAATCCACAAGTTGAAGGCAGAGAAAGAACTAACTGGGAATGGCTTGCACTTTTGAAACCTCAAGCACCACCCTCAGTGACTTACATCCTACAATAAAGTCACACCTCTGAATCCCCCCCCAAGGGGCTCTACCAACTGGGAACCAAATATTTAAATATATGAGCATATGGAAACCATTCTCCTTCAAACCAACACAGTCCTTCATGCCCTGCTTTTGTTGAATGACAGTGATCTGAACGGAGACTCTCTTGCTTTCTCGGCTGACATTTTACTGACTGAGTGTGCTGGTTAGTTTTTGTCAACTTTACCCAAACTAGAGTTACATATATAGAAACAATGCCACTAAGAAATTGCCTTCATCAGATTGGGCTGTGAAGATGTCCACAGATCATTTTCCTTATTAATAATTGATATGGAAGAGCCCAGCTCACTGTCAGTAGTGTCATCTCTGAGCAGGTACTATTGGGTTGCACAGGAGCAAAAGCTGAGATACTGGAGAGATGTCTTAGTGATTAAGAGCCCTTACTCTCTTGTAGAGGTCTCAGGTTTGATTTCCAGAACCCACATGGTGATTTATAACCATCTGTAACTATAGTTCCAGAGGATCTGACACCCTCTTTTGTCTTCATCAGACACCAGGAGTGCAAGTGGTCCACAGACATATATGTAGGCTACACACACATACACATAAAATAAATATATAGAAAAAGGAAAGCCAACTGAACAAGCCATGGGGAGCAAGCCAGTAAGTGATGTTCTGCCACGGCTTCTGTTCAGTTCTGGCCTGTGGATTCATGCTTGGAATCCCTGCCCTGATTTTTCTCAATAATGGATTGACTGTAAGTGTAAGACAGAATAAACGTTTCTTCCTCAAGTTGCTTTTGGTCTGCTGTTTATCATAGTAGTAGAAACTAAACACATACAGGGATCCACCTCCCCAGTCCTGCCTGCCTTTAACTGGGGAACACTTCATTTGCTTAGCTTACTAGGTTTTAAAACTAGAGGAGGGATTATAAGGAAAGCTTATCTTTGTGATAAGAGAATATAGTGCAGTCTAAACAGGGCCCTAGGGCTTCTCACCCAGCACACTGTGAAGAGATGACAATCGGAGGCTATGAGATATTTGCAATTCAAAATTAAAGTCTTGGTATTTAGGATAGTGCTATGTCAGCTTCCAAGTCTGCAAGAAGGTCTAACGGTTCTGCTTTATCCTTCAACTGTCACTGCATTACTATTTAGGTGTGCATAGCCGTAGCCATCCATCCATACACACATATTTTCTGTGGATGCACTTATGTTTCTATAGTGAATGCTTGGGTAGTGATTATGTATGCACATAGGGTTAGCATCTACTGTGTTTCTATTTAGTAGCTGTGTAAATACTATGTGGCCTTGCTCTCCCTCTGCTCAATGATTGCTTTTTTACCCTGGTGGATCTGTCTAATGTTTGTATGCAATCATAAATAATTTTGAGTCCGCAAATACTAAACTGCAACCTGCGCAAAATTAATAGGTCAGGAGGGCCTTAATGATTATGAAATATAGACGTTATTTTCAATCAGGGATTGATAGAGAAGATTTAGGAATGGATGGTTGGCAGAAATTGCTGTAGCCTTGGGAATGATGACTCCTCCCATAGATGGGGGAGGAGGAAAGTCTGTTGCCTGGAGACAGTTAAGCTCAGGTAACAAAATGTGTCCTGAAGCAGCCTAAAAGAACATCAGCAGCAGCTTCCTGACTTAGGCAGCTATTAAACCTGCACGTACCCTTAGGACTTAAGAGTTTCAGATGTCTATTTAGACTGGCTGAGCACGGTCTCATTAAAGCTACACAACCCCACACCAATACAGATACAGATACAGATGATACAGATACAGATAGAGACACAGATAGCAAATCCAATAAAGACCCACACTAAGTCTGACACCTTTGCTTTTCCTTTGTTTAGGTTTCTTTAATTTCTCTTTCCCTTTGGGCTTCTTCTCTCACACTCCCATTGGCAGCCCTCACAATGATCAGAAGAAAATCTGGCACAGTTTTTTTTTTTTTTTTTTCTGGCACAGTTTTTAATCATGTCTCTCTTACACACACCTTCTTTACTGATTAAAGTTTTCATATATGTGTTCTAATCGTTTTCCCTGATTGTTTTTCTTTTTAATTAGTGTTTCAGTTTATTTATTTACTGTAGTGTCTGTGTATGTTTGGCTGCATCTGAGTATGACAAGATCAGAGGAAAAGGGAGTTGGTTCTTTCCTTCTACCAGGTGGGTTTAGTGACAAGTGCCTTCGCCCACTGAGCATTCTCAATTGTCTCATGTCTTTTTAATTTTTAATTTTTTTAAAGACATTGTCTCATATAGTTCAGGCTAACTTCAAATGTGCTATGTAGCAGGGAATGACTTTGAAATTCTGATCCTGCCTTGACCTTCCAGGTACCGGAATCATACTTATGTACTACCTTATATGCCCACAGAGTTCTGGTGATTGAATCCAAAATCTTGTGCAAGTTGGTCAAGCTCTAGGCCCAATGAGTCACATCCACAACCTGTTTATTTGATCTTCTTGAAATAAAAGCCCAAGGCACTTGCTACTTCTTCTTAGTACTATCTATGCTAAGGAGATGCTCAGATTTCTCTCTAGGCTACATCCTAGACAGACATATTAGTGGCCCCACCTGGCTACACTCTAAGGGCTTATCACCACTTTCACCAGTGTATGAAAGCTATTCATGTCTGTCATTCACATCAGAAGTTCCAGTCCATGAAAAGGTATGTCTGTGGATAAACCTAAGGTAGGTGGTGCTGGAAGGGCGAGGCAGAGTGAGACAGAGGTGCCAGTCAGCCCCATTTGGGAGCTCTTGAGAGTTGTTGGTTCTTGCTCGCTGAGAACCTGCTTCCTTCCATCCTTCCTGTCCCTCTCCCTCCTTCTCTGTCTCCCCCTTCTTTTTCTCCTCCTCTTTCCTCCATTCCTTCTACTTTAACTCTTTTCTTCCTCCTTTTCCCTTTCTTCCTCTCCCTTCCTCACTACCTCCCTCTTTGTTTTCTACTTCTCTCCCCCTTTCTTTCTTCTCCACCCTTCTTTTACTTCTTATTGAACCCAGGGCTTCCTGCATGCTCTGCAAGGGCTTTACTACTGAGCTTTACTCACCCCCCTCTGTTTATTTCTCTTCCTTCCAGAGACTTTTTACCTTTTCCAGTTTTTGGTCCCTGGATCCCCAAAGTTGATGTTCACCCATGGGACCAGAAGTCAGAGCGGTTGCATTCAGTGTTACTCAGACTCGGATCATTTGTTTTCTGTGCTGGTTGGGTGGTAGGACCTGAGTGAAACGAGGAATAGTTCAAAGCTCTGAGGTGGATGCTGTGACTTTTCTTTGCTTTCCCACAGTGCAATGGGCTTTATTATAAGGACATTACTACATTCTGCAAAGCTCATCAAGATCACAGTATATTGGAATAACGTTGTTCCTAATTCCTCTGTCTGGCCCCCAGCTGAGACTTGAGAAAACAAAAGAAACAAGTTCATATAATAACATTGGCAAATACATCTGTAAGCCCTATGTCTGGGTCTTGAATTGTGTTATCCAGTCTCTGGGTTGCTAACTTACTTGCAGAAGGAATTTTGGTATGCAAAACAGGAAAAATTAGTTCATATTTGCTTGATGAAGAGTCTGTTAAGGTGGTAAAGTTTGGCCATATATTCAAGTGCAGTTACCTCTGCTAAGAGAAAGAAAGAAAGAAAGAAAGAAAGAAAGAAAGAAAGAAAGAAAGAAAGAAAACATCACATTGTTAGCATGAATCAGAAGGCTTGAGCACTGTCCTGAATATTTTCAGATGGATTTTGGAGAGTGGTATAAATTTATGAAGATCAAGGACGATGGACATCCTTTAAAGTTATATCTGCCATATTCAAGTGTATTTGACATCTGGTGTCTAGATTAGGTATAAGCAAATCAAGTCACCTTGGAAGCTACTTGTGTTGTGAATGTGCTGTTGTGAGTTAACTAGTCTTGATTCTAACCTGTCTGAGTTGGTGGTGGCCAGTTCTGGTTTCTGTTCAGGTATGTATGGGGTACACATATGTGCATGTGCCAACTTGAGGTCAAACTTAGATATTGTTATGAGCCATCTACCTTGTTTTATCAGACAGTGTTTGTCACTAGGACCTAAGGCTTGTTGATAGGCCAGCTAGTCCCACTGATGCTGTCTCCACCTCCTTAACCAGGACAACATGTGTTCATCAGTTTTTCAACAGGAGTTCTTAGGTCCATGTACTTGCTCATGTGCTTACCAGATGAGTCATTTCCTCATCCTCAAAGACTCCACCTAATACAGGTTATACCACCTCTTATTAGTGCCACAGGGTGACCTCCAAGCTTGGAACATGAGAGCCTTTGAGTCTCATTCAGGATCCAAAGTATGGCACTGCTGTGAACAGACTACCCACATTGACAGTTATATAAAAACAGCTTGCACACTTACTTATATCACAGGACACAGTGACCTAGTTACCACAAAGAGCTGGGACAATTTCACAAGGCTGAAATTCTGAACAACAATGCATTTGGACAGTACATGTACAATGGACAATACATTTTCAGAATGTACTGTCAAGCAATGTATGGTATATGTATTATGTGAAGTAGAAATTATACTTTTATTTTATGTAATCTGTAAGTAATTCTGTAATTACACACTATGTAACATACTATGCATATTAATGTGTTACAACCAGGAATATATTTTACTAGCGAATAAAGAGGGCCTTAAAGTTTACCAGCCCATGAAATGTGCCTCACTCTTAAGTTGCGCTAGGCTCATCCTAGCCTGTCT
Organism: Meriones unguiculatus; assembly: GCF_030254825.1. NCBI lineage: Eukaryota > Metazoa > Chordata > Mammalia > Rodentia > Muridae > Meriones > Meriones unguiculatus. Next base: position 145,951,585 of record NC_083369.1, read on the forward strand.
TCAAGTGGCTTGAGGCTAGGATGAGGTTCTTCCCAGTGCATACGGAGACTATCAGTTCTACGCTCTCAACAACTCCAATACCAGTATTAGAAAAGTGTTTCCATTGTATGAGAGCCTGAATTTGATCTCCAGATGCAGAATCCATATAAAATGCTGCATATGGTGGGATGTGCTTGTAATCCCAGGGTCTGGGAAGTAAAACAGAAAATTCCTGGGGCTCACTGGCCAGCTAGTCTAACTTAGTTGGTGAGCTTCAGGCTAATGAAAGACCCTGTCTCAACGGAAGTATTCCTGAAGAAAATACTCAGGGTTGTCCTCTAGCTTTCACATGTACACATACATAGATGCAAGCACACACAAATACCCCCCTGACACACATGAAAAAAGGTGCTAGAAAAATACGTCAGAACACTGTGAATGACATTCAAAGACAGAACCCAGCCATGGATGAGAGTGTCAATTATCAGATAAGAACTTGATGTATCAAGCTAAAACCACCTAGAAAAAGCTAAACATGGAGTCACGTGACTGGAATCAAACACTTAGGAGGTAGAGGCAGGGAGCTCAGGAGCTCAGATTCATTCTCAACTATAAAGTGAACCAGTCTGGGCTACGTGAAATCCATGTCAAAAAGCAGGAGGAAGAAGTGAAGGAGAAGAAGGAAGGAGGAAGAGGAAAAGAAGGAAGAGAAGGAGGAGGAGGAGAAGTTAAACACCTAGAAGATGACAAAGCAAGACAAAACAGAATCTGGAAGTGAGGGATTTGGGATGCACTTAGCTCTATGAGGCCAAGTCTGAGAACCTAAGAGCTGCTTCTTTACATTATGTGAAGGACATCCTATCTTCACAAATGAAGTCTAACAATCAGAATACTCTAATAGCTATAACAAGTAGCTCTGTGGGCTTACCACAATAAGATGTTAGCCACTAATCAGGAAACATGACAGTGGCCATCTTACCAGCACTGTTAGGACTTAGTGTTTCTCCATCCATGATGGGCCTCCCCTGAGGAGCACTCCAAAGTACAGATTACCACTCAGGAATTAGGGTTGGCTCCAACTCTGTGTTTCTAGAAATGTCTGATGATGCTAAGCGTGGTAGTCCATGGAACACACTCTGATGATCCTAAGGCTATGTTGACATTGTCTGTGTCTGTGGTATATATGTATGTGTACATGGATGAGGAGGCCAGAGGTTGACATAAGATATCTCCCCCAATCCTTGTTCACCTTATTATTATTTGGGGGGTGGGAACAAGCTTTTATTGAACCTAGATCTCACAAATTGGCTAGACTGGCTTGTCAATGAGTTTCATGGATCTTCCTGTCTCTCCCTCCACTAGTGCTGGGTCCAGATTTCTTGCTGGTTCTGCTGCTGGGGATCTAAACTCAGATTCTCATGCTTGTGTTGCAAATATAACTGGCCATCCCTTTAGACCTCATATATATTCAGAAAACTACTCCTTTTGCTTTGACCCACTTCTCTGGCCCAACTAGGCCAGTGCTCTACCACTGAGCCACCTCCCTAGACCAAGATAATATTTTGTAAGTGTTTTAAACACAAACTGATTTTTAAAAAGGGGGGAGGTCACACACACACACACACACAAAAAACATTAAAATCAAAGCTTTTACAGAATATATTTCATGTTTTAAATCATGAACTAAAAAACAAAGATGTGAAATGTAAAATTTCCCATTTTAAGGTGAATGATTGCATAGCACTTAGTATGTATGTTTACAGGTTGGGCAGATGCAACCATCCTATGGCTAGTAGACATCTTTATTTCTAAATAAAACACATGCCCACTAAACATCAGTCATGCCTCTCTTCTGCCCTCAAATCCCTGGCAACCTCCCGTTAGCTTTCTGTCTTATGGACTCACATGTACTCAACATAAATAAAGCAAGACAGAAGTCATTTGTGTGTGTGTGGGAGGAGTTGGTGGGTGTGTGGGTGTGCGAGTGTGTGTAGAGCTTCTCTCCCTAAGCCTACATAGCACATAACCTCTAACACAACTTCATTATGATGGCTAAATAATATCTCATCACATATATATCAACTATGTTTTAGGTATTCAATCCGTTAATGACGGACACATGGTTTGCTTGCTACTTAAAACAAAACAAAACAAAACAAAAACAAAACAAAATAAAAAAACTACTGTGAATCATACTTCTATGAACATTTGTGGAAAGCATGGGTTTTTATTTGTTTAGGAAATGATGCTTTTAGAAAAACACAGGTCAGTTTGAAATTAATGGTTTTAAGTGATCCAGCAGGGGTCTGATGTTTTAATAATCAGAGTCAAACATGAAAAACACATTTTCTAAAGAAGACTTCAAAACATGTCTCAATACTTGTAAGTGACAAATGGTCACTTCTTAAATAAACTCAGTATTCCTGGGGCTTCTTGACACAAAAGTGACTGTGTATAAGCTCACAAGGATTCAATAGAGTATTTATTTGTAGAATTCTTTGGAAAATCCATCGGGCTTTGGTGACACTCTTTATGCCCCACAGTAGAGCTGTCTACCTGACTGACTGCTGTGTGTACAATCTGAGTCTAGTTTTCTCCATTAAGGCTGTCATGTAACCCAAGCTATGTTCTAATTTTCTATGTAGGTAAGGATAGCTCTGATCTTCCTGTCTCCTTCTCATCCCCTGGAATGCTGAGATTACAGGTATAATCTAGTTTACGTGATACTGTGGATTGTATCCAGGTCTTCATACAGGCCAAGCAAACACTTTTATGAACTGACTTACAGCCCCAACCCTGAGGGTACAGTTTGAAAATTTTCTCCTAATAGGCCAAAAGTGTTAGAACTTAACACCAGGCGGAAGACTGGGAAATAAATACAAATTTAACATCTCTGGCTTATGTACATACATATGAGTGTGCACTCATGTTTGTGTGTGTACACACATATAAGTGTGCACTCCCTGCCTTATGTATATCTGTATGAGTGTCCATTCATTATTGTGTGCATATGTGTTTCTATGTGCATCCATGCTTGTGTTTGCCCTCATGCTGTGTGAATGCATGTGTGTATGTATATTTGTGTATGTGTATGTATAGTATGCATATGTGTATTTGTGTTCATGTGTATCCAATTGTGTGTGCACACATGCCTGTGTGTATTAATTTGAATGTGTGCATGTGTTCCTCAATACTTATGTGCCTATGTGTGTGCTGTCTCATGGCATGAGAGCAAACACACACAAGCATACACTGTAGTCTCTCTAAAAGGCTGCATGTGCCACAGGAGGCCTGAGTGTTTTCTAGGGTAGAAAAGGGAACTTCTGGGGTGGGGGATTCCATCTGCAGATCAGCTCTCAGGCAGTCTCCCAGTGGTAAATACCAATTGAGGTTGATATGTTGATCTCCATAGCCATTTTTAGTACATGATAGTGGAGGTTGCCCGAGGTTTCCCTGTTCTTCTAAATAATTTGCTGAAATTAATACAGTTAACAAAGCCTCAACCCACTCAGCCTCGTTTATGTTGTAATAATTACATGTCAGAAATAGAAAGAGGATTTGCGAGGGACTTTCTAATTGGGAAGCTTTTCTTTGCTTTAGTGGTAAGCGGCAGCCTGGATGTTTAATGATGTTTATCCTGATTCCTCCCCCCCATTCCCCTCAGCCCTATCGACCTTGACTAGCTAGGTCTGCAGAGAAAGGGGAAATGGCTTCACTCTCTCAGATTCACAGTTTAATTTGCTCAGCAGTTTTGGGCACACATGAGGGTGGAGAAGGCCGCTGAGTCTGCTTTGCAGTTTCAGAGGCAGTTAGAAACATTTCAGAGACATGAGGGCTGCAAAGATAGATAGCTGCAAAGATGCCAAAGACAAATAGTAGTTCTTGGAGGAGCTTATGATGGACCAGGGAGGCAGGCATGCACAAGGAAGACTGGAGCAACCTGCGACTTAACTTGTTTGGGTTATATACACATACCCCTTGGAGTAATGCCTCTGGCAGCCTGGGGCCCTTATCTGCTTTAAACAACGGAAAGAATTGACCTGTTCTGGCAACGCCTTAGTAATAGCCTGATTGTGTTCAAACACATCCTGGAACACAACCTGGAACTAGGGCAATGAAACAGTCTGGTCTTAGCCTGGTTTGGTGTACTTGGACAATAAGGCAAACTGTGTGGTAATGGAGAGATGATTCAGTGGCTAAGATCATTGGTTGTTTCTTTATTTTTTTTATTAATTACAGTTTATTCACTGTGTGTCCCAGCTGTAGCCCCCTCTCTCATCCCCTCCCAATCCCAACTTTCTTCCCTCTTCTACTCCCATGCCCCCCCCCAAGTCCACTGACAGGGGAGGTCCTCCTCCCCTTCCATCTGATCCTAGCCTATCAAGTCTCATCAGGAGTGGCTGCATTGTCCTCCTCTGTGGCCTGGTAAGGCTACTCCGTTCACAGAGGGAGGTGATCAAAGAACTAACCACTGAGTTCATGTCAGAGACAGTCCCTATTCCTATTACTAGGGAACCCACTTGGATACTGAGCTGATATGGGCTACATCTGCGCAGAAGTTCTAGGTTATCTCCATGAATGGTCCTTGGTTGGAGTATCAGTCTCAGAAGAGACCCCTTTATATTCCCTGCACTCTGCCCAAAGTTTGGTTATGAGTCTCAGCCTCTGCTTTGATACCCTGCAGGGTAGAGTCTTTCAGAGGCCCTCTGGGGTAAGCTCCTGTCCTGTTCGCTGTATTTTCCCACTTCCGTTGTCCATTCTGTTTGCCTTTCTGAATGGGGATTGAGCATCTTAACCCAGAGTCCTCCTTCTTGCATAGCTTCTTTAGGTGTACAGGTTTTAGTATGTTTATCCTATATTATATGTCTAATATCCACTTATAAGTGAGTATATACCATGTGTGTCTTTCTGCTTCTGGGATACCTCACTCAGGATGATCTTTTCTAGATCCCACCATTTACCCGCAAGTTTCATGATTTCTTTGTTTTTAATTGCTGAGTAGTATTCCATTGTGTAAATGTGCCACAATTTCTGTATCCATTCCTTTGTTGAGGGACATCTGTGTTGTTTCCAGCTTCTGGCTATTACAAATAAAGCTGCTATGAACATGGTTGAGAAAATGTCCTTGTTGTGTACTTGAGCATCTTTTGGGTATATGCCTAGGTGTGGTATAGCTGGATCTTGAGGTAGTACTACTCCTAATTGTCTGAGAAAGCACCAGATCGATTTCCAAAGTGGTTGTACAAGTTTACATTCCCACCAGCAATGGAAGAGGGTTCCCCTTCCTCCAGCATGTGTTGTCATTTGAGTTTTTGATCCTAGCCATTCTGATGGGTGTAAAGTGATATCTCAGGGTCATTTTGATTTGCATTCCCCTGAGGACTAAGGATGTTGAACATTTTTTAAGTGCTTCTCTGCCATTCGATATTTCTCTATTGCAAATTCTCTGTTTAGCTCTGTACCCCATTTTTTAATTGGATTACTTGATTTGTTGCCTTTTAACATCTTCAGTTCTTTATATATACTGGATATTAGCCCTCCGTCAGATACAGGGTTGGTGAAGATCCTTTCCCTGTCTGTAGGCTGTGGTTTTGTTCTGATGACAGTGTCCTTTGCTTTACAGAAACTTTTCTGTTTCATGAGGTCCCATTTATTGATTGCTAATCTTAGAGCCTGTGCTGCTGGTGTTTTCTTTAGGAAGTTGTCTCCTGTGTCCATGAGGTTAAGGCTTTTCCCCACTTTTTCTTCTAACAGATTTAGTGTGTCTGATTTTATGTTGAGGTCTTTGATCCACTTGAACTTTAGTTTTGTGCAGGGTGATAAATATAAACTTTTCACATTTTTCTATATGTAGACATCCAGTAAGACCAGCACCTTTTGTTGAAGATGCTGTCTTTTTTTTCCATTGTATGGCTTTGGCATCTTTGTCAAAAATTAAGTTTCCATAAGTGTGTGGGTTTATTTCTGGGTCTTCTATCCAATTCTATTGATCCACCATTCTGTTTCTGTGCCAGTACCATGCAGTTTTCATTACAGTTGCTCTGTAGCACAGCTTGAGATCAGGGATGGGGATACCTCCAGATGATCTCTCGTTGTACTGGATTGTTTTTTTTTAGCAATTTTGGGTTTTTCTGTTTGAAATTTAGAATTGTTCTTTCAAGTTCTGTAAAGAATTGTGTTGGTATTTTGATGGAGATTATATGTATATTCTTAAAATCAGATGCATTATGGCAAGGATACATGCGGTAGAGAAATGGTTATATAATGTTGCCTGTCAGCCCAAATAGAGAATGACCTTAATTACACTTCATGATAATGTCTCAAGCCTGGTAGTATGTACCTCTAATGTCACCTACTTCTTGGAAGAGGGAGACAGAAAACTTGCAAGTGCAAGGCATGCCTCCTCTTCCAAGCCTTTAAATCTTGAATTTTATTTGTTTGAGACAAGAGCTCATGTAGCCTAGGATGGCCTACAATTTGATATATAATAGAGGATGACTTTGAATTCCTGATTTCCTGCCCTCATCTGCCTCCACATGCTGGAATTAAGGGCACGCAGCATCACACTTGACAATATGTCGTGCTGGGTCTCTTGCATGCTAGGCAAACATTCTATAAATTGAGCTACATCTAAAGGTACTTTTTCTGACACATGCTTTCACTAAGTAGTTGTAGTTGGCTTTGAACTCACTGTATTCCTGCTGAGGACTCAGATCCTCAAGTGTTACTACTCCTGGCTTTTATGTGGGTTCCTGAGCAATAAATTCATTTCTTCATGCTTATGTGGAAATTGCTGTATCTATTGCATCATCTTCCTGATATTGTAGGCACTCACCCGCCTTTCTGAGATTGCCCCAATTCTGGGCCTTATTTTTCCAGCTGCAGGTAATTAGTTCTCTGCTTTTATATGAGAATATGTTGCACTATCTGCATATATCCTGTTATAATTTAGTTTGGTGGGTTCTAGACAAAGAATCATCCAAATGAGATTTGCTGTCAGATCTTGTGTGCTGGGAAGGGGCTGCCTATAACAGAAGAGAGGTTTCAGATACATGCTCGAGTGATGTCCAACATGGCTGGATAATGCTATCTAAGAGAGGCTTGCTTGAAACACATATTAATGTAATAACAAGTTAAGTCAGAGAGTAAACATTTCTATTCTAAATGCTCATTTTGGAGGTGGGGTGAGACATTTCAATTTTCATACCAATGTTGTGTTTATTTTAAGATTTCATTTCCTGACCCTTTTTTTCACTCCAGCTCTCCAAAAGCCAAGCAATTTGGCTTATTACTGGCTTATTTGAACTTATGCAATATGAGCATTTTTCAAAATACAATTTGTCACGCAGCTAGAGTCTCATTTGGCAAGTTTCTTAGGTATATAGACTCTGAACTGAGATTCTACACAGTAAGGTCTGAAAATGAGAAACATCTTTAGTCTGCCAAAATTTTATCTTCTGTGTTTCAAGAACCTGTGGCCAGCATTCTAGGAAGCTAGTTCATGCAAAGGCATAAATTTCTTTCCTTTCTTTTCTTTTTTTCTTGTGGGTTAGGTTCTCCAGACTATACTATTCCCCAACTCCCTATATAACCAAGGATGACCTTGAAGTCCCAATCCTCTTGTCATCAAGCTCCTGAGTGCTGGGATTTCAAGGAATGCAATGTGGCACTGGGGATCCAACCCACAGCCCTGGGCATGCTAGGAAAACTCTACTAGCTGTGCCACACCCACAGTTTATGACTGCAGACTTTGCTGCAGGCAGTGATGGAGAGCAGATGTTCCATATTTCCTCTACACGTACTTACTCCACTCTCCAAACTCTGTTAAGGCATCCAGTGCAGGTGCATTTAGTATCAACATCAAACAACCCTAGAGCAGCAGCATCTCCCATCCAAACCGTTTCACTGGGAATCCCCCGAAGGAAAGGTTCTCTTGTATTGGAAGTGTTGCCTTAAGAGAACTTTATGTATATAATGTGCTCTTTTAACACAAAATATGATAAGCAGCTGCCGCCAGGATAGTTCTTCATTGCAGGCCTGGCTGCTAAGACTAGCTGGTTGTTCGTGTTCAGCACATTCTCTCTGCCTGTAAGTTTCACAAGGACAGAAACCATGTTGCTTTGGCAGGACTGTCTATGGAGAGAGAAGAGGTGGCTGATGCTGGGAAGGGTGTTTTGAGAAGGCCTGAGATTCATGGATGAAACTTATCATGGCCTATGTCCATTCTGCCATATTGGCTAATGAAAGCAAGCATTAACAATTTAATAGCTCTGGCTGTGTTTTGGTAAAACATAACTAATAAAAATATACATTTAGTAAGGCATGGCAGTGCATATCTGGAATCTCAACACTTGGGGTGAGGAAGATCAAAAGTTCCAGGCCAGCCTGGGGCAACTTGAGATCCTGTCTTAAAAAAAAAAAGAAAAGAAAAAAGAAAGAAAGAAAGAAAGAAAGAAAGAAAGAAAGCCATATAGTGTAGATAGACATATTTGTACTAAGCTTGATATCTTACATTTGATCCCTTAAACCCATGTAATGGAAGGAGAGAAGTGAATCCCTCAAATTGTCTTGTGACTCCTACATGCTTGCACATTGCCCACATCAAAACAAATGTTGGAAAGAACAGAAACAACAACAACAACAACAACAAAATGCATTGACCAAATATGACAGAGAGTCATTTAGTGGCTGTCTCACAGTTTAATGGGTTTGTACTAATTACCAACTGACTCGTTAAAATGAAGTTCCTTGTTCAGAAACTCCTTTCAAAATTGGGAAGAGTAGTTTAAATAAGAGTGGTTGCAAAGATGGCTCCATGGGTACAGTGTTTCTTGTATTGCACAACAATTAGGACCTCAGATCATCAACACCCATGTAAAATCTGGGCTTGGTGGTGTGTATCTGTCACCTTGCTGGGGAGCAGAGGTCACTGCATTCTTAGAGCTGGCTGGCCAAATCATCTAGCTGAATTCGTGAGAGCTCCAAGTTCACTGAAAAACCATTTCTAAGAATAAGGTAGGGAGTAGTAGAAGACACTAGAGGTTGACCTCTAGTCTCTATAGGTGCATGAACACCTTCCCATATGTATATATAGACATGAATACATATGCATGCAAATAATACACACACACACACACAGAGAGAGAGAAACAGGGAGACAGAGAAACAGTCACACAAACAGCCACACACACCACACACACACACACACACACACACACACACACACACACACAAACACACACAGAGAACTGAAGAGCAGCATCTCAACAAAATACTATTACAAAATACCATCCATTCAAAATACTATTTTGATTTATTTTTTCTTCTTTGTGATAACATTTGACTGGATGCTGCTTTAGGGGGCCATAGAATACCATTATACTCATAGAACTTATTCTTTGAGCATTGTTGTGGGAGAAGGGGAAGGGAGGGGAGGGGAATGGGAAGGAAGGGATAGGGAGATAGTCAGAGATGGATACCGAGACAGGAAGACACCAGGAGATAGAGAGAACGACAGAGAGTGAGAGGCGGTGGGAGCGAAGGAGAGAGAGAGAGAGAGAGAGAGAGAGAGAGAGAGAGAGAGAGAAAGTGATTCTGCTAATTTGTCAAGGTGTTCATTATGACTTGGGATGAAGAAAACATTACCCCCACTACACAAGAACATTGACTCCTAGAATGTAAGACAGACTGTGTTGGACTATAAAACTTTCATCTGGCATATACCATGTTAATGGGATTCTTTTTCCCCAGCTGGGAATGGGACATTGTAATGCCACCAGCCCTCAGACACTGTGCTTTTGGAGCTTGAGTTACAACTCTTTTTTTTCTCTTGGAGATAATGATTTCATTAGGATGACGATTTTCTGCATATAATAGGATTCTTTGCTCCTTTCCAGTGTTTGAGCACTGGGTAATTGGCCCTTTAGTTAATTAGCAGCAGCTGATAGAATATATGCTACAGTCAGATGCAATTTCTCCCCTTCTCAATTTATTGTGTGCTCTTAGCTGGAAAGATATTTTTAGGACCATGTTCATCGTTCAAGCTTACTGACAGAAAAGAAAATCAGTCATTAAGTTCACGGCATTTAGTCTAAAGGTACAAAATAAAATCTTCTAGAGAAAGAAAGCTGAACATTGGGGCTGGGGAGCTAACTCAGTGGGTAAGAGTACTTACCATGCAAGCATGAGTACCTGAATCTTTGACATTCACATAAAACAAAAACTATGAATGGGGATTCATGAAGGTTGCCGGAGCTGGCTTGCTGTCAGTTTAGCTCCAGGTTCAGTAAGATACCGGTCTCAAGGGTATAGGGTAGAAACAGATGGAGTAGGACACCCCATGTCCTGTTTTGGCTTTCATGATTTTACACAAGAGTGCATATATGCATATACCAACATTTGCATATATGCTCCCTCCTCAGTAAAGAAAGTCATAATCTACTTTTCTCCATATATAACTTTTTTTTCTCTTTTGTTGCCTTTTTTTTTTTTTTTGTATGGCTTCCTGGGGATTTCTCATCTTCTCTCAACTTCTCCAGAGCACACTAGCAGCCATACAGGACTGGATATTAGATGTTTGTGGTAGTACTGACACAGAACCCAATAGTGTGGGGCCTGGAAGCTGTAGGACAAGGGAGGAGGGAGCTAAGAGTGTGGTCAAGCACCCCAATCTTCAGCTCTGATCAGGGAGCAGCAGGTCTCCAGTTTGCACCAATACCCAGGACCCACCCTGAGCTGCAGCCCCTGAAACCAGCACAGATCAGGGAGTAGCAGTTCTATGGCCTGTGTCATTCCTTAGGACCCACTCAAATATGAGGCACTAGAGACCATCAGGGATTAGGGTGCAGCAGGAAAACAAGAGGATTGAGGACATCTGGGACCACGAGCTCTACCTACAACCCGAGACCTATTACCATCAGAGTCAAGCCTGTTGAGGCTTGTTAATAACAGAGTCAACCAAATGGTTAGAGGTCAGCACAAGAACACCAGCAACAGAACCCAGGGCCATATCACACCACCAAACCCCAGCTATCCTACCACAGCAAGCCCTGAGGATCCTACCACACCCAAAGCACAAGAAAATGATCTTAAATCTGATGTTATAAAAATGATAAAGGCCTTAAAAGAAGAAAATAAATATCTGAAAAATGACTGCAGGAAAATACAACTAAACAGGTGAAGGAACGGAATAAATCCCTCAAAGAAACACAGGAAATTATAACTAAACAGGTGAAGGAACTGAGAAAATCCCTTAAGGATATATATAAAAAAATGCAACCAAATGGGAATAGGAAATGAATAAAACTGTCCACGAACTAAAAAATGGAAATAAAAGCAATAACGAAATTACAATCTGAGGCAATCTGGAGATAGAAAACCTAGGGAGTAGAACAAGAATTACAGACACAAGCATCACTAACAGAATACAAGAGATAGAAAACAGAATCTCGGGTGTAGAAGATAAAATTGAAGAAATTGGTACATCAGTCAAAGAAAATGTTAAATCTAAAAAGTTCCTGACATAAAAAATCCAAGAAATCTGGGACAATATGAAAAGTCAAAACCTAATAATAATAGGAATAGAAGGCTCCAAGGCTCAGAAAATATTTTCAATAAAACCATAGACAAGAACTTCCCCAACTTAAATTAAAAAAATGCCTGTAAACATACAAGAAACCTACAGAACACCAAATAGATTGGACCAGAAAAGAAAATCCTTCAGTCACATAATAATCAAAACACTAAATGTACAGAACAACAACAACAACAACAACAAAAAGAATATTAAAAGCTGCAAGGAAAAAAGGCCAAGTAACATATAAAGGCAAACCTATAAGAATTAAACCTGACTTCTAAACAGAGACTATGAAAGCCAGATGGGACTGGACAGATATCATGAAGACACTAAGAGAGCACAGATGTCAACCCAGACTATTATACCCACCAAAAAAATTCTATCACTATAGATGGAGAAAGCAAGATATTCCATGACAAATGAAGTTTAAATAGTACATTGACACAAACCCAGCCCTACAGAAGATACAAGAAAGAAAATGCCAATACAAGGAGGCTCACTACCCCCAGGAAAGCACAGAAAACAAATAACTCCACAACCACAAAACCAAAGAAAGGAAAGAGACACACACTCTACTACCATCAACATCAAAATAGCAGGAAGTAACAACAATTAGACATTAATATCTCTCAACATCAATGGCCTCAACTCCCCAGTAAAAGGACACACAGGCTAACAGAATGGTTGCTGAAACAGGGCACATCATTCTTTTGCATTCAAGAAATACACCTCAGCAATGATAGAAGTTACCGCAGAATAAAAGGTTGGAAAAAAGTTTTCCAAGTAAACAGACACAAGAAATGAGCTGGAGTAGCTATTATAATATCTAATAAAATGGACTTTCAACCAAAATTAATCAAAAGAGATGGGGAAGAGCATTTCAGACTCATCAAAGGAAAGATTGACCAAGACGTCTCAATTCTGAACATATATGCCCTAAATGCAAGGGCACCACATTTGTAAAAGAAATATTACCAAAGCTTAAATCACACATTGAATCCCACACATTAACAGTAGGAGACTTCAACACACCTCTCTCGCCAATGAACAGATCATTTAGACGAAAACTAAACAGAAAACTAATGAAACTAACCAATGTTATGAGTGAATTGGACCTAACAGATATCTACAGAACATTCCATCCAAACAAAAGAATATATCTTCTTCTCAGAACCTCATGGAACCTTCTCCAAAACTGACCACATACTCGGACACAAAGCAAATCCAGCAAATACAAGAAAATTGAAGTAACACCTTCTATTCTATGAGACCACCATGGATTAAAGCTAGAATTCAACAACAACAGAAACAATAAAAAGCCTACAAATTCATGGAAACAGAACAACTCTTTACTTAGTGACCACTAAGTCAGGGAGGAAATAAAGAAAGAAATTAAAGACTTTCTAGAATTCAATGAAAATGAAGGCACAACATACCCAAACATAGGTGACACAATGAAAACAGTGCTAAGAGGAAAATTCGTAGCGCCAAGTGCCATCATAAAGAAAGGAGAGAGCACTCATACTAGCAACTTAACAGCTCACTTAAAATCTCTAGAAAAAAGAAAGCAAACAAATCCAAGTGTATTTGGTTGCAGGAAATAATCAAACTTAGGGCTAAAATCAACAACCTAGAAACAGAGACGAATACGGAAAATCAACAAAACCAAGAGCTGTTTTTTTTTTTTTTGAGAAAATCAACAAGATAGACAAAGCCTTAGTCAAACTTACTAAAACACAGATGGAGGGAGGGTATCCAAATTAATAAAATCAGAAATGAACAGGGGGATATAACCACAGATACCGAGGAAATCCACACAATAGTTAGGTTGTACTTCAAAAACCTGTACCCCACAAAATTGGAAAACCTAAAGAAATGGATGATTTTCTTGATAGGTACCACTTATCAAAGTTAAATCAAGATTAGGATAACAATTTAATTAAGCCTATAGCCTCCAAGGAAATAGAAGCAGTCATCAAAAGCCTCCCAACCAAAAGGAGCCCTGGGCCAGATGGTTTTAGCTCAGAACTCTAGTACATTTTCAAAGAAGAGCAAATGCCAATATTCCTCAAACTTTCTAAGAAATAGAAAAAGAAAGAACATTGCCATACTTATTTTATGAGACCACAGTCACACTGATACAGAAACCACACAAAGACCCAATAAAGAAAGAAAATTTCAGACCAATATGAGCATTAATGCAAAAATATTCAATAAAATACTTGCAAACTGAATCCTGAAACATATCAAATATATCGTCTACCATCCAAGGAATGCAGGGATGGTTCAACATATGAAAATGCATCAATGTAATACACCATATAAACAAACTGAAAGATAAAAACAACAACACATGATCATCTCATTAGATGATGAAAAGGCCTTTGACAAAAATCCAATACCCCTTCATGTTTAAAGTCTTGGAGAGATCAGGGATTAAAGACACATACCTAAACATAATAAAGGCAATATATAGCAAGCCAATAGTCAACATCAAGTTAAATGGAGAGAAACTTAAAGTGTTACTATTAAAATCAGGGACAAGACAAGGGTGCCCACTCTCACCATATTTCTTCAATATAGTACATGAAGTTTTAGCTAGAGCAATAAGAAAAGTAAAAGAGATCAAGGGGATCTCTTGTAAGAAAAGAATTCAAAGTATCACTATTCACAGATGATATGGTAGCATACATACGTGACTCACAAGAATCTACCAGAGAACTCATATGGCTGATAAACACCTTCAGCAAAGTGTCTGGATACAAAATTAACTCAAAAAAGTCAGTAGCCCTTCTTTATAGAGGTGACAAAAGAGCTGAGAAAGAAATTAGGAAAACAACACCCCTCACAGTAGCAACAAATAATATAAAAAATCTTGGTGTAATTCTAAACAAGTAAGGAAAGACCTGTATAACAAGAACTTCAAGTCTTTTATTAAATTTTCTTTAGTTTTTTAAATTTTTTTCAATTTATTCATTATATATCCTGATTAAAGCCCCCTCCATCAGAAAATTCTCAACATAAGAATATGGAGTGGTAGAGAAATACTTATAGAAATATTCAATATCCTTAGTAATCAGGGAACTGCAAATCAAAACAACTCTGAGATTCCATCTTACACTGATCAGAATGGCTACGATAAAAAACTCAACAACACATGCTGGAAAGGATGTGGAGAAAAGGGAACCCTCCTCTACTGCTGGTGGGAGTGCAAACTTGTACAGCCACTTTGGAAATCAATCTGGTGCTTTTTCAGAAAATTGGGAATAGCCCTACCTCAAGATCAACCACTCCTGGGCCTATTCCCAAAAGATAACCCACCATTCAAGAAGGACATTTGCTTATCTATGTTCATAGCAGCTTTATTTGTTATAGCCAGAATCTGAAAACAGCCTAGATGTCCCTCGATGGAGGAATGGATACAGAAATTGTGGTAGATTTACACAATGGAATACTACTCAGCTATTAAAAACAAGGAAATCAAGCAATTTGCAGGCAAATGGATAGAACTAGAAAAGGTAATCCTGAGTGAGTTAACTCAGAAGCAGAAAGACGTGAGTGATATACACTCACTTTTAAGTAGATATTTGCTGTATGATATAGGATGGCCATACTAGAATCTACAGACCTAAAGAAGCTAAACAACAAGGAGGACCTTAGGGAGGATGCTTATATTTGATTCAGAATGCCAAACAGGATGGACACTAAAAGCAGTGGAATAGAGGAAACAGGATGGCAGCCTACTATAGAGGGTCCTCTGAATTTCAAGTGTTTGAAGAAGATTTTAGAAGATGGAAATATCTCCTATGTTCATGGATTGCTTGGCTTAACACAGTAAAAAAAATCCATCTACAAAATCAGTGCAATTCCCATAAAAATTCTAACATGTCTTTACAGATCTAGAAAGAGTAACCATTAACTTCATGTGGAAAAATAAAAGACCCAAGATAGCTAAAACAATTCTGTACAATAAAAGAACTCTATTGCTATCAACATCCCTGATTTCGAGCTATACTACAGAACAATAGTAATAAAAACTGAATTGTACTGGCACAGAAACAGAATGGTGGATCAATGGAATCAAATAAAAGACACTGAAATAAACCCACACACCTATGGATACTTGATTTTTGACAAAGAAGCCAAAACCATGGAAAAAAAAATAGCATCTTCAACAAATGGTGCTGGTCTAACTGGATGCCTACATGTAGAAAAATGCAAATAGATCCATATTTATCACCCTTCACAAAACTAAAGTCCAAGTGGATCAAAGACCTCAACATAAAACCAGACACACTACATCGATTAGAAGAAAAAATAGGAAGAGGTTGGAACTCATTGGCATAGGAGACAACTTCCCGAACAGAACACCAACAGCACAGGTTCTAAGATCAACAATCAATAAATGGGACCTCATGAAACTGAAAAGCTTCTACAAAGCAAAGGACACTGTCATCAGAACAAAACTACAGTCTACAGATTGGGAAAGAATCTTCACCAACCCTTTATCTGACAGAGGACTAATATCCAGAATATATAAAGGAGTCAAGAAGTAAAAAAAACAATAAAACAAGTAATCCAATTAAAAAAAAAATTGGGTACAGGGTTGGAGAAACGGCTCAGAGGTTAAGAGCACTGCTTGCTCTTCCAGAGGTCCTGAGTTCAATTCCCAGTAACTATCTGGTGCTCTCTTCTGGTGTTTGACTGTATATGCCGACAAAATATTGTATACATAATAAATTAAATAATTCTTTAAAAATGGGGTACAGAACTAAACAGAGAATTCTCGATAGAGGAATATTAAATGGCAGAGAAACACTTAAAGAAATGTTCAGCATCCTTAGTCATCAGGGAAATGCAAATCAAAATGACCCTGATATTTTACCTTACACCCATCAGAATGGGCAAGATCAAAAACTCAAGTGACCACATATGCTGGAGAGGATGTGGAGAAAGGGGAACCCTTCTCCTCTGCTGGTGGGAATGTAAACTTGTACAACCACTTTGGAAATTAATCTGGTGCTTTCTCAAACAACTAGGAATAGTACTACCTCAAGATCCAGCTATACCACTCCCAGGCATATATTTAAAATATGCTCAAGTATACAACTAGGGCATTTGCTCAACCATGTTCATAGCAGCTTTATTTGTAACAGCCAGAATCTGGAAATAACTCAGTTGTCCCTCCGTTCAAGAATGGATTCAGAAATTGTGGTACATTTATACAATGGAATACTACTCAGCAATTAAAAACAAGGAAATCATGAAATTTGCAGGCAAATGGTGGGAACTAAAAAAGACCATCCTGAGTGAGGTATCCCAGAATCAGAAAAACACACATGGCATATACTCACTTATAAGTGGTTATTAGACATATAATATAGGATAAACATACTAAAACCTGTACACCTAGAGAAGCTAAGCAAGAAGGAGGACCCTGGGTAAGATGATCAATCCTTACTCAGAAAAGCAAATGAGATGGACATTGGAGGAAGAAGAAAACAGAAAACAGGACAGGAGCTTACCCCAGAGGGCCTCTAAAAGACTGTACCCTGCAGGGTTTCAAAGCAGATGCTGAGACACATATCCAAACTTTGGGCAGAGTGCTGGGAATCTTATCAAAGAAGGGAGATATAGAAAGGCCTGGAGGAGACAGGAGTTCCACAAGGAGAGCGGAAGAACTAAAAAAATCTAGGTCCAGGGGTCTTTTCTGAGACTGATATCTCATTCAAGGACATTCATGGAGATAACCTAGAACCCATGCACAGATGTAGCCCATGGAAACTCAGTCTCCAAGTGGGTTCACTAGTAATGGGAACAGGGACTATCTCTGACATGAATTCATTGGCTGGCTCTTTGTTCAGCTCCCCCTGAGGGGGGAGCAGCCTTACCAGGCCACAGAGGAAGACAATGCAACCAGTTCTGATGAGACCTGATAGGCTAGAGGCAGATGGAAGTGGAGGAGAACCTTCCCTATCAGTTGGCCTTGAGAGAGGCACGTGAAGAGATAAGAGAGGAAGGATAGGATTCGGAGTGAATGAAGGAAAGGGCTATAGCTGGGATACAAAGTAAATAAACTGTAGTTTATACAAAAAATTAAAATCAAAATAAAAAAATGGGTTGCAGAGCTAAACCGAGAATTTGAAACAGAAGAATCTGAAATGGCTGAGAAACACTTAAAGAAATGCTCAACAGAGAAATGCAAATTAAAAAGACTCTAAGATTACATCTTACACCAGTCAGAATGGCTAAAATAAAAAAAAAACTCAAGTAACAACACATGCTGATGAGGATGTGGAGATAGAGGAACACTCTTTTTTTTTCCTGGTGGGCAACAACCAAGATGTCCCTCAACCGAAGAATGGCTACAGAAATGGCATTACATTTACGTGTACTCCCTTATAAGTGGATATTACCTATAGTACAGCATAACCACACTACATTACACAGACTGAAAAAGCTAAGTAACAAAGTGGGCTCAAGAGAGGGTGCCAGAATATTACTTAGAAAGGGAAATAGAATAGACAACAGAAGTAAAGGAGGAGAGAGCACTGGGCAGGAGATGGAATGGGGAGGAAAACAAGCGTGAGGATCAGATGTGGGGAGAATGTGGGTGGGAGGTGAGAGGGCTGGGAACAAGTAGGGAAACTGAGGGGGCTATGTCTTTAGTCAGAACTAAAACAACTGTAGAAAGAAAAATCCCCAGCCCTGCAGCCAGAAACCTCCTTAAAAACATCATTTGGAAGGGCATGACTTCTGAATGCAGGTTCGCCTGCCAAAGCTTCAAGTATGAAAACTATAATAGATTTATTTGGACATCATCTCATCAGGCTGCTTCCATTGTGCAGAGCTTCACAGCAGTGATAAAAACAATAGGAGCTTGCTTTATAACAAAAGATAGTAATCCTCTGAAGCCTTTAAACTCAAAACAGGCCACCCTTAGCCCCAACAGTTAAGAGGTAAACTGATCTAATAGAGGCTTTATGGGTTTCCGGCAGCTCACAAGGCTCCCACCCAAAAATAGCCATAAAAATAAGCGACAAACCATTCAAATGTCTCATTGATACTGGAGCAGATAAAACAATTTTAAGACAGCAAGAGTTCCCACAAGACTGGGAATTAATTTCTGAGCCTCAACTTCTAGGCTTAAGAAGTTTCTCCCATGCCTTTACAACCAAACAAGCCTACAAATGGGAGGGTACTAATGGGTCTACAGGCATGATATGCCCTCTTGTGGTCAACATCACCACCACACTTCTAGGAAGAGATATTTGGGAGGTTCTGGAAGTTACTCTCATTGGTCAGCCAAAAGAAAATTACAGTAGGGTAAATAATTATACCTATAATAATAATTATACTCCTAGGAGAATGCAAGATGGCAGCACCGAGAGGACACTGCGTTGGAAGAGAAGGACAGCAGTGACTGCACAGCAACCAACAGACTGAATTCTAGAACTCTGGGTCATAAAACAGCAGCGTTTGTATTTCCCAGTTACCACACAGGTCCATACTCCTGAGGTGAGCTGTGGCAATTACTGAGAAGCACCAACCATTTGGTGACCATACTCAAAAAGCTGAGTAGGCCTCCTTCAGGAACAACCATTTTCCTGCCAAGGGGATTCTCTGCACCAGGCACCAGAAACTAACAGCCAATACCTGAGACAGCCAGATGGGCAGAGGCCAGCATAAAAGCACAACCAAAAAAAGGCAAAACAATATGGCATCTCCAGAACCCAGTTATCCAGGGGCAAGTAGCCCTGAACAGCCTGTCATAAGTGAAATTCAAGAAGACGATCTTACATCTAGCCTTATGAAGAGGATAATGGAGGAAACAAATAAAATGTGTGAAGAAATAGAGGAAGATAAAGTCAAACAGAATATGGCTATCTGTAAAGAAATACAGGAAGATGCAGCCAGTTTGTGTCTTTCAGAGAGGAAATGATTTAATCACTGAAAGAAATGAAAGAAACAGAGGAATGTTCAAACAAACAGGTAAAGGAATTGAAGGAAAAACAGGAAAATACAGTCAGACAGGTGAAGGAAATCAACAAAATGTTTCAAGTTCTGAAGATAGAATTGGAAAAAGTAAAAGAAACACAAACAGAGAAAATCATGGAGAGAGAGAACCTCGGAAAGAAAACAGGAACTACAGAGGTAAGCACAACCATCAGACTATAAGAGATGGAAGAAAGAATCTCAGGTGTGGAAGAGACAATGGAAGAAATTGATGTATCCGTCAAAGAAAATAATAAATCTAAAAAACTCCTGACACAAACCATCCAAGAATTCCAAGACAACATGAAAAGACAAAACCTAAGAATAATAGGAATAGAGGAAAAAGAAGATTCCCGTCCCCAATGCCCAGAAAATATTTTCAACAAAATCATAGAAGAAAATTTCCCCAACTTACAAAAGAGGCCTATAAGCATACAAGAGGCCTACAGAACACCTAATAAATTAGACCAGAAAAGAAAATCTTCCCACCACATAATACTCAAAAGAGTAACTATACAGAACAAAGAAAAAACACTAAAAGCTGCAAGGGAAAAAGGCCAAGCAACATATAATGGCAAACCCATACACTACCACACCCAATATCAAAATCAAAGGATCTAATAGCTACAGGTCATTAATCTCTCTCAACATTGATGGACTCAATTCTCCAATAAAAAGACACAGACTAACAGAATGTATGTGTAAACAAGACCCAACAATCTGTTGCATACAAGAAACACACCTAAGTCACAAAGATAGACATTACCTGAGAGTAAAGGGCTGGAAGACTGTTTCCCAAGCAAATGGACCCAAGAAGTAAGCAGGAGTAGCCATTCCAATCTCTCAATATCTAATAAAATAGACATTCAACCAAAATTAATCAAAAGAAATGAGGAAGGTCACTTCATAGTCATAAAACGAGAATTCCACCAAGAAGACATCACAATTATGAACATCTATGCCCCAAATAAAAGGGCACCCACATTTATAAAAGAAACATTAATAAAACTTAAACCACATATAGATCCCCACACATTAATAGTGGGAGATTTCAATACCCCACTTTCAACAAAGGACAGGTCAACAAAACAAAAAATTAAACAAAGAAACAATTACTCTAACAGTGGTCCTGAATCAAATGGACCTAACAGACATCTATAGAACCTTTCACCTAAACACTAAAGAATTTAGCTTCTTCTCAGCACCTCATGGAACCTTCTCCAAAACAGATCATATAGTTGATCACAAAGAAAGCCTCAACAGATACAAGAAGATTGAAATAATCACTTGTATCCCATGTGACCACCATGGACTAAAGCTAGACCTGGACCTCAACAACAACAGAAATAGCAAAACCCCTACACACACATGGAAACTGAACAACTCGCTACTCAATGACAGCTGGGTCAGGAAATAAATAAATAAATTAATTAATTAAAGACTTCCTAGAATTGAATGAAAATGAAGTCACAACATACCCAAACTTATGGGACACAAAGAAAGCAGTGCTAAGAGGAAAGTTCATAGCACTAAGTGCCTTCAAGAAGAAATTCAAAATATCTCATATAAGTAACTTAAGGACAAATCTGAAAGCCCTAGAAAAAAAAGAAGCAGAAACACCTAAGACGAATAGCCAGTTGGAAATAATCAAACTCAGGGCTGAAATCAATAAAATAGAAACAAGTAAAACAATTCAAATAATTAATGAAACCAAGAGCTGGTTCTTTGAGAAAATCAACAAGATAGACAAACCCTTAGTCAAACGAACTAAAAGGCAGAGAGACACTATGCAAATGAACAAAATCAGAAATGAAAAGGGGGACATGACAACAGACACTGAGGAAATCCAAATAATAATTAGGTCTTATTTCAAAAGCCTATGTGCCACAAAATTTGAAAATCTAAATGAAATGGATAAATTTCATGACTGATTCTACTTACCAAAGCTGAATCAAGACCAGGTAAATCAATTAAATAGTCCTATATCCCCTAAGGAAATTGAAGTGGTTGTCAAGAGTCTCCCATCCAAAGTGAGCCCAGGGTGAGATGGTTTCAGCACAGAATTCTACCAGACCTTCAAAGAAGAGCTAACATCAATACTTTTCAAAGTATTCTACAAAATAGAAACAGAAGGAACATTACCAAACTCATTCTGTAAAGCTACAGTCACCTTGATACCTAAACCTCAAAAAGACCCAACAAAGAAAGAGAATTCCAATCTCCCTTATGAACACTGATGCAAAAATACTGAACAAAACACAAACTGCATCCAAGAACACATCAAAGATATCATCCACTACGACCAAGTAGGATTTATCCCAGGTATGCATAGGTGGTTCAATATATGTAAATCCATCAATGTAATCCACCATATAAACAAACTGAAAGAATAAAAACACATGGTAATCTCCTTAGATGTTGAAAAAGTATTTGATGAAATCCAACATGCATTTATGTTTAAAATCCTGGAGAGATCAGGGGTATACGGCACTTACCTAAACATAGTAAAAGGCAATATACAGCAAGCTTATAGCCAACATCAAACTGAACGGAGAGAAACTTAAACCAATTCCACTGAAATCAGGGACAAGACAAGGCTGCCCACTCTCTCCATATCTCTTCAACATAGTGCTGGAAGTCCTTGCTAGGGCAATAAGAAAATTAAAGGAGATCAAGGGGATTCAATTCAGAAAGGAAGAATTCAAAGAATCACTATTTACAGATGATATGATGGACATTAGAAGTAGGAGAAAACAAGAAACAGGACAGGAGCCTACCACAGAAGGCACCTGAAAGACTCTACCTAGCAGTGTATCAAAGCAGATGCTGAGACCCATAACCAAGCCTTTGGCAGAGTGCAAGGAATCATATGAAGGAAGGAGGAGTTAGTATGACCTAGAGGGGACAGGAGCCCCACAAGGTCCAAATATATCTGGGCACAGGAGTCATCTATGAGACTGTTTATCCAACCAAGGACCATGCATGGTTATAACCTACAACACCTGCTCAGACATAGCCCATGGTAGCTCAGTATCCAAGTGGGTTCCCTAGTAAGGGGGACAGGAATTGTTTCTGACATGAACTCAATGACTGGCTCATTGAGCTTCCCCTCTTCCCTGAGGGAGGAGCAGCCTTAGTAGGCCACAGAGGAGGACATGGCAGCCAGTCCTGAAGATACCTGATAAGCTAGGGTCAGATGGAAGGAGAGGAGGACCTCTTCTATCAGTGGACTCAGAAGGGGGCAGGGAGGAAATGAGGAGGGAGGGGAGGATATGGAGGGAAAAAAGGAGAGGGATACAGCCGGGATACAAGTGAATGTATAAAATTATTTAAAAATAAAAAATATTAAAAAAATCACCAAAAGAGCTCAGTGGGATGGATACTGCTACAAGATTTACAAGATTTAAAGGCAATTAATAATACATGTCGGTTTGAGGTCCCCTCAAAGGAGGCTACCCCTCATCTCTGCCATTCTCTGCAATGTCCCTTTCTTAGCAATACACTTTAAAGACTCCTTTTTCTCTATCTCTCTCTACTCACAGGATTGCCAATACTTTGCTTTTTTAATACCCCCATTAACAACTCTAGGCAGGCCTTATGATATGAATGGACATTCCTGTCCCATGGAATGGTAAACAGTCCCACCATCTGCCAGGAGGCTGTTTCCACAGCATTAAGATATACTTAGAAAAATGTCTTTACATTTATCTTTATATGGATATTATCTTGGTGTGGGGAAACTTCTCTAACTCTCCCTCACAACTTAAGGATCAACTAAGACCTTCCCTATCCTTCCAAGGATTTAAGGTAGTTCCTCACTAAACACAGGTTATTCCAGCCATTGCGTTCTTGGGAGTGGAAATTTCGCTCACATCAATATGCCTTCTTAAACACACCCTTTAGTTCTCTCAAACCTTAACTCTCGCCTCCCTCCAAAGCTTTTTTGGAAAACCGTAATTGCCTTTGACTGTTATTTTTCCTCCCAACCAAGACCCTATGGCCTCTCTTTGATCTTCTAAAAAGGGATAAAAACCCCTCCTCTCAAGGTCTCTCTTCTGAGGCAGTTGAAGCTTTAGGTGTCATTAATGCAGTCCTAAAAGACACAGCACTATCTAGGCATGATCCAACAATGCTTGCACAGCTTCTGAATTTTACTTCTTAACCTGCTCTCATGGGAGTACTGTATCAGCCCTAGGGAATGTTGGAATGTCTCCACAACCTGGTGGGTGGTGCACCTAGAATTCTGAGTTTGATGCACTGGCTGTTATGATTAGAAATGACAGGGACAGAGCCCTGAAAAGCTTAGGAAAAGAACCCGATATCCTGGTCAACCCTTTTTTCTCTCCAATATTTAATGGCTACTCAGAAATCACTCCTGCTTTGCTATTAGCCTAATTGGATTCCCTGGACAAATTGATAATAATTTCACTAACAAAAGATAGGTTTCTGCCCTACCTCTGTTGTGGTGGCTGCCTCTTCCCCTCTTTTAAAAGAAGCCCTTCACTGAGCCCCACTCAGTATTTACTGATGGAGGAAAAGGGGAGCCATGGCAATAATTTTCCACTCTCCCAAGAATGAAACAATTATTCAATTTAGAGAGTTGCCCCATCCCTTCCCCCAATATAAGGAATTGTATGCTATTTATTTAGCCCTCAAAGAAGTCAATGGGTGCTTTAATCTTTTCTCAGAGTGTGTATATGCTGTTAATTTGCTTCCCTGGTTATCAAGATTCTTTGTCAAACTAGATGCCAAACCATGATCCCTTCTGCTCATCCATGTCTCCACCTTCTTACACGTAAAAACCTCTCCCCTCTACATCCAGCATGTAAGATCTTACAGTCCCCTCCCTGGTCTGATATATGAGGAAAATTCCCTGTGGTCAAATTACTGCTACACAAACAGTCTCCATCAAGGAAGCAGATTGATTCCATTCACAAACCCATAGAAATAAAAAAGGTTTTTGCCCCCATTTTCCCTAAGTCTTTTTGCTCAACTTCCGAAGATAATAAAAACATGTTTGTCTTGTGCAGCCTTTATCACTATCAGCTTTACAAACTATGGGCACTGACCCCCAAAGTCTCAAATCCAATGCCCTTTGGCAAATTGATGTCACCCATATTCCGCAATTCGGTTGCCAAAAATATGTCTTTGTTATTGTTGACACATACTCGCATTTCATATGGGCTATAGTCCAAATGAGAGAAAGCTCCAAAAGATTAATTCACCACATGCTCTCTATTTTTGCCATCATGGGCATTCCTCAATGGATAAAAACTGATAGTGGCTCTGCTTTTACTAATTCCCAATTCAAAAATTCCAGCTTTCAATGGGAGATTGCCCATTAGATAGGGATTCCTTACAATCCCCCAGAGCCGAGGAATAATAGAAAGAACTCACCAAACTCTAAAAGCACAACTTAAAAATAAACAGCACAACTACAATAACAACAATAAAAACAGTTCCCTTCCCCCTAACATACAATTAGCAATGGGCCTAGACACTCTAAATATGTTTAATATTTACAAAAGCAGTGAATCCTTCAAGGGTGAGGGGAGGGAATGAATGATGAGTCTCAGACAAACTTTGGTGAAATAGATGGTGGTGGCCCCCTTTATTTCATGTAAATTAGGGCCTTATAAACCTTGGGCAGTGGGAGGAGTTTGGGGTGAATTGTTTAATTTTCTGGGGCTAGGAGTTCCAGGAATACTTAATTTACATGCAGAAGCACAGTCCTATTATAAGAAGGGGAACATAATACTTAATTATCCTGTGAGCAGTTAGGGGGTGGTGGGGGAAGAACTCCAGGTACAGTTCAAAGTATGACAAAAGATCATTGGTTGAAAGCTAAAGTACCAAGACATCTCATTAACTCAGGGGAGAGTATTTACAGGAATCCCCAGGTTCAAACTGAACAGGTTTCTTATTGGTAAACGAGTGAGCCTGTAATCTCCATGAGGGCTATGTGACACTCCTTAAAGAATCTGGGGTTTCCATAGATCAGGTGGAGAGGAAGGAATCCAGCATTGAGCTCAGGGGTTTTCTGCTAATGTCAGACTTAACAGTAGGGTCCAACTCTCTTCAAAATGGAAAACAATTTTGTTTCTGTCTTTCTATAGGACCTGCCAATGACTATTTGGGTTCCAGAAGGAAATGTTTGATATTAACCCTCCAAAAAAACAGATGGCTCATATCTGCTGATGGGTCAAGGACTGAGGAGGCGAAGGAGAACCCAACCCTCATGAGACAACAAGATCTCCTGGAAAGAAATCCATATCCTGACTGCTCAGGCCATCTATCCCACACAGGTGTCTCTCTCTCATCTGTTCTCTTGGTTGTTTTTATTATCCTACATTCTAACTCCACCACTACTCAGCCCCTCCCTAATCTTCTCTATACCCACCACCATAGAATTTTTTTTCTTAAAGACACTTATTACAGACACAACAAAGTTATAAGAACAGGGGACTGACTGCCCTCTAAAAGTGTGCCAGAAACCTTTGAGAATCCCAGTATATCCATACTCTGTTAGCCTTGATTGCTCAATTTGCCTGCTTCCCAAATTGGCAAGCAAATGAAGGTAAGTCCTGTCTCCAAGACTTGATACCTATGGAGGCTGCTGATATTTGCATTTAAGAATAGAAATGACAGGATCTGATATACTTGAAGCAACAAGCAAACCCCCAGAGATATATATCCCAGACCCCTGGAAGGAAAGTTGGAGGATGGGAGTAGCTGGCAAGTTTTACTCCCACCTGTCTGCTCGGTATGCAGCTGCTGACTTTAACATTTCTTGACAATTTTTTTCTGGCTTCACAACCAGTCCTAGTCTACTAATGCATCGTGAACCAGGAAATCAAAGTCATCAAGGAGGTCCAAGTGACCTTTTCCTGATTACAATACATCCAGTACATGGCTGACCTCCTAACAACGCACACCAACTCCTGTCAGTGCTTTTTCTGCACCTCTTTTTCCTGGCCATTATTGGTAAGCTGTTTCCATTAACATCTCACTTCCTGAACCCCATGGGCCTATACTCACATGAAAGTTACAAAACATTGTTCTTTTTAATCTATCCTTTCCTTTTTGCCTCATAGGACCCTCTTCCAGGTCTTATCCTGCATGTTCCCGTAACATCACTGTCACCAAACCAATATGTGTTAACCTTCCACCCTTGTTCTTTTCTGATGCAATACCATCATCCCTCCCTGCACTAACTCCACCCTCCTAGGTTTTTGTACCCCTATAATGATTGCTCTACATGTCTACCTGTATGAGTCTGAAGAAATTGCCTGTTGGCTGGCAGAAAACTAGAGAGAGAGAGAGAGAGAGAGAGATCTTCATACTCCTGTTTGTCAGACTCTGCCTGGTTGTCTCAGCAGGAGTAACAGGGGTCACTGCAGTGGCCCAAGTACAGACACAAGACCCGGCTGATGACTTCCAGGACAAGCTTGACCAGGCCATGGCCTCCATCTTAAACAGTCTTGAGAACCTCCATGGGGATCTTCTTATAAAAGAGGAGAGCTGAGCAGGGAAGGACTTGTGCTGTACTCAGGGAGGAATGTTGTTTCAATGTTAATGAATCTGGGCTAGTAGAACAAAACACACAAATACTTAAGTGTCCATAGCCTGGGTTGTTCGGGGTTGCTGTCGTACTGCATTTTTTGCTGCCTGGCTGCCAGGTGGAAAATGGATGTGCATGTTTCTCTGGAGGGCCAGTCCAGGCACTGTTTGCTTCCAGACAGGAACAGAGGAGCCCTCAGGATCAATGAATGTTTCCATTTCTCTCAGGAACAGCTGAAGCACTGAGGGTGAGGTTGTGCGGTGCTAGTTGAAGCTCCCAGTCTCACTGAGGGGAGGTGCAAATGAGTTTTCCACTTGGTGTTACAGTTAGCTCTTCCAGATGGGTATGGTGGTGCACTCCTTTAATGGGAGGCAGAGGCAGGAAAATCTCTGTGAGTTTGAGGCCAGCCTGGTCTACAATGAGAGTTACAGGACAGCCAGGGCTGTTACATAGAGAATCCTTGCCTTGAAAAACAATTTAACTCTTTTAAAATGAAATTGCAGGTACCAGACAGAAGTGGAAACTTGGGCATTCCAAAAGTCTCGGATAGTATTGCAGTGTTACAGCCCTTTGGTTAAGTTGCTGTATCAATGGCAGAGGTGTGGGGGAAAGCCCAAAACCGACTGGAAGACAGGTCCAGAGAGACAAAGTGGGATGCAGGTCAATGGCTACTGAGGCTGTGCTGCACACTGGTGAACAACAGAAGTTCACAGTGCCAGCAGCATGTGGCTGACTGACTGGCAGTCAAGCCCTGGGTGATTCAGAAGCTCACAGTGGCTGGGCAACTGACTGCCTGATTGGCAGCCAAGTTTGGGGTGTCCAGTGGTGAGCCTTCCCCAAAATAAATGATAAATCTCAGGCAGTCATGATGGAGATGTGGAATGAGAGAGAATTTTATTTCGTGAATCAGGGACTTAACCTTTGGGCAGTGGGAGGAGTTTTAAGGGCGAATGTGTTTGATTCATTGGGACTAGGAGTGCCAGGGATACTTAATCTACATGTAACAAAACAGCTGTATCATAAGAGGAAAAAGCAGTACTTAATTATCCTATGGGTGATCTCCAGATACAGTTAAAGGTCATTGGTTGAAAGCTAAGACACCAAAACATCTTATTAGCATAATGTAGGTATCTCTAGGAATACTCAGGTACTTGCTGAATAGACTTCTTATCTGTAAAAGTTAGGGCCTGTAATATTCCCCGAGGGCTATGTAACCATCCTTAGGGGATCTAGTTCTCCAGAACATGCAAAGAGGGAACTCCACTGAGAAAGGGAGTGTATAGAACAGACCAAACTGAGATGCTATCCAGAAATGTCAGATTTCAAACTTAATAGCAGGGTTCCACACTTAAGGATCCCCTGTGAGATCTGTGAGCCTGCTATTCCCCCGGTACATCCCCATCATGATACTCAAACCCTCTGGCAGCTTGGCTTCTTCCCCTTATTGGCCCATACTGGCCATTGAACCCTTTTCCTCCTGGTCCCCTGTTTCTTCCTATTTCTAAAGCAGAAAGTAAACAAAATTGCCAAAGTCACCATCATCCAGGATCTGGTTCAATATCAAACCATTCCCAAACTGGAGGCTGATGACTATGATGATACTTCTCCTTTATAGAATAGAAAGGGGGAGATGTGGGGCCCAGGAGACAGCCTGGAGTAAGAGTGGAGCTGAAGCATGTCCAAACCCAAAAATCTCATTCTGAGATGGGCAGGAGTAGGACTGCTCCCTTCTCTCCGTGACCTGGGCCTGCATGTTCTGGCACACACTGCCCTGTGCCCTTACTCTTGCACCCCAGGAGGTAGCCAGGTAGCCTGGTAGCCAGGTTAAACTTCTTCTTCCCTTCTAAGGTCATATGTAGCAGCACCTGGAATTCCTCCTCATGCAAATGAGGCATCCTCAGCACCCTGACCAATGATGTACACTCACCCCAAAACCTCTACCTATCCCCAAAAGGTTTAAGTAGCCTTTGGTGTCCCCAATTAAATGAGCTGTATCACTGAAGCTGCATCCCAATAAGTCTGTTTTTCATCATACTCACAGCTGCCTCACGTCTCTTTCATCCCTGGCATTTTTTGCCCCTGCTTCCCATCTCAGGATCCACTGGTTGCAGTTGCAGACCAATCATGCCATTACGGGCAGGGAAATGGAACCAGAATGGCCTACTAGAATTGATATTTAGTTCATTGTCCTTCATCCTCAAACCACCATTTTGATTGCCAATGGAATTTTTATATCCTTGCATTCTCTCAAGGTAGAAAACTGCAAATTTAGTCATACTTCAACTCTGTTTCTCTGGACTCTCTACCTTTCCATTGTAAGTGAGGTACAGTGAAAGCACTAAATCAGACTACTCCGTAGACAGAAAAAACAGTTTATTGGGGGACAAACTGCTAGGCTCTCTCAGGAGCTTAGAGAACTGCAGTTCATTGGGACATGGTCAGCAAGGTGAGTGTTTCTGAACTGATGCAGGCTGTTCAGGTTAATTGGGAGCTAGAGTTACAGTTGGCTTTGGTGGCAGATAAGGGAAATAGTGGCTTTCTGGCAAATAGAAATTCACTTAACAAGATTTCTGAGAAAGACTGAGGTTAGGTTTCTGTTTTACTGGTAAGAACCCGGCTGTCTTGGGTCTGTCTCTCATCTTAGGATATTGTTAGCAGCACTGCCATATTGGGCCCTGCTTTTTGACCTAATACCATAAGCATATCCACATTTTTTCTAAGCCCTGTCAATTTTTTCTTCATAGCATTTATTTTATATTACATGTATTGTGGTGTGTGTGTGTGTGTGTGTGTGTGTGTGTGTGTGTGTGTGTATGTGTGTGTGTGTGCACGTGTGCATGCGTGTGTGCCCTAGTGCACGTGAAGGTCAGAGAACAACTATGAGTTGCTTCTCTTTCTCTGACACATGAATCCCCAGGGATCAAACTCAAGTAATCAGGCTTGGTGGAAAGTGTCTTTACTTGCTGAACTACCTCACTAGGCCTCTTTGTACTTTAGACTCCTGCAAAAGGAGTGTGAAGTGTATGCTGATTAAAAATCAGCCTATATTTTGTTAGAAAGAAGTGGATATTATATTGTTGTTGTCTGATCCCTCTTTCTTCTTTTTAATTTCTGTTTTTTTTTTCTAATATTTTGTATCGTTGGGGAACAAACTCACGTACTCAAAAATACTAAGTGTTCTAGATATTTTCCCTCAGCATTTAAATTTTTTATTTATTATAATTTATTCACTTTGTATACCATCTGTAGCCCCTTCCCTCATCCCCTCCCAATTCCACCCTCCCTCCCTCTTCTCCTCCCATGCCTCTCCCCAAATCCACTGATAGGTGAGGTCCTCCTCTCCTTCCATCTGACCCTAGCTTATCAGGTCTCATCAGGACTGGCTGCATTGTCTTCTTCTGTGCCCTGTTAAGGCTGCCTGCCCCTCAGGGAGAGGTGATCAAAGAGCAAGCCACTGAGTTCATGTCAGAGACAGTTCCTGTTCCCCTTACTAGGGAACCCACTTGGAGACTGAGCTGCCATGGACTACATCTGAGCAGGGGTTCTAGGTTATCTCCATTAATTGTCCTTGGTTGGAGTATCAGTTTCAGAAAAGATCCCTGTGCCCAGATTTTTTTTTTTTGGTTCTGTTGCTCTTATTGTGGAGCTCCAGTCCCTTCCAGGTTTTTGTATCTTCCCCTTCTTTCACGACCATACAACTCTGAATGTGCCAGATCTCATCTAGATAGGTTTGTGTGTGTGTGTGTGTGTGTGTGTGTGTGTGTGTGTGTGTGTGTGAAGTTGACACAAACAAGAGTTATTTTGGCAGAAAGATGGGCTGTGGTACATTTTCTTGATAGATGATTAATGTGGGAGGATACAGCTCACTGTGGGCAGTGTTACCGCAAGTTGGTGGTCATGGGTGCTATAAGAAAGCATGCTAAGCAAGGCATGAAGAGCAAGCTAGTAAGCAACATTCCTCTGTGGCTTCAGTTACTGACCCCAGGTTCCTGCCTTGTTTGAGTTCTTGTTTGGACTTTCCTCAGTTATAAACTGTGGTGTAGAACTGTAAGATGAAACAAATTCCATCCTACACAAATTGCTTTTGGTCATGATGTTTTATCACATCAGTAGAAACCCTTATTAAGACAGTAGGCAAGTACTGTATCATGGACACCATCGACTTGTCTTATCCATTCTTTATTTTAGAATTTTGTTCATCACGTGAGCCCCATGTTCCACAATTTATATCTTTAGTGTATTGAATCAAGTTATAATTTTATTTCTGAAGGATTTATTGTGGCTACACCACACATGCAGGACCAATAATCCTAAAAGTAAGGGGCCATCTGACTTTTTCCCATGTGTTTTTAAGACTTTGTTGAACATATAGTGCCCTTTATTATTTTTTTACTATATTTATTTTTTATTTTTAAGTATATATGTTTGTGTAGTTTTGTACATGTGAGTACTCGTGTCACTGGAGCCTAGAAGGTGTTGGCTGCCCTGGAGCTGGATTTGTCAGCTGTTCTACAGGAGCAGCATGCACCCTAAACTACTGAGCCATCTTTGTAGAACCTGGCCACATGCTTTCTCTTGCAACAACTCATGTTTGAAGTTGCACATTAAAGCAGCTGTAGACCAGAAGGACCATATCTCTGTTTCAGTATAGCTTGATATAAAAACAGATCCTGGGAGATGTGGCTTAAGGGCATGTTTTTCAACCCTTGTGGTGATAAAAAAACAAACAAACAAACAAACAAACAATATAAACTGTCAGCTGAAGGCCAAAGCTCTGGAGTTACACATACTTAATTTTCTCTTCCATCCTCACATTCCTCACTGTGTGATGTCAGGAAGGACATTCATCTCTCTATGTCTCAGTTTGCTACCTTTTAAGACTGGGACAATCACTGACTTCCCTAGGTATTCGTACAGGCTAAGAGTTGTGATATATTGACTAGTGAGATGGCTCAGTGAATAAAGTGATTTCTGTGCAGGCATGAAGATTTGAATTTGGATTCTCAGCACCCATTTGAAAAAGCCAAATACTGAGGCTATGTGTGTCTTACCCTTATGGCTGGAGAGGGGTGCATGTAAGACTGTAATATCAGAATTAGCTGGTGCCACAGTACCTGCCGGAACCTTTCCCTTCTCATAGATAGATAGGCAGGCACTCTAAGACATTGTCTACAAGTCTCTAGCTATAAGCCTTCTTCATGCCAAGCTTTCTCACCCCACCTAGGGAAGTAAGTTGACATTAAAGTGGGTATTACTAGAAAAAATCCTGCTCCCCTCTCCCTTTCCTGCCTCCTGCCTAGGAATCAGAGACCCTGGCTGCAGGCTCCTGTCCTGAAACCATTCTTGTATCACAAGAAGAAGGAGAGAAACCTCCCCCTCCTCACTTCTGTCAGGTGGGTCCTGATTTTTCTCTTCAGAATTCACACCATGTATTCTACCTCTGGTCTAAACTCTTAGAACCCCGGCCATACTGCTGTCTATTTGTCCATGGCTTTAGTAACTCTTTTAATAATCTTCTTATTTCCCAAATTCCATCTCAGTGGCCCTCTTGTACTCATATCAGAGTCTTCAGTAAAGAAGACACAGATAGATCCCTGGAACTTTCTTGCTAGCCAGTCTACTTGAAATGTTGAACTTCACATTCAGTAAAGAGACCCTGTCTCAAAAAAAAAAAAAAAGGTGGAAAGCTGTTGAGGAAGACACCTGACAACCATGTGCTTTTACACACATTGACAACCCCCTAAATAGTCATAATATATGAAAAAATATTTATACTGGTTTCTGGTACTGTGCAAGCATTTTAAGTACTGTGAAATGATCATGTTCAATTATTGAAATCCTATTTCCTTGGCCTTTACATGTCCTTGCATGCACATTGACACCTCCCCCAATAGTCATAATATATAAAAAGTGTTTATCCTGGTATGGCACCATACAAGTTGTGAAATACTGTGAAATGAGCATGTTCAATTATTGAAATCCTATTTCCTAAATTTTCCTAATTTCCAGCCATAGTCATTTTGGAAATTTTCTTGGGTTCCTCGCAGGACATACCAATAAGTACAGCAAACTACTCCACTCATCAAGGAGAGTGATGCATTTCTGTATGACACAAGGACTGAGTTTTACATATTGAAAGTCAGTTGCTCAGGGTACAAACAAAGCTGCTTTACATAATTCTAAATAGAGCAACACTTAAAACCTTTGTTTACTGAAGACACATATTCTGAAACGATTCTCTAGATCTTTTGCACAATATAATTTATTGTTGGCTCACTATAGCAGAAGGTGCCATTGGGTCTGTGATTTGATGCAAGAAAGAGCAGAGTACGGGGTGTGAGATATGAAATAATCCAGGCTCTATGTATTTCTCTCACTTTCAAGATTCAGAAATAACTGGGCTGAGGAGATGGCTCAGCTGGTAAAGTGTTTGCAACTCAAGCATGAAGACCTGAGTTTGGATCCACAGTACCATACGTCAAAAGCTGGGCATAGTGGCATATCTCTGTACTTTCAGTCCTGGCAAGGAGGAAATAGTAATGTTCTTGGGGCTGAGCTCATGAATTTGTTTTAGCGACAGAGCCTGTCTTTAAGACGTAAGATGGAGAGTGACTGACGAAGACTCCCTGCTTTGACCTTTGTTCTTCTCATGCATGTACATACAATAGCACACTCAAGAATATCTGCACTCATCCAAATGAACATGTACATTCACACATACAAAACGCAATGTTTGAACTGTAAATGAAGCCTAGAGTCAAATCTGTCCCACAAGCATGAGATCTTGGCTTCTGGGATGGAGGTGTAGTTCATTGATAGAATCCTGGCTCAGTACATGCAAGTCCCTAGTTTTGATCTGTATACTGCAAAACAAAGGGGAAAACAAACAAACCTAAAACACTACCATCACCATACACTCTCATGCATGTACACATAAATGCACACACACTGTGCTTCCAAAAATATCCCAGAAAAAAAAAACTACAATTTTTTTAGGTTGATATTACAAATGTGATTTTGTGTGATTTAGAAATAATAATAAAAGAAACATTTCTACCCAGCTATTGTACAAAAGTAGCACATTTATTTATTTATTCACAATTGTTAATTCTTTTTTTTATTATTAGTTATATTTTATTAACTCTGTATCCCAGCTGTATCCTGCTCCCTTATTCCTTCCCAAACCCTCCCTCCCTCCCTCATCTCCACCGTGCCCCTTTCCAAGTCCACTGATTGGGGAGGATCTCCTCCCCTTTCATCTGACCCTGTTTTATCAGGTATCTTTAGGACTGGCTACAAAGCCCTCCTCTGTGGCCTAACAGGACTGCTCCTCCCTTGGGGGGTGGGGAGGTCAAAGAACCTGCCATTGAGTTCATGTCAGAAATAGTCCTTGTTCCCCTCACTATGGGAAACCAATTGGTTACTGAGCTACCACGGGCTACATCTGAGCGGAGGTTCTAGGTTATATCCATACATGGTCCTTGGTTGAATGTCAGTCTCAGAAAAGACCCTGTGCCCAGATATATTTGGTCCTCGTGGAGCTCCTATCCCTTCCCCATCATACTAACTCCCCTTCTTTCATATGATTTCCTGTACTCTGCCAAAGGTTTGGTCATGAGTCTTTGTATCCAAAAGCAGCACTTTCATTAGGAGAAAAGACATTTATAATTTGCAAACCATTCTGAAAATTGTGGTGTTTTTTTTTCCTTGGTACGTATCTGGGATCTTTTATCATAATGTCTTTATCGATGGAAATGTTGTCTAATATTCTAGTGCTAGCAATACTTTGCTTTAAAGTGATTTTAAAAATCAGTGGATCCACCAGCTCTGCGGTAGAGAGCCAGATGAACACTATGATGTACCTGAGCAGGGCTTTGGGCCTAGTGACCTTGCTGGGAATAGCAGATATATATTGGAAACTCCTTCATGTGGCTTCAGCTAAGAGAAGAGGGTCCAGTTAGCATCTTACTGCTGGAGGAGGGATTGCTGAATAGTCACTTTCTGCTATTGTTCTTGACTAGAGCCCAGTGGGGTTATGAGTTTGAGATATAGGCAGGTGGTGGGTTTGCGTACTGTGATACACTGACTGTATTATTCAGTTATTATTTATTTATTTATTTATTTATTTTTGTTCCTAGGACAAAACACCATGAATGTTGCAACTTATAGAAGAAAAAAAAATAAATGTTTGAACTTGCATTTCCAGAGGGTTAGAATGCAATAATGCCATAATGGAGGCCACCTGTGGTAGGAATGATGGCTGGAGCAGAGGCTGAGGCCTCACATTTTGAACTGTAAGCACAAGGCAGAGAGAGCAAACTAGAAATGGCATGGGTCTTTAAATTCTCGAAGCCTGCCTCCAGTAACACACTTCATCCAACAAAACCATACCTCCTAACCCTCCCCAAATAATGTCAGCAACTGTGGCCTGAGCATTTAAACAGCCACGACTATGAGAGACATTTTACTCAGACCACCATACTGACTGACTCGTTCTCTTCTAGTGTCACCTGTCTGGTGTCTCCTCTAACTTATGTGTGTGCTGAAGGGTGGTTGCCTCTTGTCTTATCAGCATTTTGCAAGTCGAAACAACATTCTCCTTTGTCTCCTCCTGGGTTGTGGTTGCTCTCAACACACACACACACACACACACACACACACACACAAACTGTTGGAAATTGAAGGGAAGCTCAACACTTCTCACTTTTAAAACTGAGCACATAGGTCTATGCTTCATGAAAGCCATTGTGATCTCTCCATCAGACCCTCCTATGACAAGCTATGTTGGCTTCTTGTACCAGGCTATTGTTGGATTGACAATTTGTGAGATTATTATTATTTTTTTGGGGGGGGGGTTCAGTCTCTCTGCTCTTATGTCTGGAAAAAAGCAATAATGTGGTGCCATTCTCAAGACATAGCTGCAGAATAGTTAAAAATGTTAAGTACTATTAAATCACAGAGGAGCACTGGGGAAATGGCTCAGCAGTAAGTGCTTGCTGTGCAAGCATGAGAACTTAGTTCAATAGCCAGAATCTATGCAAAATAGCCAGGTGTGGTAGAGTGCATTTGTCATCTCAGGACTGGGGAAATGGAGACAGGAATATTCCTGGAGCTCATTGACCAAGTAGCCAATGAGGCTAGTCTACTTGGTGAGCCCAGTTACTTGTCTTAAGAAACAATGCAATAGCACCTGAGAAATGGCATTTGATGTTGTCCTTAGACCATCATACCTTCATATCATACGTGTGTTCACTTAGATAGACTTATGCACACCCACATGAACATGGGCATACACATATACATGCAAGCACAAATAATAAATCACTGAAGGTTATTTCAGATGAGCTGATATATGTACAGGAATTTCCACTGTCAGACACCCATAAGCCTTTGGCGTAGCTACATTAGCTGGGATTATTCTGCCAAAGACAATAGAACCTCAAGGACTAAGACTGAAACCAGGAAGAATGTTCTTGTCAGAAAAGACCCCGGGGCCCAGATTTTTTGGTTCTGTTGCTCTCCTTGTGGAGCTTCTGTCCCCTGCAGGGCTTTCTATCTCCCTCTTCTTTTATAAGCTTCCTTGCACTCTGCCCAAACTTTAGCTATTAGTCTCAGCATCTGCTTTGATACCTTGCTGGGTAGAGTCTTTCAGAGACCCTCTGTGGTAGGCTCCTGTCCTGTTCCCTGTTTTCCCCCTCTTCCGATGTTCAACCCATTTGCCTTTCTGAGTGAGGATTGATCAACTTACCCAGAGTCATCCTTCTTGCTTGGCTTCTTTTTTAAAACTTTAAACAAAATTTTATTACACAAAGGTTGTCATATAATTGGATGCTTCTCTACTTTGTACACAATTATTCTCACTCTCTATAGAGAGGCTGCTTCTGAACTTCTCATGTGGTGACACAGCGCTACAATCCTGAACAGAACAGTAGAAATGCATAAAAATATAATAATAATAAAAAAAGAACAGTAGAAATGCTTCAGTGATTTAAGTTGAAAGCAGGACACTGGTATATGGATCTTACATCCAGTATTAGGAATGTACAAATGTCTTTATTCAAAAATTCAAAATAAATTATCTGTAGGCATGGACAGTGATAGCAGTAAACCATTATATAATGTCAATGGAAACCAGTAACTGATGGTTACAGTAATCAGCCAGCCTTCTCTTCAGTCATTCTTCAGGTGACTTCCATGAAGTTATTGGTGAGGAACATGCCTTGAGCTTCCTCTCACAGTTCATTGATAAGGGCACAACACTGTGCTCAGAATGAGAACATGCCAAGTCCCGTAAACCCTCCCCATTCCATCCATTGCACCCATTCCAGGCTCCTTCCCTTCTTAATGAATTTCTGTCACTATAGCTTCTGCTGTAGTTAGCAAGGAGGCCACCCCAGCAGCATCCAGTAAAGCAGTTCTTACAACCTTCATTGGATCAATGATTCCCTTTTCCACCATGTTCACAAAATCTCCAAGCATAGCATCATAACCAACCTCTGAGGAACTCTGCAAAATCTTCTCAACTATCAAAGATCTGTCAACTCCCGCATCCTTAGCAATAGTCATTGCAGAAATTTTGAGTGCTTTTTAAATAATTTCTATACCCATTTTCTGATCTTCATTAGCAGGCTTTAGTGAATCCAAGGCTGGGATTCACCAAAACAGAGTGCAACCCCCTCCCAGAACAATGCCTTCTTCAACAGCTGCTCTTGTAGCATCAAGAGCATCTGTGACTTGGTCCTTCTTCTCATTCACTGCAACACCACTTGTCCCTCCAACCTTCAGCACAGCTACTCCATCTGAAAGTTTAGCAAGGTGCTTGTTCAACTTCTTTTAATAGCCACTAGTTGTGATTTCTAGTTATTTCTTGAATATGTTTTTCACTTTGAGCTTTGTCACCTTTTCTTTTCAAAAGCATGGCATCATCTTTGGTGACAATGACCTCTCCAACTTTTCCTAAGTCATGAGTTTGAACATCTTCATGATTTAAATTCAACCCCTCTTCTCCAAATAGCGCACCAACCAGTAGCAATAGCTGGTTCTTCCTATTGTCCCCAAACCCTGGAGCTTTGACTTCTACAACCTGAAGATCAACTTTTAGCCTGTTCAACAACATCTTCTCCATGAACATCTTCAGCAATTATAACCAAGGGCTTCCAATGGGCATTGGCAATTTCAAGAGCAGGTACAATGGACTGGACACTAGAAATCTTCTTTTCACTCAATAGAACATAGGCATCTTGGAATTCACATTTTTTTTTTTACCTTTTGATGTGTTAATAAAATATGGGGAAATATATCCTCTATCAAATTTCATGCCTTCAATAATTTCTAATTCATCATTCAGGGTTTTCCCATTCTTCCCTGTGATGAAATCCTTTCTTCCAACCTTTTTCATTGCATCAGAAATGATGTTTCCAATGTCTTTGTCTCCATTTGCAGAAATTGTAGCAACTTGAGCAATTTCCTTAGGGGTTGTTACAGGTTTAGGTTGTTTTTTAAGTTCTGCAATTACAGCATCAACAGCCAACATCACACCTTTCCGGATTTCCACTGGATTAGCCCGTTTGCTGCTCTTCTCAAAGCCCTCCTTGACAATAGAACAGTAGCAGTGGTAGTGCCGTCCCCGGCCTCTTTCATTTGTGTTATTAGCAACATCCTGAACAAGTTTAGCTCTGATATTTTTGTATTTATCCTTTAAATCAATCGATTTTGCAACAGTGACTCCATCTTTCATCACTTTGGGACTTCCCCAACTCTGTTCAATAATCACTGTCCTTCCCTTTGGTCCCATTGTAACAGCCACAGAGTCTGCTAAAAGGTCTACACCTTGAAGCATTAAGGCTCGAGCATCCACGCCAAATTTTACACCTTTGGCATAGGCCTGAGTTAGATGAGGAACCAGTGCCTGGGACACTGGTCTCATCTGGCGAAGAGTAGTAGAAGCATTTTTGAGGGGCTGCGGCATGAGTGCATGCAGCTAAACAGACTGAAGTCTGCAAGTGAGGGACCAAGCACAGGGCTCAATGAGTCCCTTCCCTCATCCAGCCGGCCTGCCCTGTTAGTATTTTGGAACACAACCTGCTCCTGGGTTACCCAGCAACTTAGGATGTCATCATGTGTTGCCAGCCAGGTGGCCACACCTGGAAGGCATGGTTACCTTGCCCCTTAAAGGGACGACCCCAACACGTGGTCTCTCTCTTACTCTCTTTCTCTCTCTCTCTCTCTCTCTCTCTCTCTCTCTCTCGGGGCGCCCCATTCCCTTTTCTTTTTCTCTCCCCACCATGTCCTGTTCCTCCACTCCCTCCATGCCCACTTAATAAACCTCTGGCATAGAAGATCGGTTGACCCAGCCCCATTTCTTTTAATAATAACTAACACTCCTCACCGGCATGTGCTCACCACCACCCTGCCACATGCCAGGCTTGCTTGGCTTCTTTAGGTGTACAGATTTTAGTATGTTTATCCGATATTATGTTTCTAATATTAACTTATAAGTAAGTATATACCACATGTGTCTTTCAGCTTCAGAGACACCTCACTCAGGATAATATTTTCCATTTCCCACCATTTGCCTGCAAATTTCAGGATTTCCTTGTTTTTAATAGCTCAGTACTATTTACATTGTGTAAATGTATCACAATTTCTGTATCCATTCCTCACATCTGGGTTGTTTCCAGATTCTGGCCATTATGAATAAAGCTGCTACAAATATGGTTGAGCAAATGCACTTGTATACTTGAGCATAATTTGGAAATATGCAAAGGACTGGTATAGCTGGATCTTGAGGAAGCACTATTCCTTATTGTCTGAGAAAGCACCAGATTGATTTTCAAAGTGGTTGTACAAGTTCACATTCTCACCAGCAATGGAGGAGGGTTCCCCTTTCTCCACATCCTCTCCAGCATTTGTGGTCACTTAATTTTTTGATCTTGACCATTCTGATGGGTGTAAAGTGAAATCTCAGGGTCGTTTTGATTTGCATTTCTCTGATGACTAAGGATGCTGAGCATTTCTTTAAGTGTTTCTCTGCCATTCAGCATTCCTCTATTGAGAATTCTGTTTAGCTTTGTACACCATTTTTAAATTGGCTTACTTGATTTGTTGCTGTTTAACTTGAGTTCTTTATGTATTCTGGATATTAGCACTCTGTCAGATACAGGATTGGTGAAGACCCTTTCCCAGTCTGTAGGCTGTTGTTTTATTCTGATGATAGTGTCTTTTGCTTTACAGAAGCTTTTTAGTTTCTTGAGGTCCCATTTATTGTTTGTTGATCTTAGAGCTTATGCTGTTGGTGCTCAGGAAGTTGTCTCCTGTGCCAATGGGTTCCAGGCTCTTCCCCACTTTTTCTTTTAACAGGTTTAGTGTTAAATCTGGTTTTATGCTGAGGTCTTTGATCCACTTGGACTTTAGTTTTGTGCAGGGTGGTAAGTATGGATTTATTTTCATTTTTCTGCATGTAGACATCCAGTTAGACTAACAACATTTGTTGAAGATGCTCTCTTTCTTCAATTGTATGGATTTGACATCTTTGTCAAAGATTAGGTGTCCATAAGTGTATGGGTTTATTTCAGGGTCTTCTGTTCAATTATATGGATCCACAATTCTGTTTCTATGCCAGTACTATGCAGTTTTTACTACTCTTGCTCTATAGCACAGTTTGTGATCAGGGATGGAGATACTTCCAGAAGATCTTTTATTGTTGAG
Source organism: Meriones unguiculatus (assembly GCF_030254825.1). Taxonomy (NCBI): domain Eukaryota; kingdom Metazoa; phylum Chordata; class Mammalia; order Rodentia; family Muridae; genus Meriones; species Meriones unguiculatus. The sequence continues at coordinate 145,992,402 of NC_083369.1, forward strand.
GATTGTTTTAGCGATTCTGGTTTCCTGTTATTCCATATAAAGTTGAGAATTTTTTTCAAGGTCTGTAAAGAACTGTGTTGGTAATTTGATAGGAATTGCATTGAATCTGTAGATTGCTTTTGGTAAGATGGCTACTTTTACTATGTTAATCCTGCCAAGCCATGAGCACGTACGTGAGATCTTTCCAACTTCTGATATCTTCTATTTCTTTCTTCAGAGACTGTAAATTTTTTTCATACAAGTCTTTGACTTACCTGGTTAGAGTCATACCCAGGTACTTTATGTCCTTTGTGGTTATTGTGAAGCATTTTGTTTCCTTAATTTCTTTCTTAGCCCTTTTGTCTTTTGTATATAGGAGGGCTACTGACTTTTCTTTTTTAGTTAATTTTTTATCCAGCCATTTGCTGAAGGTGTTTATTAGCTGTAGGAGTTTCTCTGGTAGTATTTTTGGGGTCACTCATGTATACTATCATATCATCTGCAAATAGTGATGCTTTGACTTCTTCCTTTCTAATTTGTATCTCCTTTAGTTGTATTACTGTTCTAGCTAGGACTTCAAGAACTATGTTGAAGAGATATGGAGAGAGTGGGCAGCCTTGCTTTGTCCCTGATTTCAGTGGAATTGATTTGTGCATAACTCTTAACGTGGTAAAACAAGGAATTTCTGCCTCTATGTCAGCATCCAGTAAGCAAATTTGATCATTATCTTTTTTCATGGAGATAATTGATTATGTATGGGAGCGGACTAAAGGAGCAATATGTTTTGATGCATCGATGCTGTGCTAATGATACACTGCATTTTATTATAAAACTACACACTTCTCTAAAGTATTTTTACAAAATCACACGCCTCATTTTTTTAAAACAACAACTTTAGTTAAAGCAACAGACTTGAAAAATAGCATTCACCAGGAAGAAACCATTTATGGAATTAAATGCAGACAAGCTATTTTTAGAATGAACACCTTTCTGTTTCAATAGGAAAAATATGACTGCACAAATTTGAGATGCCAGATAAAATTAATGGGAGAAGGAAAAGAATAGCACAGAATGTGAGTAGAAAATTATTTTTCTTTTGGGTTCCAGGCATCCCAGCCACCAAAGTAAAAAATTGGCCCTCTTTCAAAAGAAAACAAGTTTTCCTGCCAGCTATGTTTTGATTATTAATCTGAATTCTGTTCAGTTTGGCTTGGAGACAGCAGTCTTGTGGAATACAGATTCATAAATGGTTCTTCTTATTTGATGTCAATGTAAAGTCTGTCAATTTTTAGGCCTGCATATTTTGCAAAAAGTATAAGGCCTCAACATCTTCTTTCTAATTTGGAATGGATTCAGGAAAATGTCCCTGGCTTCCAAATCATTTTAAATAAGACTTGCTTGCTCTGGGAGGCCAGTCCTGGGGTCTTTGTTGCTTCTAGGTAAAGACAGAGATCCATGCTCCCTAACCTCAGTATTTTCCCATAAACATGCATTGCTGGCCTGAGAGTAACCTGAGACAGTCAAAAAAGTGAGGGACAACCAAAACAGAGTGAGGAAATCCAGCATCTGTGTCACTGCTGAAATCACACATTCTACTTAAACCTTTTTAGCCTCCGAAGGTTTACGGCCCTCTTCAATTGCTTCTTCTAAACTTCCTGGCAAAGAAGGAATAAAAGAGGAGGGCGAATTCATCTAGGACTTTGTAAGTTCCTGCATAATCTCACCCAAGAATTTTATCTGATAGTTGCCACGATGCTATCTGTGTGTACATCCAACACTGATATAAACAACATTCTATGGCTTACAAGACCCCAAATGAGGTAGCTTCTTACTGGCTCTTGGGTGCTTTTTATTCCCTCAGTATCAGCAAGCAACCTTAAATCTGTGAGTCTTGGTTTTATAAAACTCAGTCTAGTCAGCCTCTGCATTGATATATTTCTAAGTGTGGTAGCATGTATATACTATTTTGATATCCTTGTAAAAATGTATTTTATCTAAATCTTCCAGAGATGATATACATGTGCATATCTAATGACGATCAATTAATATTTGTATGTATACACTATGTATTTATCATTGTATATAAATGTACTATATGTACATAATATAAATCTATTTGTCCATGTATCTATTCTTTTTCTTTCTTTATACCTACCTATCCTTTATGAATCTTTCCATGTTTCTATTATTTATCTATATATGCATCCATCCATAGAGTTATCTGCCATCTATCCACACATCTATATCTTTATCTATCTGTCCTAGTTAGGGTGACTATTGCTGTGATAAAACACCATGACTAAAAGAAGCTTGGGGAGGAAAAGGTTTGTTTCATTCACAGTTCCACATAACAGTTCAGAATCAAGTGAAGTGAGGGCAGGAATTTAAACAGAGTAGACCCCTGGAGATGGGAGCTGATGCAGAGGCCATGGAAGGATGCTGCTTACTGGCTTTGCTCCTCATGGCTTGCTCAGCCTGCTTTCTTATAGCATCTGGGGCCACCAGCCCAGAGATGGCACCACCCATAATGGGCTGGGCCCTCTGCTATCAATCCCTAATTAATAAAATGTCCTACAGTCCTACATCTTGATGCTATTGTGACATTTTCTCAGTTGAGGTTCTCTCTTCTCAGATAACTCTAGCTTCTATTAAGTTGACATAAGACTAGTCAGCACAACAGCCATGTATTATATATTTATTGGTGCATCATGCATCCATCTTTTTTCATCTGTCTATCTATATGTCTGTCTGTCTGTCTATCTATGCATTCTTCTATCCATCTAGCATCTATATATATTTCTATATGTAAATATATTTAAAAATTCTCTTTTTTTTTCCAGCCTGGCGCTGTGGCACACTGCCAGCACTCAGGGAGGCAGAGGCAGGCAGATGTCTGTCAGTTTGAGGCCAGCCTGGTCTACAAAGCAAGTCCAGGACAGCCAAGGCTGTCTCAATAAACCAAATGAAAAACATTTCTGTTTTCTTTTCTTTTCTTTTTATTTTTGAGATTATCATGTAATAACAACACTTCTTCCTTCCCCCTTCTCCTTCCAAACCCTCTAATATATCCCTCCTCACTCTTCTTCAAAATCATAACTTTTTACACTGTTATTCCATGTATATAGATACACACACATATATACATATACACATACATTCCTAAATATAATCTGTAAATAAAATGTTACATGTTTGATTGTTTTCAGGGCACACTCTTTGATATACCAATTGATGTACTTTTCCCTTGGGAAAACCACTTCTGCTCCCAGTTTTATTCAGTTGCTTATAGTTCTTTGTATAAGGTTGAGGCCTCATGGACTTTTCCCTGTCCATTTTTACATGACTATTGGTGTCATCTTTGTTTAGCTCATATAATGAACAGTCATGTTGATGAGACTTTATGGATGTAGCTTCTGATATTACTAAAATATACAATATAACAGAAAACTCCTTGATCCTCTGGCTCTTACAGCATTTCCATTTTTCCATTCCCTCTTGCTCAATGTTCCTTGAGCCTTAGGTGCAGGAAATATTTTGTAGATGTATCAATTGGAACTGGGCTCCACAGCTCTGCATTTTGATTTGTTGTGGTTTCTGCATTGTTCTTCACCTGTTGCAAGAGAAATTTTCTGTATGGAGTGTGAAGAAAGACTACATTTATCTGTGGATATAAGGACAAATGTTTATAGATTTTTATTAAGGAGTATACTGGTTTAATAAATTAGAAGTTGTAGATTTTCTTCCAATAACCATGACTTCACTAGCACTGAGTAGCTAGGTTCTCAGTACCAGGTCTAGTTTTTCTTCTTCTTGAGTATTTCTCAAGTGCAATTAAAGAGTTGTTGGTTATTGCCAAGATATGCATGCCACTGTTACACTCTTAATATTATCCTGTCATGTTGGTCATTGATGTGGTTCATAGGCATCATGTCTGGGTAGAACTGTTGTTAGCCTTCCTCTTTTGGAAGCTTGCATGGCGCTCTCTGGTACCATAAAACTTAGTCTTCAGGGAAGGGGGCATTTAGATTAGTTACAACTCAGGGACTTCCTTAAAAATGTATTTATATGTATGTGTCTGTGTGAGTATAAGTCATGTTTGTGCAGGTACCAATAGAATTCAAAAGAGGGCATTAAATGACCTGGAGCTAGATTTACAGGCAGTTGTGGGCTACTCAACATGGGTTTTGGGAACAGAACCTGTATTCTCTGAAAAACCAGCAAATACTTCTGACTGCAGAGTTATCGTTTTGCCTCAATCTGTGCATTCTTTTATGTAGTCATCTGTCATCTATTTTTAAGCATCCATGTATCTATGCATTTCTCTCTGTTTCTTGTATGTATTTATCAGTGTATCTATGCATCTATTACCTCTTTTTGTATTTATCTATTTATTGATCTATCATTTACCTACCTGCATGTGCATCTCTCTACCTATCTATCTTCCATCCATCTATGTATGTGTGTTTGTATGCATGCATCTAGATATGTATGTATGTATGAATGTATGCATCTATCTATCTATCTATCTATCTCTATCTATTTATCTATCTATCAGTAACTTTAAGAAAATGGGACATTGACATAGTTCTTAAAGTTAAAAAGCATTTACAAGGTATTTCTGCATCTGTGCTTTATGGAGAAGGCATGCTGAAATCCAAGCTTCTGCTTTTTCTATTTTAAGCTTCTCTCACTGGTAACTGGAATTACCTGCAGAAGGAAATTCCACGGCTCAGTGGTGAGAATCTCCTACAGGCAATTTCAACTAATTAGAGGGAATGTGTCCTAATTTACAAGGGAAAAGACAGTTGTCTCAAGAATAATTAATTTCTACTATGAAATATGCATATATTAGTATGGTTACCTAAAAAATTAATTACCTTGTCTTTGACTATTTATCTTTCCTGGAATGCTGCTTACTTCAAAATGTAATTAAAATATTTAGCACATAACAAGTAGAAAATTATTGCTCTGTTGCTATGTAGCCAGTATGTGAGGAAAGAAATACTGGGTTATAAGCATGTTGCAATTTCTCATTTTAATTCTTTTGGGCAAAGGATATTGGGGATTTCTTATGAGATAATTATCTAAATTTATTCTGGGGTTTCTGGAGATTTGAGATTAGCCTCTGCTTAGTAATGTGGTGGATGAGAAAAAAATCTTTAAAAAAAAAGAAAATCTTTGTGGCTGTTTGCTTCTCAAGATCTGTAGTAGCTGATGGTACATCTGTTTTGGTGACTTCACAGCTGTGCCCAATAACACTTGTGTTGAAGATAGAATGGTGAGTGTTCTGTAAAATCACCTCATCACTTACTATAGTCAGTTGTCAATCATTGACAATTTTCATGTTCCACATATACCTTCTAGAGGTTTCTATCGTCACATCAGAAGGTAAAGTCTATTTCTTTTCTCTTTAAATCTCAGTGGTATTTTGCCTTTTCCTATTCCTCTATCTCAACAAGTAGAACTTGGCAACCATCTCATCTCTGAATATTTTCCTCTTGGAATTTAGCTTCCATATTGCAAGGATGACCACACCACAGGAAGGGGTCATGTATCAGCCCTTCAACCAATAGGCTGAGATAATCAGTGTCAACATCAACTTCCAAATAGAAGACTAAATGTTTTTTTTTTTCTTTTCTTTTTTGAGACAGATTCTCATGTAGCCTACTCTGACACTGAATTCCCTAGGTAGCCAAAGATAACCTTAAACTCCTGATTCTCCTACCTCCACCTCCTGAGTGCTGGTGTTAGAGATGTGTGCCACCATGCCCAGTTTATACAGGCCTTTGTGCATATACCAGGCAAGTACTTTACCAACTGGGTTACACTACCACTCCCAGAATGAATCTTCAGTGGATTTTACCCCCCACCTTTGAGTGACTCTTGAAAAGACAGCAAAGCAGGTCTCTCTCTCTTTTCCCCTCTCTCCTGGACAGGGTTTCTCTGTGTAGCCGTGGCTGTCCTGAAACTTGGTCTGTAGATCAGGCTGGCCTCAAAGTCTGGGATGACTTGCCTCTGTCTCCTGAGTTAAAGGTGTGTGCCACCACTGCCCTGCGCATGACTCATTTTTATAAAAGTTTGTACCCACACTATAATACCTTTTAAAAATTCTCTTGACCTTTGTGCTAAAATATATATTAAAATATCCTTTAAAAATCCCAACTTTGCTTCATACTGACTTGTCCTGAAAATTTTTTAACATTACATTTATTTATTTATTATTACAATTTATTTGCTTTGTATCCCAGCTGTAGTTCCCTCCCTCGTCTCCTCCCAATCCCACCCTTCCCCCCCCTTCTCCCCATATGCCCCTTCCCTAGTCCACTGATAGGGGAGGTCCTCCTCTTCTTCCATCTGACCCTAGCCTATCAAATATCATCAAGACTGGCTGCATTGTCTTCCTCTGTTGCCTGGTAAGGCTGCCTCCACCCACTCAGGGAAAGGTGATCAAAGAGCCAGCCACTGAGTTCATGTCAGAGACAGCCCCTGCTCCCCATACTAGGAAACCCACTTGGAGACTAAGTTGCCATGGGTTACATCTGTTCAGGAGTTCTAGGTTATCTCCAAGCATGATCCTTGGTTGGCACATCAGTCTCAGAAACACACCCCTGGGCCCAGATTTTTGATTCTGTTGGTCTCCTTGAGGAGCTCCTGTCCCCTCCAAGTCTTTCTATCTCCCCTTTCTTTCATCTTTCATATGATACCCTGCACTCTGCCCAAAGTTTGGCTATGAGTCTCAGCATCTGCTTTAATACCCTGCTGGGTAGAGTCTTTCAGAGGCCCTCTGTGGTAGACTCCTGTCCTGTTCCCCGTTTTCTCCCTCTTCTGAATCATATCCTGTTTGACTTTCTAAATGAGGATTGAGCATCTTCTCCAGGGAAGAACCTTAAACTCATTGGTACAAGAGACAATTTACTGAACAGAACACCAACAGCACAGGTTCTAACATCAACAATCAATAAATGGGACCTCATAAAACTGAAAAGCTTCTGTAAAACAAAGGACACTATCATCAGAAAACAAACAACAACAACAAAAACAACAACAACAACAAAACCCGACAGCCTACAGATTGGAAAAGGATCTTCACCAACCCTATATCTGACAGAGGGCAAATATCCAGAATATATAAAGAACTCAAGAAGTTAAACACCAACAAATCAAGTAATCCAATTTAAAAATGGGGTACAGAGCTAAACAGAGAATTCTCAATAGAGGAATATTGAATGGCAGAGAAACACTTAAAGGAATGTTCAATCTCATTAGCCATCAGGGAAATGCAAATCAAAATGACCCTGAGATTTCACCTTACACCCATCAGAATGGCTAAGATGAAAAACTCAAGCGAAAACACATGCTGGAGAGGTTGTGGAGAAAGGGGAATCCTCTTCCATTGCTGGTGGGAATGTAAACTTGTACAACCACTCTGGAAGTCAATCTGGTGCTTTCTCAGACAATTAGGAATAGTGCTTCCTCAAGACCCAGCTATACCACTGCTAGGCATATATCCAAAGTTTGCTCAAGTATACAAGTACATTTGTTCCACCATGTTTGTAGCAGCTTTATTTGTAATAGCTAGAATCTGGAAACAATCCAGATGTCCCTCAACTGAGGAATGGATACAGAAATTGTGGTACATTTACACAGTGGAGTACTTATTCAGCAATTAAAAACAAGGAAATCATGAAATTTGCAGGCAAATGGTGGGATCTAGAAAAGATCATCCTGAGTGAGGTATCCCAGAAGCAGAAAGACACACAGGGTATATACTCACTTAAAAGTGGATATTAGACATATAATATAGGATAAACATAGTAAAATCTTTACACCTGAAAATTTTTTTATTATATCAAAGCTAAGGATTTGCTCTATAAAAGATCATATTAAAGGAAGTCCTGAGCCGCTGTCAGTGACAGTGTGGAGGTGTGTCTCCATCCCTGCTGTCACTAATAGAGTGCAGTGAATGTTTGCTTGCAAGGTGTTGTGTGATGCAGAGAGGCAAGGCTGCCCAGTAAGTATTGTTAACAAGATTAGATCTCACAGAAATACTATCAGAATTTACCACTAAAATTGTTGTAGCCATCATAGCAACAATGGAGAAAAGTTCTCCTGATGATAATGCTTGTTTCTCTTCTCCAGCACTAGCAATTGTCTTCAGAGTTGGGTTGAAGCAATCAGCTGCACAGACTTCTCTCCACATGGTCTCTGTGAATGGTACTAGTGGAAACTCATTTTACCATTGTCAATGGCTCTCCTCTCTGACAAGAGCATATGATACCCTGGGGATCACCCTGTCACTTTTAACACAAACCCTTCCATATCTTTGTTAGATGCTGCCAAGGCATTTTACAGCAATCATGATGATCTACTTTCTCCAAGTGCTGATTGTGTTTTGGAGTTGACAGCACAAGAAGCCTACATAAAAGGGCTGTAGGGATTCCATAACTATTAGGGCTGGCAGCCACCTTCTGTCTATAGAGAACTGAAATGGGAGCCTGAAAGTGTATGGCGATTACATGTCTGTTGTGAAGCAGAGTGTAGAAGTCCCACCATCAATTAGGAGTCCCTGTATGGGTTTAGAAAGGTGGCTCAATCTAGAAAGTGATTGGCAAATGTCATAGTTAGGATTTCTATTGTGATAAAACACCATGGCCCAGAAATTTGTGGAGGAAAGAGTTTGTTATTCCTTATAGCTTATAAGTCCATCTTCCAGGGAAGTCAGGGCAGAAACTCAAAGAAAGAACCAGGAGATAGTAACTGCCTGCTTTGTGGTACATCTATACAATGGAGTATTACTCAGCAATGAAAAATAAGGAAACCATGAAATTTGCAGGTAAATGGTGGGACCTGAAAGGATCATCCTGAGTGAGTTGTCCCAGAAGCAAAAAGACACACACGGCATATACTCACTCATATAAACATACAACATAGGATAAACCCACTAAAATCTGTACATCTAGACAAACTAAGCAAAAGAGAGGACCCTAACTAAAATGCTCAATTCCCATCCTAAAAGGCAAAGAGGATGGACATCAGAAGAAGAAGAAAACAGGAAACAACCAAGGAACCTGCCACAGAGGGCCTCTGAAAGCCTCTGCCCTACAGACTATCAAAGCAGATGCTGAGCCTGATGGGCAACTGTTGGGCAGAATGAATGGAATTTTATGTAAGAAGTGGGAAATAGTAAGAGCTGGAGAGGACACGGTCTCCACAAGGAGAGCAACAGAACAAGAAAGTTTGAACATAGGGAACTTCCCAGAGACTCATACTCCAGCCAAGGACTATTCATGGAGATAACCTAGAACCTCTGCACAGATGTAGCCCATGACAGTTCAGTGTCCAAGTGGATTTCATAGTAATGGGAAGAGGGACTGCCTCTGACATAATCTGATTGGCCTGCTCTTTGATCACCTTCCCCTGAAGGGGGAGCAGCCTTACCAGGCCACAGAAGATGACAATGCAGCTACTTCTGATGAGAACTGATAGTCTAAGATCAGAAAGAAGGAGAAGAAGACCTCCCCTATCAGTGGACATGCATGCAAAAAGGGGAGGAAGGGTAGAATCGGGAGGGGAGGAGGGAGGGGCTTATGGCGGGATACAAAATGAATAAAGTGTAATTAATAATAATAAAAACAAACAAACAAAAAAAAACAATCAGGACTACCATTCCAGGGATAGCATCATCCACAAGGGGCTGGCTCTCTCACATCAACCACTAATTAGGAAAATTCCCTACTCATGCCATGGTAGTGTGGAGGTTAGAGAATGACTTTCAAATGTTCTTGCCTTTCACCTTGTTTTGTGGCAGTGCCTGTCTGGTAGTTTCTACTGCTGAGATGCCTATTTTACACTACCTTGCCTGAGAACTTCTGGCAGATTCTTACATCTCTGCCTCCCATCTTACTTTAGGAGTGCTAGGATTAAAGATGTATTTAAATGAATCTGTTTTTTCGCCCTTTGGTGTGTGTGTGTGTGTGTGTGTGTGTGTGTGTGTGTGTGTGGGTCCTTTCTAGGAACTGAACTTAGTTGTTAGGCTTGTGTGTCAAGTGCTTTTTACCCACTGAGCCCTGTTCCCAGGATAGCAACTCTTGCCTGCCTTGCATTGAATTTGGTGTTGTAGGTCATCTAGAGATGATTTATATGGGAGCCTGTGTGTAAGCTGTATGCAAACACTATGCCATTTTATATAAGGGGCCGAGTCTCAGTTGGTTTTTATATGGGTGGAGGTCCTGAAGCCAATCAATATGAAAATTTCTTATCTGTTTTTGTTTGTTTGTTTGTTTGTTTTACCTTTTGAGTTGCTTTTGAGTTGCAAGCATCAGCAATACCACCATTAGTTTCTTGGCTTACATATTGCATGGCAATAGGTTGTGTTGTTTGAAGTTTGTAGTGACTGTGAATAAAATCTATGTAAACAACAATTGTATATTTTGTGCACATACGTTTTCTCACCTCCTTCAACTAAATACCTGGGAATGGAATTGTAGGGGTCATACCATTAGTGAGTAACTCTGCTATTGTAATCCTTGTTACTGGTTATCTTTCTAGGTGGTTGTGCAGTGTGGAAGCCAGGAGTTGACAATGGGTACAACTGTAACACTTTTTTTTTTTTTTTTTACCATATTTTATTTTTGAAACACAGTCTCTGGCTGAAACCAGAGCTCATGGACTGGCTAGACTACTTGGCATCCTCCCATCTCTGCCTCTGCAGTGCTAGGATTCCAGATGGCTGTCAGCAAGGCCAGCTTTCTGTGTGGTGCTAGGGATCCAAACTTAGGTTCTCATGCTTGCACAGCAGGCACTGTACCTATGGAGCCATCTTCCCAGCCCTTATTGTTTGCTCTTTAAACTTCAGCAATTTCATTAAAAGTACAGGTGGTTTATGTATGTTTGCATGTGATCATGTGCATTTGGAATGTGCTTGTATTTGTGCCTGTGCACGTAGAAGTCAGAAGTCAATGTCACATTTTCCTTTCTTGTCTACTTTTTTTTGACAGAGTCTCTTACTGATGTGGATTTCACTAATACATCTGGTTTGGCTAGTCAGGGACTCCTAAGGAACCTCCTGACTCTGCCTCGCAGTGCTGTTGTTACAGGTATATCCTTTGCATGTCCATATTTTTTAATGGGACCAAATTCAGGTTCTCATGCTTATATGGCATGTACCATTACCCACTGAGTCTTCTCCACAACCACAGGCTTTTCAATCGTAGCTATTTTATTAGTTGTACAGGGATTAAAAACTGGATTTCCCTGATGGCTAATGCTTTTGAGAATATGTTCATAAAGTGGTCTAGTAATTTGTATATTCTCTTCCAAGGTGATTATCTTACCCTTTTGGTTCATTTTAGAAGGTCAGGTTCTCTTACTTCTCCCTCTTCAGAGTAATATAGTCTGTGTAAATCTTCTAAGTTCAGTTTTGAAAATTTTCTTCCCGGGCTGTGGATCTTCTTTTCATTTTTTCTTGTGTCTTTCAAAGAGCAAATGTTCTTAACCATGATGATGTTTATTTTTATCATGTTAAAAAGTATGTTAGGTCTTGATTTAGAAAGCTTCACCTTTTCCAAATTCCCAAAGATCTTTCTCATCAGCTTCTTTTCAGAAATCTAGTAATATTAGTTTTTTCACATAGAATGAATTTTCAGTAAACTTGAGGGTTTGGTATAAAGTAAGTTTTAGCTTTTATAAATAGGGTGGATTTTCAGTCAACTTGGGGGTTTGAGATAGAGTAAGTCAAAATGTTTTTCCCTATGGAAATATCCACTTGTCTCTTTACTTGTATGCAAAAATTGACTTTTCACTTAGAAACATTCAAAGCAGCTACTATGAGGACCTGACTATCGATACAGTCACACCATGTTTTATCTTGTGTTTGTGTGTGTGTATAGTTACATATGTATGTATGTATGTGTATGTACAAGCTAAAGGATCATCTCACTTGTTATTCTTCAGATGCCATCTCCTTCCATTTTTTTGAGATAGGGTCTCTTAGTAGGACCTGGGCATTGCTGACATGGCAAAGCTGTGTTCCCAAGGAGTGCTAGGGATCTGCCTGTGTTTGTTTTCCAAGTGCTGGGAATATAGACACATGCTGATGTACCTTGCTCTTTTTTTCTTTTATTGAAATAGTTTTTTTTTTCAAAAAAATATTCTGATTACAATTTTGTCTTCCCCATCACCTCCCAGATCCTCTTTAGTACCTCTCCTATGATGGTTTGTAGAAAATGGCCTCCATAGGCACATGGGGAGTAATGTTATTTGACAGGATTAGGACATGAGGCCTTGTTGGAGTATATGTGGCCTTTTTAAAAGAAGTGTGTTGCTGGTGGTGTGCTTTGGGGTTTCACATGCCCAAGCTAGGCCTAGTCTCTCTTTTTGTTCCTTGCTTATCAAGATGTAGAACTCTAAGCTCCTTCTACCCCACCATTTCTGCCTGTGCACTGTGCCACTATGCTTTACAAACAAGATGATCATTAACTAAATTTCTGAACCTGTAGGCCAGACCCAATTAAATGTTTTCCTTTATAAGAGTTGCCATGGTCATGAGGTCTCTTCACAGAAACAGAAACCCTAAGACAACCCCCATTCAAATGTACACCTCTTCTTTCTCACCCTCTATAAAACAGTCCCCTAAACAAAAAAATAGAGAAGCGAACAAACAAACAAACAAACAGAAAATGAATTGGAATAGGATAAAACAAATAAACAAGCAGAAATAGAAGAGCCAAAGAAAACCATGAGAAACATATCATGAGAAACATATCTAGATACAGAGAGAGACCTACCCGTGTTGACATACACATAAATTCCATAAAAAACACAGAATCAGAAACCATAATATACGTGCCAACAATCTGTAAGGAAATAAAAAGGCCATGACAGACCATTATGAGACAAAGGACTTCCATAAATGTCATTGTGTTCTTTTTGTGTTGGCCATCTACTGCTATACATGGGGTCTGCCCTTAAGAATGGTTTGTATACCTAGGAGAAAACTATTTTTCCTTTGCAAGCAATTATTTCCTGGAGATAACTGATGGGTTAGGGATGGGAGTTTGTGTCCACTTCTCTCAACATTGGGATCCCATCTGGCCTAGACTTGTGTAGGCCTTATGCATGCTGCCACACTCTATCCAAGTTCATATGTGCATTTACACTGCTACATTTTGAAGCCTTGTTTCTTTGGTGTCTTCCATCCCCATTAGCTCTTAAAATCATTTTGCCTCCTCTTCTACAGGGTTTCCTGAACCCCGAGGGGAGGGATTTGATGGAGATAGCCCATTTAAGACTAAGTGTTCCAAGACTGATATCTCCCTCTTTGCACTTTGTTTTATTTTGAGTCTCTGGAGTTGTTCCCTTCTCTGATGATGGTTGAGTGAAACACTGATCTATGAGTATAGCAGAAGGTTTTATGGGTCATTTTATTGCTACATTCCTTTATCAAAACAATATTTGCTTTTCGTCTAGGTCCCTGGCCTATCTAGTCTCAGGTTCTTGGGCACCTAATCAGAGTGAGGCATGAGTCCATCTCATCGAGTTGGCCTTGAATCCAACCAGATATTGGTTGGTTACTTTTATAAGCTTTGTGCCACTATTGCACCATTGCGTCTTGCATGCAGGTCACTATTTTATATAAAAGTGTTGGCAGCTGGGTTGGTGTTAACCTTTCTCCTCTGGTAGCATGCAGAGTACCTTCCAGTACCATTAGTGCTAGTTAGTAGGGGTGAAGCTCCAGGTAGCCACCAGCTCTTATTTTGGGGTTTCCATATGGATCCTTTGCCTAATGACTCAATTATATGTAACACATTCCCAGAATTAGAGGCTTTGTTTGGTGATGAGAGATGTCTAGTTGGAACTCCATCTTCCTCATTATTTGGTGATTCCATTTAGATATCCTTTATATATGTATATATTTTAGGAAGCTTCTACTGTATTAGGCTTCCATATGACCCTTCAAATGGCACTTAGTTATAGCTGTCTCTCCCAATATCCCTTCCTTCCTCCCCTCTCCATCCCTTTTCTTATTTGATTCTCCTGTTTTAGCTCCCCTCTGCCTAAAGAACCCATAGCTATCTATTCTATTTTCTCTTCCTGGAGAAAAACAACTCTCTCCCTTAGTCTCTATCTCTCTACCTAACCTCTGTGGTTAAATGGATTGTAGTTTGCTATCAAAGACCTAGCAGCTAATATCCACATATAAGATAGTAAATACCATATTTATATTTCTGGGGCTGGGTTGTCTCACTTAGTGTGATTTTTTCTAGCTCCATACATTTACTGTTAATTGAATGATTTTATATTTTAACAGCTGAATAATAGTCCATGTATAAATGTACCACATTTTCTTCATCCATTCTCCTGTTGAAGGACATCTAGGTTGTTTCCAGTTTCTGACTATTATGAACTAAGGCACAATGAACATTATAAAGCAAGTGTCCTTGTGGTAGGATGGAACATTTTTTTTGGAATATGCTGTGTAAGAGTGGTATAGCTGAATCTTGATGTAGATCAATTCCCATCTTACTTAGGAGCTGCTACACTGATTTCCATAGTGGTTATACAAATTTGCACTCCCACTAGCAATGCAGCAGTGTTGCCCTTGCTCTATGTCCTCACCAGCATGATCTATCTGTCACATGTGCTATTGATCTTAGCCATTCTGACAGGTATTGTGTTGCTCCACATTCTGCTTTGTCTTTCAGGTTGTCCAGGTGCTACCACACAGCAAGCCAGGAAGAATAAAGTAGAATCTGGACCAGATGGGTCTTCAGGATCCAGGTCCAGCTTGGGGCAACAGAGGGAGGAGCCTAACAGCTCTTCTGGGCAAATACAGCCCTTTGCCAAGAGGAATAAGAAGGGAAGCAGTGGGAGAGCAGGAACTCATGTCCAGCTGTCAAGACTGCCAGGTGGGCAGGTCTGAGGATCCAGTGGTGAATGTCGAGAGAGAGAGAGAGAGAGAGAGAGAGAGAGAGAGAGAGAGAGAGAGAGAAAGAGAGAGAGAGAGAGAGAGAAAGAGAGAGAGAGCAAAAACCCTTTCTGAAAGAGCCTTTCAAATGTTACAGCTCAGTGAAACAGCAACCTTCAGACAACCTTCAGTGAGTCAGCTTGTGCCAGTTTATTCGAGGTGGACAGGAACTAATGAACCTTGGGGATTGGGAAGGGATTTTCAGGGTGAATGTATCCATTCGGTTGTTCCATTCCCTAGAGCTCTGCCTCATTTCCTCATCTTTTATTGCTTTCCTGATTTCTGCAGTTACTCCTGGTTATGTATGCATACCTGAAGATTTGCAGGAAGAAATTGCAGAAGAGAGAGAACATACAGTGTTTGTCATTCTGTTCTGGATTACCTCAATAAGTATAGTACTTCTTTTTTTTTTTTTTCATCAATTACACTTTATTCATTCTGCATCCCCCCATTAGCCCCTCCCTCCTCGCCTCCCAATCCCACCCTCCCTCCTCCCTCTGCTTGCATGCCACTCCTCAAGTCCACTAATAGGGGAGGTTCTCCTCTCCTTTCTGATCTTAGTCTGTCAGTTCACATCAAAAGTGGCTGTATTGTCCTCTACTATGGCCTGGTAAGGCTGCTCCCCCGCCAGAGGGAGGTGATCAAAGAGCAGGCCAATCAGATTAGATCAGAGGCATTCCCTCTTCACATTACTATGTAACCCAATTGGACTCTGAACTGCCCTGGGCTACATCTGTGCAGGGGTTCTGGGTTATCTCCATGAATAGTCCTTGTTTGGAGTATGAGTCTCTTGGAAGATCCATGTGTTCAAATTTTCTTGTTCTGTTGCTCTCCTTGTGGAGACCCTGTCCTCTCCAGCTCTTACTATTTCCCATTCCTTACCTAAAATTCCGTTCACCTGCCCAACAGTTGCCCATCCGGCTCAGCATCTGCTTTGATAGTCTGAAGGGCAGAGGCTTTCAGAGGCCCTCTGTGGTAGGTTCCTAGGTTGTTTCCTGTTTTCTTCTTCTTCTGGTGTCCATCCTCTTTGCCTTTCCGGATAGGGATTGGACATTTTAGTTAGGGTCCTCTCTCTTGCTTAGTTTCTTTAGATGCACAGGTTTTAGTGGGTTTGTCCTATGTTGTATGTCTATATGAGTGAGTATATACCATGTGTGTCTTTTTGCTTCTGGGACAACTCACTCAGGATGATCCTTTCCAGATCCCACCATTTACCTGCAAATTTCATGATTTCCTTATTTTTTCTTGCTGAGTAATATTCCATTGTGTAGATGTACCACAATTTCTGCATCCATTCTTCAGTTGAGGGGCATCTGGGTTGTTTCCAGCTTCTGGCTATTACAAATAAAGCTGCTACAAACATGGTTGAGCAAATGTCCTTTTTGTGTACTTGAGCCTCTTTTGGATATATGCCCAGGAGTGGTATGGCTGGATCTTGAGGAAGCACTATTCCTAGTTGTCTGAGAAAGCGCCAGATTGATTTCCAGAGTGGTTGTACAAGTTTACATTCCCACCAGCAGTGGAGAAGGGTTCCCCTTTCTCCACAACCTCTCCAGCATGTGTTGTCACTTGAGTTTTTGATCTTGGCCATTCTCATGGGTGTAAGGTGAAATCTCAGGGTCGTTTTGATTTGCATCTCCCTGATGACTAAGGATGTTGAGCATTTCTTTAAGATTTTCACTGCCATTTGGTATTCCTCTACAGAGAATTCTCTGTTTAGCTCTGTTCCCCATTTTTTAAGTGGATTACTTGGTTTGCTGCTTTTCAGCTTCTTTAGTTCTTTATATATACTGGATATGAGTCCTCTGTCAGATAAAGGGTTGGTGAAGATTCTTTCCCAATCTGTAGGTGGTCGCTTTGTTTTGATGACTGTGTCCTTTGCTTTACAGAAGCTTTTCAGTTTCATGAGGTTCCATTTATTGGTTGTTGCTCTTACAGCCTGTGTTGTTGGTGTTCTGTTCAGGAAGTTTTCCCCTGTACCAATGAGTTCTAGGGTATTTCCCACTTTTTTTTCAAGTCGATTTAATGTGTCTGGTTTTATGTTGAGGTCTTTGATCCACTTGGACTTCAGTTTTGTGCAGGGTGACAAGTATGGATCTATTTTCATTTTTCTACATGTAGACATCCAGTTAGACCAGCACCATTTGTTGAAGATGCTATCTTTTTTCCATTGTATGGTTTTGGCGTCTTTGTCAAAGATCAGGTGTCCATAAGTGTGTGGGTTTATTTCTGGGTCCTCTGTTCGGTTCCATTGATCCACCATTCTGTTTCTATGCCAGTACTATGCAGTTTTTAAAACTGTTGCTCTATAGTACAACTTAAGATCAGGGATGGAGATACCTCCGGAAGATCTTTTATTGTAGAGGATTGTTTTAGCAATTCTGGGTTTCTTGTTATTCCATATGAAGTTGAGAATTTTCCTTTCCAGGTCTATAAAGAATTGTGTTGGTAATTTGATGGGCATTGCATTGAATCTGTAGATTGCTTTTGGTAAGATGGCCATTTTTACTATGTTAATCCTACCAAGCCATGAGCATGGGAGATCTTTCCATCTTCTCATATCTTCTTCTAATTCTTTCTTCAGAGATTTGAAATTTTTTTCATACAAGTCTTTGACTTCCTTGGTTAGGGTTACTCCGAGGTACCTTATGTCATTTGTGGCTATTGTGAAGGGTGTTGTTTCCTTAATTTCTTTCTCAGGCCTTTTGTCTTTTGTATACAGGAGGGCTACTGATTTTTTTGAGTTAATTTTGTATCCTGCCACTTTGCTGAAGGTGTTTATCAGCTGTAGGAGTTCCCTGGTAGAGTTTTTGGGGTCACTCACGTATACTATATCATCTGCAAATAGTGATAATTTGACTTCTTCCTTTCCAATTTGTATCCCCTTGATCTCCTTCAACTGTCTTATTGCTCTAGCAAGGACTTCCAGCACTATGTTGAAGAGATATGGAGAGAGTGGGCAGCCTTGTCTTGTCCCTGATTTCAGTGGGATTGCTTTAAGTTTCTCTCTGTTCAGTTTGATGTTGGCTATAGGCTTGCTGTATATCGCTTTTACTATGTTTAGATATGTGCCTTGTATCCCTGATCTCTCCAATACTTTGAACACGAATGGATGTTGGATTTTGTCAAAGGCTTTTTCAGCATCTAGGGAGATTATCATGTGGTTTTTTTCTTTCAGTTTGTTAATATGGTGGATCACATTGATGGATTTCCGTATATTGAGCCACCCCTGCATACCTGGGATGAAGCCTACTTGGTCATAGTGGATAATATCTTTGATGTGTTCTTGGATTCGGTTTGCAAGTATTTTATTAAGTATTTTTGCATCAGTGTTCATAAGGGAGATTGGCCTGAAATTCTCTTTCTTTGTTGAGTCTTTGTGAGGTTTAGGTACCAAGGTGACTCTGGCTTCATAGAATGAATTTGGTAATATTCCTTCTGTTTCTATTTTGTGGAATAGTTTGAAGAGAATTGGTGTTAGCTCTTCTTTGAAGGTCTGGTAGAATTCTGCGCTGAAGCCATCTGGTCCTGGGCTTTTTTTGGATGGGAGACTTTTGATGACCGCTTCTATTTCTTTGGGGGATATAGGTCTATTTAGTTGCTTTACCTGGTCCTGGTTCAGCTTTGGTAAGTCAAATCGATCAAGAAAATTGTCCATTTCATTTAGATTTTCAAATTTTGTGGCATATAGACTTTTGAAGTAAGTCCTAATGATTTTTTGGATTTCCTCAGTGTCTGTAGTTATATCCCCCTTTTCATTTCTGATTTTGTTGATTTGGGTGGTGTCTCTCTGCCTTTTAGTTAGCCTGGCTAAGGGTTTGTCGATCTTGTTGATTTTCTCAAAGAACCAGCTCTTGGTTTCATTGATTATTTGAATTATTTTATTTGTTTCCAATTGATTGATTTCAGCCCTGAGTTTGATTATTTCCAGCCGTCTACTCCTTCTTGGTGTGTCTGCTTCTTCTTTTTCTAGGGTTTTTAAGTGAGCCATTAGGGTGCTTGAATGAGCTGTCTCGAATTTCTTCTTGAAGGCACTTAGTGCTATGAACTTTCCTCTTAGCACTGCTTTCATTGTGTCCCACAAGTTCGGGTATGTTGTGTCTTCATTTTCATTGATTTCTAGAAAGACTTTAATTTCTTTCTTTATTTCTTCCCTGACCCAGCTGTCATTTAGTAACAAGTTGTTCAGTTTCCATCTGTGTGTAGGCTTTTTGTTATTTCTGTTATTGTTGAGGTCCAACTTTATTCCATGGTGATCAGACAAGATACATGGGATTATTTCAATCTTCTTGTATCTGTTGAGGCTTGCTTTGTGACCCACTATGTGGTCTATTTTGGAGAAGGTTCCATGAGGTGCTGAGAAGAAGGTAAATTCTTTTGTGTTTGGGTGTAAAGTTCTGTAAATGTCTGTTAGGTCCATTTGATTCATGACCTCTGTCAGAGACATTGTTTCTTTGTTTAATTTCTGTTTTGTTGACCTGTCCTTTGTTGAGAGTGGGGTGTGAAGTCTCCCACTATTAATGTGTGGGGATCTATATGTGCTTTAAATTTTATCAATGTTTCTTTCACAAATGTGGGTGCCCTTGTATTTGGGGCATAGATGTTCAGGATTGTGATGTCTTCCTGGTGGAATTTTCCCTTGATGTGTATGAAGTGTCCTTCCCCATCTCTTTTGATTAATTTTGGTTGAAAGACTATTTTATCAGATATTAGAATGGCTACTCCTGCTTGCTTCTTGGGTCCGTTTGCTTGGAAAGTCGTCTTCCAACCCTTTACCTTCAGGTAATGTCTATCTTTGTGTCTTAGGTGTGTTTCTTGTATGCAACAGATTGCTGGGTTTTGTTTACGTATCCATTCTGTTAATCTGTGTCTTTTTATTGGAGAGTTGAGTCCATTGATGTTGAGAGAGAGTAATGACCAGTGGCTGTTAGATCTCTTGATTTTGATGTTGGCTGTGGTCATCAGGTTGTGTGCTTGTTTGCTTTTTGTTTTACTGAAGTGAGGTTATTTATTTCCTGTGTTTTCTTGAATGTAGCTAGCTTTCTTGGGTTGTATTTTCCCTTCCAGTGTCTTCTGTAATGCTGGATTTGTTTGTAGGTATTGTTGAAATTTGTTTTTGTCATTGAATATCTTGTTTTCTCCATCTATGAGGACTGAGAGTTTTGCTGGGTATAGTAGCCTGGGCTGACATCTGTGTTCTCTTAGGGTCTGCATGATATCCGTCCAGGCCCTTCTGGCTTTCATAGTCTCTGTTGAAAAGTCAGGTGTGATTCTAATGGGTTTGCCATTATATGTTACTTGGCCTTTTTCCCTTGCAGCTTTTAGTATTTTTTCTTTGTTCTGTATACTTACTGTTTTGATTATTATGTGGCGGGAGGATTTTCTTTTCTGGTCAAATTTGTTGGTTGTTCTGTAGGCCTCATGTATTCTAATTGGCCTCTCCTTTAGCTTGGGGAAATTTTCTTCAATGATTTTGTTGAAAATATTTTCTGGGCCTTGGAGAAGGGAGTCTTCTTTTTCCTCTATACCTATTATTCTTAGGTTTTGTCTTTTCATATTGTCTTGCATTTCTTGGACGGTCTGTGTCAGGAATTTTTCGGATTTAACATTTTCTTTGACAGATACATCGATTTCTTCCATTGTATCTTCTACACCTGAGATTCTTTCTTCCATCTCTTGTAGTCTGTTGGTTATGCTTACCTCTGTAGTTCCTGTTTTCTTCCCTAGATTTTTCCTTTCCATTATTTCTTCCACTTGTGTTTTCTTTAATTTTTCCAATTCTATCTTCAGGTCTTGAGTTGTTTTGTTTACTTCCTTCACCTGTCTGATTGTACTTTCCTGTTTTTCTTTTAGTTCCTTGAATTCTGTTTCTATCATTTCATTCAGTGTTTTAAGCATTTCCTTTCTAAAGGCCATAAACTGTTTGGCTGCAGCTTCCTCTATTTCTTTACGGATGGCAATATTCTGTTTGAGTTTATCTTCCTCTATGTCTTTACGAATCTTATTTGTTTCCTCTGTTATCATCTTCATGAGCATACTTGTTAGGTCATCTTCTTGGATTTCAGTTATGGTGGGGTGTCCAGGGCTACTTGCCATTGGGTAACTGGGTTCTGGAGATGCCATATTGCTCTGTCTTTTGTTGCTTGAGCTTTTACGCTGGCCTCTACCCATTGTGTTATCTTAGGAGTTTGGGGTTATTTTCTGGTGGTTCCTGGGGATCCTGTGGTGGAGAGAATCCCCTTTGCAGAAAGCTGGTTTGTCCTGAAGGATGTCTTCTCAGCTTTTTGGGTATAGTCCCTGGATGGCTGGTGTTTTTTCAGGAGTTGCTCACCTCAGGGATATAGACCTGAGTGGTAACTGTGGTCTTTGTTAGTCGAGAGGGTTCTCCTCTCACCCAGGGAAGTCCTGAGGGCAGCTGCCCTGTTTCTGGGTTTCTTGTTGTAAATTTAATGATCAGCTGCTGTGACCCAGTTGGACATCAGGCGCACCTCAACTGTTTGTGCCTGTGTCTGGAGCACAGCTGAGTGCTGGCGCCTCGGCCCCACTAGACTGCTAGACTTTTTCTGGGGAAGGATTGGGTGATTTAGATCAGTACAGTTTCCTTCCTTCCCCGTGGATTCTCTGGAGACACGGACTCCCAGTGTCTTTTTTTGCCCTGGTGCACACTGCTCAGTGTCCGCCAGCTGGCTGGCCACAGAAATTTGCCTGTGCCTGGAGCACAGCTGTGTGATGGTGGCTCAGTCTCTGCCAGCTGTCTGGTGCGCAGAAACTGCCTGTGTCTGCCTTTGCGGCTTTTGGGACCCTGAGTGCCTCCCTAAGCTGGGTAATTTTCTGGGGAACTTTTCAGGTTGGGGGTGAGCTGAATGCTCTGAGATCAGACCCGCCGTTTCTATCTCCGGCGGCGAATCAGGAGCGCAGGCAGGCAGGGCTCTGTGCCGGAACCTGGGTCCCTGGCTCTGGCTCCGGGCTGGCTCCTGGGGTGCCCGTGGAACCCGCCCGAGTCTTTTCCAGGGGATGTCTGGGTGACCTAAGGCCGGTCCCAATCGTTTCCTGTACCCTGGGGTTATCTCTCGACTGAAAATTCCAGTCTCTGATAGTGTGGTGCCCAAGGTTCAGTCTGGGACCGTGACCAGAGACACTGGCTTGTGGCTCTGGGCTGGGGCTGGGGCTGGGGGCCGTCAGCCAAGCGTCTGGCGGAACCGGGATCTCTTCCGTGGTTTAGCCGGGTGAGTTAAAAGCTGATTGAATCCCCCACCGTGGGGTATCCTCTCACCTGGGAAACACAATGACTGTGTTTTACGGCCGAGAGTTCTGATTGCTGTTCACTGTGCTGATCCTGCTGTGCTGCTGCTCAGAATGAGAGTCCTCCCGGCGCCGCCATCTTGCCCCTCATCAGTATAGTACTTCTTAGTTCCACTCACTTACCTGTAAATTTCATGATTTCATTTACATTTGAATAGTATTTTATTGTGTATATGTACCACATTTTCATTATCTACTCATCAGTGAAAGGTTATTTACAGTGTTTCCATTTCCTGGATACTGTGAATAGGGTGGCAATGAACATTGCTAAGCAAGTATCTGTGGAGTAGGATGTGAGTCCTTTGGACATATGCCAAGGATGGTATAGCCCCTTATATGAAAGATTTACTTTAAGCTTGTTGAGGGTTCTCTACACTGATGTTCAGAGTAGCTGAGCTAGTTTGCAATCCCACCAAAAGTGAGGATTCCCTTTTCTCCACATTCTGTCTAGCATTCATTGTTATTTTGATCTTAGCCATTCAGATTGGATAAGATGAAATCTCAAAGTTGTTTTGATTTACATTTATGTAAGAACAGTGAAAACTTTTTGAGATAATTTATAGTCACAGAGCCCATTTCTTTTTTTTTTCTTTTCAAGTCTTTTATTCTTTTTTTATTTTTAATTATACTTTATTTACTTTGTATCCCTCCTCTATTTCCCTCCGTCCTCTCCTCCCTATCCCTCCCTTCCTCTCCCTTCTCCACACACTCCCCTCCCCAAGTCCACTGGTAGGGGAGGGTTTCTTTTTCTTCCTTCTAATCCTAGTCTGTTAGGTCTCATCAGGAGTGGCTGCATTGTCTTCCTTTGTGGCCTGGTAAGGCTGCTCCCAAAGAGCAGGCCAATCAGATTATGTCAGAGGCAGTCCCTGTTCCCATTACTATGTAACCCACTTGGGCACTGAACTGCCATGGGCTACATCTGTGCAGGGGTTCTAGGTTATCTCCATGCACAGTCCTTGGTTAGAATATCAGTCTCAGGAAAGACCCCTGTGCCCAGATTTTTTGGTTCTGTTGCTTTCCTTGTGGACCCTGAAGAGCCCATTTCTTAATTGGACCATTCTCTCTCACACACACACAGTTCTTTATATACTCTGGATATTAATCTTTAACAGATATGTAGTTGTCAGAGTTTTTTTCCCATTCTGTGGGATTTCTCTTCACTTAATTGTTTACTTAGCTATATAGAAATATGCTTTTCCTAATGGGAGTACAGGAGAGTTATTGATGGGCCAGAACCAACACTTGTTTGACTCTGTGCTGTTCCCTTGAGCTGCCCTTTAGGGGAATGTTCCTTGATGTGGGGATGGGCCTAATGGCTGTGTTGTTTTCTTCTTTTATAGAAATGGAACCTAATTGGAGGTCAATAAGCATTAGCTGAAATTTCTCAGCAAGTCTAAACTTCAATTATGTTGTAAAATTTTCTTCCTTACAGTTTTTAAACAAGTCTGGCTAGTACACTAGTACCTTCTAGTCACACTGGAGGCAGCACTTCCTTAGCTAAATTCTACTTTGTGTAACTGAAGTGGAAGTTTCTGGTTTCTTTGAAGACTCGATTTTTTTGTCATGTGATATTTTGCTGATGGCATATGATATTTTGCTGTGAGGGCTCTCATGTGATGAGTGTGACTTTGGCCAGCTAAGAATATCCATGGGTGGACTCTGAGGAGAGGAGATACGTAGAGGCTCACACAAAGGGAGAGATTGCTTTTTGGATCAACATGGGTGCACTAATCTTCATGCTTTGACAGTTGACTTTGCAGAGGGAAACATTCCAGAGAATTTCTCAGGGCAATCCAGCTAAGTCTTGTGGCTTTCACTGAGTTGTCGTGCTGATTTGTGTTGTTGCTTGGTGTTGGCCTTTGGACTAGACTGCTGGTATCCTGAAGACTGAGTTTGGTATTCCCCTAAAGACCACTGACCCTAATAAGAAGGAAGTAGATAAAAGAGGTCTAGAACCCCTTTCAATACTAATCTCCAATCTAAGGTTGGAGGTTGAAAGAGAGGTAAAGGTATATAAGAACCTCAAATAAAGTAGATTTGGTGAAAAAAATCTAACCTTACAAGTAACTTAATATTTTTTAAACAAGTTTATTGTAAACCCCTTACAGTAGCAATTTTCTACCTCAAGTTTCTTCTGTATCAATTTAACAACACAAGTTGTAGAGAAACAAACATGAAAAACAGGGTGGTTTCTCCCAGGAGCAATCAGTTTCATGTCAGAGACAGCTCCTGTTCCCCTTACTAGGGAACTCAAATGGAGACCGAGGTGTCTATGGGCTACATCTGAGCATGGGTTCTAGGTCCTTTCTGTGCGTGGTCCTTGGTTGAAGCATTAGTCTCTGTGGGGTCCCCTGGGCCCAGATTTTTTGTTTTTGTTGATCCCCTTGTGGAGCTCCTCTTCCCTCCATGTTCTTCTATTTCCCCTTCTTCCATAAGACTTCCCGTGCTCTGCCCAAAGTTTGGCTGTTAGTTTCTGCATCTGCTTCAATTCTCTGCTGGACGGAGTCTTTCAGAGGCCGTCTATGCTGAGTTCCTGTCCTGTTACCTTTCTTCTGCCACTTCAGGTGTCTATCTTGTTTGCTTTCTGAATGAGAATTAAGCAGCCTCCCTAGGGTCCTCCTTGTTGCTTAGCTTCTTTAGGTCTGTAGATTTTAGTATTTTATCTATACTATGTGGCTAATATCCACTTATAATTGAGTATATATCATGAGTGTCTTTCTGGTTCTGGGTTACCTCACTCAGGATGTTCGTTTTTAGTTTCATCCATTTGCCTGAAAATTTCACCATTCTTTGTTTTTAATAGCTGAGGAGTACTCCAATATGTAAATGTGCCACAGTTTCTTTATCCATTCTTTGACTGAGGGACATCTAGGTTGTTTTCAGATTCTGGCTATTATGACTAAAGCTGCTATGAACCTAGTTGAACAAATGTCCTTGTATGGTAGAGCATCTTTTGGGTATATGCCCAGGAGTAGTATAGATGAGTCTTGAAGTAACACTATTCCCAATTTTCTGAGAAAGCACCAGATTGATTTCCAAGTGGTTGTACAAGTTTGCACTTCGACCAGCAATGGAGGAGGTTCCTCTTTTCTCCATATCCTCTCCACCATGTGTTGTCACTTGAGTTTTTGATCTTAGCCATTCTGATTGGTGTAAGATTGAATTTCAGAGTTGTTTTGATTTTCATTTCCCTGATGACTAAAGATGTTGAGAATTTCTATAAGTATTTCTCTTCCATTTGATATTCTTCTGTTGAGAATTCTCTGTTTAGATCTGTACCCAATTTTAAAATTGGATTATTTGTATTTGCATTGTTTTAAGCCACCAAGCTCATGGTGCTTTGTTCCATATATTATAGGAAACCCATAAGGTGTTATCTTACAGTTATAGTACAGTGTCTTTTTCTCTTTATATGTATATATGTGTGTGAGTGCATGTGTACATGTATGCATGTGTATGTGGAGGCCAGAGGTTAGCCTTGGATGTTGTTCCTTAAAGGTGGCCATATACCTTGTTTTGAGAGAAGGTCTCTCACTTAGACCTGACACTCAGCAATTAATTTTGGCTTATTGGTCATTGAACCCCAGAATCCTTCTGTTTCTATACCTTCAGTGTTGGGATTAGGGATGAGCTGAAATTTTTGTCCTTATGCAGAAGGTGCTTTACCAAGTAAGGCATCTCCCTGAGCTTATATTACAATTGCATAGTGCTTGGGAATAGATACACACTTTCTCCTATCCTTTGCACACATATTGAAACAGAGTGAAAAACCACAGTAACAGCTCCTGATATTCTTGCAGAAAGTGGAATGAAGGCTGAAAACATTGTGGAAAATATAAGCAAAGAAAGTATATGTGCTGTTATACACACATTATTAAACTCTTCCACCAAACAATCTCATGGTGTTTATATATATAAATATTTTATTTATTTTCTTTTTATGGGTGGTTTGCCTTCATGTCATGTACATACGTGCATAACAGGTGTCAACTGAAGCCAGAAGAGGTCATCAGATCCCCCTAAAACTAGAGTTATAGATGATTGTGAGCTGCCATGTAGGTGCTGAGACTTAAACCCTGGATCCTCTGGAAGAGCAACCAGTCCTTTTAACCTCAAGGCCATCTCTTCAGCTCCCTCAGGATGTTTATGATAAAAAGTAGTGCAGACTCTACCTTAAGACAAACATTCTGTTTCTCCTCATCCCTCTCACCATTTGTGGTAATTTATTAAAGCTATTCTTTTGTTTTTCTACGTAGAGACTATACACTCATTTTTCACAGAATTGTCCTTACCAAAAAATCCCACCCTTGGAAGCTCCTCTGAATATATACTTTCCTCACAACCCCAATAAGGAGATTTTGTTGTAGAACAAAGACAGGAAGCCCTACATCTTCAAGATGAGCCTCTCAGCATCTTCTATTGCATAGGGGTTGTGGTTGTCTGTGTATAGATTCTTGGTGACACATTCTTAAAGATTCTGAGTGACAAAGCTCTTCAGTTCTCCACAGGTATTACTCCTGAAGGGAATACCTTGCTCTTGAACAGACCAGCTTGTCATTTTACCTGCCAGAGCCTAAAGTGACCTAGTAGTAGCACTCTTGGACAGCTTGGCTTGTGCTCTTCAAGGGCAGGGTCAAGTTGTTTTTGATATATTCCCTGTATATGGTGATTTGGGTTCCTTTTTCTACTCTTCCTTTAGCCTCTCTTCCTCTCTTCTTCAATGGTAGTCAGCTAATTTTAAATGCCTTATTTTAGATGTCACAGCAGACACTTACAATCTTCATGTCTTGATGTGACTCTTCCAAACACTTTAATAATATGAGCTTTTTATCAACATTCATTGCCCACTTGTACTGCACAGGGGCTTCCAAGTACATTTTGTATTTCCTGGAGCCCTCTGCATGATTATTTTCTTTCTAGAAACATAAATATGCAGTAGCATCCTTCAGTGTGTGCAAGGAAGAATTTTCAAGGGTGTGTATGCTAGATGTTCATACACTTTGGCTCCTACCCAATATACTGAGTGAGCAGATTTAGGATAGCATCTAGGAATTCAGATAAGTAATAAGTTTGTCAGGCAAAGGGGAAGCAAGCAGTCCTTCCTGACCTCAGTTAGTTGGATTTTTTTGTGGGGGAGGGGAGGGTATTTTAGAGCATCTTGTTCAGGTAACCTGAGATTGTCTTTCTTAGATAATCATCTAATCCCACTAATTAACCTGATTAAAAAAAACATTATTTTGTTTAATTTGTATTTAAAACATTTTTTTGTATTGGATTGAAATCTGGTTTTCCAGATGCTCTCCCATGGTTGATATCCCAAGCCATACATCATTTTGAAAATGAAGAAAACTAAACTGGTAAGTGAGCTTAATTGATGTTAGCTTTTCATGTTACTGTGACAAAATACCTCAACAAAAGTAACTTAGAAATGGGGGGAGGAAGGAAGGAAGGAAGGAAGGAAGGAAGGAAGGAAGGAAAGAAGAAAAGAAGAAAGGAAGGAAGGAAGGATTTATTTGGGCTTACAGTTGGAATGTACTGTACATCATGATGGGGCAGTCCTGGTGACAGGAGTTTAAGACAACTCCTCATGTGCCGCCTGCAGTCAGGAAGCAGAAGTAGGTGAATTTTTAAAAAAATGATAGATATATTGGTGCTTTGACTGCATGTATGCCTGTGTGAGGGTGTCAGATCCCCTGGAAAGGGAGTTACAGACATTTGTGAACTGCCGTGTGGGTGCTGGGACTTGAAGCTGGGTCCTCTGGAAGAGTAGTTAGTGTTCTCAAACACTGAGCCATCGCGTTAGCCCCCAAAGAGGTGAGTATTGATGCTTGGCTTACATTTTCTTTTATACTGAGTATTGGACTTCAGCACATAGAACGCTGTAGCGGGGTCGGGGTCTTCCTGCTTCAATTAGCCTGATCAATGAAATCCCTCACAAACATGCCCAGAGGATAATCTCATGCAGAAAATTCCTAACAGGCATGAGAAAAACCTTTTTTCACCCTAGATGATTCTAGGTTTTGTCAAGTTGATACCATGAACCATCATGGTTGATACTTTGGAACAAGCATGAGGATCTGAGTTCTATCTTTGGAACCCATGTAAAAGCTGGACTTTGTGCATGATTAGAATTCCAGTGCTGGAGAGGTGGAGGGAAGAGAATCACTGGGTCTCACTGGTCAGCCAGATTAGCCTAATTGGTGAACTCCACGCCAATTAGAGATTCTGCTTCAAAAACAATGTAGACAATTCCTGGGGAGTGGTATCTGAGGTTAAAATATAGTCTTCACATGTGTATCTTCCCAAATATTCATATCAATGGCACACCAAAGAAATAAAAAAAAATGAAAACAGATTAACCAAATAAAGGAAAGCACAACCTAAAATTAAAAAGCTATGCGTGTATACAGATAAACCCACAGGCAACATCACTCAGTGTATCTCTACATCATCTTACTAGGTACTCACACATACATAGTTTCACTGATATTGCTTTGAGGTCTTGACTTTTAGTTTTGAAAAACAGAATGTCTAACTGTTCTTTCTTTCTGTTCTCAATAGCCTAATTTAGGGTCATTTCTTTGATGAACACATTCATTTTCAATTTAACTGTTTATTTAAAAAATCTTTAATGTGTAATTCTGATAGTAGAGTCTATATTTGTAGAGCCAAACAACTTCATTTTGGAAGTATTTTAAAAATTTACACCTACACGCAGACTCTATCTTGTCATTTTACCAAACAATACTGAATGGAAACAGCTTATATTATGCTAAGTAATTAATTATAACTTATTTAGAGATTCTTTAATGAGCATGTGAATATATGTGTAGGTTATGTGCTCACGCCACTGCATTTTCCAAATGGAACTTTAAAGTCCTGTTATCACGATGACTGTATGTGGAGAGGGAGAACCAACACATCAAGAATATTAAAGGCTATCTCCCCCTTTCAGTAGACTAGGCGAGGGAGGTATGGAGAGGGGGAAGAGGGAAGGAAGGTGGGACAGGGAGGGGCTGAGGGAAGGGGCCTCAATTGTGTTATAAAATGAATAAATTGTAAAAAATACAAAATAAAATAAAATGCATTTGAAGAAAAAAGAAAAGGAAAAAAGAAAATTGAAGGATGACTGGAAAATTCTTTGGGACATGGCTCCAAAGACAAGTTGCACAAGGTGACCCTCTGAAGGAATGAATACACTCTCTAGTGTGACAGTCAGGAAGGGTAAGAAATGAATTGTTCAATTTAGCCAGAGACTCAATAAGCTTGGGCAGTGCATCTGGCTCTTTGTGATTCATGGTGGAATGGCTTCATGAATATTTCAGGCAACATTTATATTAAGCCCCTTAACAGTTCTACAGCTAAAATGAGCC
The DNA here is from genome assembly GCF_030254825.1 of Meriones unguiculatus. Classification (NCBI taxonomy): domain Eukaryota; kingdom Metazoa; phylum Chordata; class Mammalia; order Rodentia; family Muridae; genus Meriones; species Meriones unguiculatus. Next base: position 146,022,021 of record NC_083369.1, read on the forward strand.
AAAGGGAAGCAAGGAAGCAAAAGAAGGAAGCAATACATCCTATCAAAAAGATGGAAGCATTGCAGCTATTTTATTGTGATTGTTATTAGTGGTTAAGGCCTGGGTCCAGTGTTTCTAGGTTTTCGGCCTCTTATTCAAGAATACAGCACAAGTTCACACGGTTCACACAGTACCAGAAAAAATGTATTAAAAGCAAAGTGGCAGTAAAGGTAAGAAACACTGTCAAGATTGACAGCGGGAGACATGTGTGAGGCTATACAAGGGCTCCATTTTTTCTTTCATTCATTTAATCATTTATTACAATTTATTCATATTGTATCCCAGTTGTAGCCCCCCTCATCTCCTCCCAGTCCAACCCACCCTTCCTCTTTCCCTTCCCCCATGCCCCTCCCCAAGTCAACTGATGGGGTGGTCCTCCTTCCCTTCTATCTGACCCTAGCCTATCAGGTCTCACCAGGGCTGGCTACATCATCTTCCTCTGTGACCTGGCAAGGCTGCACCCCCAGGGGGGAGGTGATCAAAGATCTGGCCACTGAGTTCATGTCAGAGACAGTCCCTGTTCCCATTACTAGGGAACCCACTTGGAGACTGAGCTGCCATGGGCTACTTCTGTGCATGGATTCTAGGTTATCTCCATTCGTGGTTCTTGGTTGGAGTATCAGTTTCTGCAGGCCCATCTGGGCACAGGTTTTTTTGGCTCTGTTGATCTCCTTGTGGAGCTCCTGTCCACTCCAGGTCTTTATATCTCCCTCTTATTCCATAAGGTTTCCTGCACTCTGCCCAAAGTTTGGGCTTAGTCTCAGTATCTACATCGATACCCTGACAGTATCAATGATGAGTCTTTCAGAGGCCCTCTGTGGAAGGCTCCCTGTCCTGTTCCTTGTCTTCTCTTATACTTCTGATATTTATCCTATTTGCCCTTCTGAATGAGGTTGCAGCCTCTTCCCTACAGTCTTTCTTGTTGTTTCTTCTTTAGGTCTATAGATTTTAGTATGTTTATCCTATATTATGTGGCTAATATCCACTTACAAGTGAGTATATACAATATGTGTCTTTCTGGTTCTGGTTCTTGTTTACACATCCATTCTGCTAGTCTGTGTCTTTTTATTGGAGAATTGAGTCCATCAATGTTGAGAGAGATTAATGACCAGTGGCTGTTAGATCCTTTGATTTTGCTGTTGGATGTCATAGTGTGTTTGTGTTCTTGGCTAGTTTTTGTTTTGCTGTACTGAGTTTATTTATTTCCTGTGTTTTCCTGAATGTATTTAGTTTTTTTGGGTTGTACTTTCCCTTCCAGTGTCTTCTGTAATGCTGGATTTGTTTGTAGGTATTGTTGAAATTTGTTTTTGTCATTGAATATCTTGTTTTCTCCGTCTATGAGGACTGAGAGCTTTGCAGGGTATAGTATCCTGGGCTGACATCTGTGTTCTCTTAGGGTCTGCATGATATCCATCCAGGCCCTTCTGGCTTTCATAGTTTCTGTTGAGAAGTCAGGTGTGATTCTGAATGGTTTGCCATTATATGTTACTTGGCCTTTTTCCCTTGCAGCTTTTGGTATTTTTTTTTTGTTGTTGTTGTTCTGTATACTTACTGTTTTGATTATTATATGAAGGGAGAATTTTCTTCTCTGGTCTAATTTATTAGGTGTTTTGTAGGCCTCTTGTATGCTTATAGGCCTCTTTTTTAAGTTGGGAAAATTTTCTTCAATGATTTTGTTGAAAGTATTTTCTGGGCCTTGGAGACGGGAATCTTCTTTTTTTTTTTTCCTCCATTTTGTGTTTTCATGTTGTCTTGGATTTCTTGGATGGTTCTGAGGGACCACCTGGGAATGAGAAACAACTGTGATTATTTGAATTGAAGCCAGGTGCAGATAGCTCTTGAAGGGGTTAACTGTTCTGAGAAACAACCAGCTGTAAACTATCTACAACCAGCTGTAAACTATAGAGCAAAAGTGATCTGATTTTCAGGTATAAAAGCCCTGTGCTTTGCATGTTCGAGGTCGTCTCCTGTCTTTGGAGGGGCGACCCTATCACGATAGCAATAAAGCCTCTTGCTTTTACATTGAGTTGTGGTCTGAGAGAGTTCCTGGGAAAGGCTCAATCCTGAGCTCCTGAGCAGTGAGACTCCAGGTCTTACATTTTGTGTGAGGAATTTTTTAGATTTACGATTTTCTTTGACGGATACATCAATTTCCTCCATTGTATCTTCCACACCTGAGATTCTTTCTTCCATCTCTTGTAGTCTGTTGGTTATGCTTACCTCTGTAGTTCCTGTTTTCTTTCAGAGGTTCTCCCTCTCCACAATTTCCTCCGTTTGTGTTTTCTTTAACTTTTCCAATTCTATCTTCAGATCTTGAGCCATTTTGTTTATTTCCTTCACCTGCCTGACTGCATTTTCCTCTTTTTCCTTCAATTCCTTCTCCTGTTTGTAGGAAAATTCCTTTGATTCTTTTATTTCTTTCAGTGATTTAATCATTTCCTCTCTGAAAGGCACAAACTGTTTGGCTGCATCTTCCTATATTTCTTTACAGATGGCCATAATCTGTTTAACTTTATCTTCCTCTATTTCTTTATGCATTTTATTTGTTTCCTCCATTAACCTCTTCATAAGCATAAGATCTAAGGTCATCTTCTTGAATTTCACTTATTTTAGGGTGTCCAAGGCTACTTTTCCCTGGATACTTGGGTTTTGGGGATGCCTGATTGCTTTGTCTTTTGTTGGTTGTGCTTTTATGCTGGCCTCTACCCATCTGTCCATCGCAGGTGTTGTCTGTTAATTCCTGGTGCCAGCTGGAGTCCTGGGGTGGGAGAATCCCCTTTGCAGGGTTCTGAAGGAGATATCCTCAGCTTTTTGAGTATGGTCAGCTGAATGGTGGCGCTTCTCAGGAATTGTCACAGTTCACCTCAGGCATATGGACCTGTGTGGTTACTGTGGTGTTCAGGAAGGCTCTCATCTCATCAAGAGAAGCCCTGGAGACAGCAGTCCTGCTGCTTAGTTTCTTGCTCTGAATGTGAGCTGCAGTTGCTGCTGTTAAGCTGTACTTTCTGGACACAGCCCTAGTGAATAACAACAGAGTCCCGTGGTTTCGTCAGTTTAGCTAGAGATAACTAGTCACACCTTGGAGCAGTGTCTGAGGGCTGCTCCAATGACTCTCAGGCTTTTGTAGGTCTGAGGTTGGAATGGTGTGCCCCAGCACCCTAGCCATAATAAGTGGCAGGTGAGCACGGCACTCCTGTGTGCAGTAGAAAGCCAGAGCTTAGAGCCTGTGGGAACCTAGAAACATTTCTGGAGCTGGGTGTCCTGAGGGTTGGAACCGATGTTTTCCCAGAGTCTGTGGTGTGTGTGGGTCTGCAGGTCCATCTGGGATGGCTAGTAGAGCAAGCAGGCACAGGCACGAGGCTCTGCCTTGCTGGTGACTGGGCAACTGGGTGCCTGGGTACCTGGATGCTTGCTGGAACTCAGGGACTTTTTCGGAGTACTTTTTTTTTGGGGGGGTGGGGGGGGTGGGGTGGGGGGTGTTGGCTGAGTTCTCCGAGGTCAGACCTTCTCTTCTCCTCACTGTGGGCTTCCACTTGACAAAGAAGCTCAGTCTCTGGTGCCCTGGGGCCCTCAGTTCTGTCTGGGTTGGTGAGTTGGGCTTGCAGGCAAGACTCTGTGCTGGTGGCTAAGCACCCCACATTGGGCTGGCTCCTGGGTACTGGCCTCATCTAGGTCTTTTCTCAGGGATTGTCTTAGTGACCTATGGTCTGTCCTGATCGCTTCCTGCACCGTGGTGTTTTCTCTTGACTGGAAATCCCAGTCTCTGATGTTGTGGGGCCCACAGTTCAGACTGGGACAGTGATCAGAGTATACTGGTGGCATGTGTCTCTGGGCTGATGCCTGAGCACCTGAGCATCTGAGCCCCTAGTGGGACCAGGGAACTGTTCTGACGTTTAGCTGGGTGATCTGAAACTGATTTAATCCCACACTGGGGGGTTTCCTCTTACCTGGGAAACACAATCACTGGTGTTTTAGTGCCCAGAGTTCCGACTGCTGGTCACTGTGGAGATTCTGCTGTGCTGCTGGTCAGAAAGAGTGTCCTCCCAGCTCGGCCATCTTGGATCCCGCCATTAATTTAGATTTTTTTTTCAATGAGTTTAAAGGAAGGAGGAGCTAGTTACTAAAAGAAAAAGTTCGGTAGATCTTTATTCTAACTGACATATTAAGCTATACAACCATTTGTCAAACTACTCCAGGCTGGCTTTGTCCCCTTAACCTTCATTCCTAGACATAACTGGTGTAGGATTCAATAGAACCTATGTAAACTTGATGGTTGATAAGGGAAGGGGAAAACTATCCCATTGCTCAGAAGGTGGTATGTGCAGTTTGATACAAGTGTGGTTTCTGCGCTATTAGCCTGTTGCTAGGTGCATTGTTCAGAGAGGGAAATGTATGCACATCATGTACAGGAAAGAATCTCAGGCTGACAGATGTATCATTAGAAGACGGGCATGTCAAAACAAACTCAGTGGTAGTTTTGGAAGTCTTTTTGTCTCATAATACTTTGAGCATTTTTTTCCCCTCACAGGTCTTTTACTTATAGATTATGGTTTATATTTTTTGTTTTTATAGAATTTCTATGTGTATATGAATATGTGTGTCTGTATATTTTTCTTATGATTTTTTTGTAGACTTTTTCTGTTTTGTCCTATCCTGGTTTGTTTTTATTTTATTTTACATGCCTTTTTGTTTTCTAAAGAGACAGAGAAAAAAAAGGTGTGGATTTGGGTGTATAGGGAGGTGGAGAGGATCTGGAAGAAGATGAGATTATATTGTATGACAAAAAAAAATTTAAGCATCTTCAACAAAAGGTGCTGGTCTAACTGGATATCTACATGTAGAAAAATGAAAATAGATACGTATTTATCACACTCCATAAAACTAAAGGCCAAGTGGATTAAAGACCTCAACATAAAACCAGACAAACTAAATACCTTAGAAGAAAAAGTGGGGAAGAACTTTGACCTCATTGGCATAGAAGACAACTTCCTGAACAGAACACCAACAGCACAGGCTTTAACATCAATAATCAATAAATGGGACCTCATGAAACTGAAAAGCTTCTGTAAAGCAAAGGACACTGTTTTTTTAAATTTAATTTTTATTAATTACAGTTTATTCACTTTGTATGTCCCCTGTACCTCCCTCTATTCTCCCCTCTTAATCCCAGCATCCCTCTTCCCCACCCCTGTCCTCTCCCAGTCCATTGAAAAGGGAGGTCCTCCTCCCATTCCCTAGTCTATCATGTCTCATCAGGAGTGGCTGCATTGTCTTCTTCTGTGGCCTGGTAAAGCTGTTCCCCCCTCAGGGGGAGGGGATCAAAGAGCAGGCCAATCAGTTCCTGTCAGACACAGTCCCTGTCCCGATTACTATGGAACCCACTTGGACACTGAACTGCTATGGGTTACCTCTGTGCAGGGGTTCCAGGCCATCTCCATGAGTGGTATTTGGCTGGAGTATCAGTCTCAGAAAAGACTGCTGTGCCCAGACTTTTTGGATCTGTTGCCCTCCTTGTGGAGCTCCTGTCCTCTCCAGGTCTTACTATCTCCCACTTCTTTCATAATATTCCCTGCACTCTGCCTAAAGTTTGGCTATAAGTCTCAGCATCTGCTCTGATACCCCGCAGGGTAGAGCCTTTCAGAGGCCCTCTGTGGTAGGCTCCGTCCTGTTCCCTATTTTCTCCCTCCTCCGATGTCTATCATCTTTGCCTTTCCGAATGAGGATTGAGCATCGTAGCCAGAGTCCTCCTTCCTGATTAGCTTCCTTAGGTGTACAGATTTTAGTATGTTTATCCTATATTATATGTCTAGTATCCACTTATGAGTGAATATATACCCTGTGTGTCTTTCTGCTTCTGTGATACCTCACTCAGGATCATCTTTTCCAGGTCCCACCACTTAGCTGCAAATTTCATGATTTCCTTGCTTTTATCGCTGAGTAACATTCCATTGTGTAGATGTACCACAATTTCTGTATCCATTCCTCAACTGAGGGGCATCTGGGCTGTTTCCAGCTTCTGGCTTTTACAAATAAAGCTGTTACAAACATGGTTGAGCAGATATCCTTGTTGTATACTTGAGCGTCTTTTGGATATATGGCAAAAGACAGTTATCAGAACAAAATGAAAGTCTACAGACTGGGAAAGGATCTTCACCAACCCTATATCTGACAGTGGGCTAATATCAAGAATATATAAAGAACTCAAGAAGTTAAACAGCAACAAATAATCCAAGTAATCCAATTAAAAATGGGGTACAGAACTAAACAGAGAATTCTCAATAGAGGAATATCGAATGGCAGCAAAACACTTAAAAAATGCTCAGTGTCTTTAGTCATCGGAGAAATGCAAATCAAAACAACCCTGAGATTTCACCTTACACCCATCAGAATGGCCAAGATGAAAAACACATGCTGGAGAAGATGTAGAGAAAGAGGAACCCTCATCCATTGCTGGTGGGAATGTAAACTTGTACAACCACTTCGGAAATCAATTTGGTGCTTTCTCAGAAAATTACGAATAGTGCTTCCTCAAGATCCAGCTATACCACTCCTAGGCATATGTCCAAAATATGCTCAAGTATACAACGAGGACATTTGTTCAACCATGTTCATAGCAGCTTTATTTGTAATATCCAGAAACTGGAAACAACACAGGTGTCCCTCAGTTGAGGAATGAATACAGAAATTGTGGTTTTTAATTCAGCAATTAAAAACAAGAAAATCATGAAAATTGCAGGCAAAAGGTGGGATCTAGAGAAGATCATCCTGAGTGAAGTTTCCCTAAAGCAGAAAGACACACATGGTATATATTCACTTATAAGTGGATATTTGACATATAATATAGGATAATCATACTGAAATCTATACACCTAAAGAGCCTAAGCAAGAAGGAGGACCCTGGGTAAGATGCTCAACCCTCATTCAGAAAGGCAAATTTGATCGACATTGGAAGGAGAAACAAGGAACAAGACAGGAGCCTACCACAGAGGGCCCCTGAAAGACTGTACCCAGCAGGGTATTAAAGCAGATGCTGAGACTTATAGTCAAACTTTGGACAGAGTGCAGGGAATCTTATGAAAGAATGGAGAGATAGAAAGACCTTGAGTGGCCTGGAGCTCTACAAGGAGAGCAGCAGAACCAAAAAATCGGAGCACAGGGATCTTTCTGAGACTGATACTCCAACCAAGCACTATTCATGGAGATATCCTAAAACCCCTGCACAGATGTATCCCATAGCACCTCAGTCTCCAAACCTAGTAAGGGGAACAGGGGCTGTCTCTGACATGAATTCAGTGGCTGGCTCTTTGATCTCTGCCCCCTGAAGCGTGGGGTGGGGGCAGCCTTACCAAGCCACAGAGGAAGACAATGCAGTCAGTCTTGATGAGACCTGATAGGTTAGGATCAGTGGAAAGGGGCAGAGCATCTCCCCTATCAGTTTACTGGGGAAGAGGCATGGGAGGAGAACATTTTTGGGGGTGGGGTGGGAAGAGAACGAGGGAGGGGGCTACAGCTGGAATACAAAATGAATAAATTGTAATGAATATAAAATAGAAAATAGAAAAAAGAAAAATATATTTTAAATAAAAAGATGAATGTATGCACAGCCTATACAAAGTAGAGGCCCAAGTTACTAAACCATTTTCTATTTTGGTATGTCATCATAAACCACTCCAATGATGATGGGCTAGAGATCTAATTGTGTTTAATTTGTCTTTGAGACAACGACTCTTTGTGTCTTACTAGCTGGCCTAGAAATGATTATGTAGACTAGGCTTGCCTCAAACTCATAGATATCTGTCTGCTTCAAGTGCTGCGGTTATATGCATGTGCTGCCACCACCCAACTGAGCGATTTTTGAAGCAAGTTCTCTGAAAGTTTCCTCTCTGTAGAGGATTGCAAATTAAATAGGATCATGAATTCGAGATTAGCCTGAGCTACACAATGCCCTGTCTCTTAGGAGAGAAGTGTTCAGTAGTAGAGACCAGCATACACAAGGCTCTAGGTTCAAACCCTACTACTACAAGTAGGCATCTTCAACACAACAGAAAAGCGACATTACTCACAAAAGCTATGCAGTGTGGTATCTGTGCTCTCAAATGATTCTTCATCCCTTCTTTCTTCTCCACCTCTCTCTGTACTATCCTTTAAAATAGGGTCTCATGTCAACCAGGCTGACCTGGGATTCACTATAAAGCTGACACCTTAAACTTCTGATCTGCCTCTACTTTTAAATTGTTGATTAAAATTTAAGTACTGGGTTAGCTACTAATAATTTTTAATATGTTTTAAAGGGAAAGAATAGGGAAAAACATACCTCTCTCCCCAGGTTTTTTGGTAATATCTGGAGATTTTTTGTTGTTGTTGTCATAGCTTGAGAGTTATGTTAGTCTTTTTCTTGAATTTTAGAATGCTTGATATATTAATATTAATAAATATGTGAATGCAGGAAGTATGCATTTTGGTTAAGGGCTTCAGATGTCTCTGTCTCTCCTGCTGGAAAGGTTGTGGTAGAAGAGACAAGTTCAAATCTTGCCTGAAAACATTCTTGTACACCCAGAGATGAGCTTTACTGATCCTAGGCACCTTTTAAGTGCAATGAAAATTACCATCAGGATGGGCTGTCAAGAAGGTGTGGAGGTCCAAGGATGCTGTTAAAAACAAACAAACAAACAAACAAACAAACAAACAAACAAACCCTACAGTGTACAGAAGAGCTGGCCCACACTCATGTCTATTTGTCTCAAATTGAACAGTCCTGAAAAGGACTGCTACTTTACATAGGCCATTGTATTATCATCTTTTCTGGTGTTCACACATAATCTAAGGGAAGGTAAACATATCTTGGTAAGGATACCTACCAAGCTATCCTTAAACTAAACATTTAGTGTTTAATTATTTTTTACACGGTATGTGTGTAGGTGTGTAACTACACACACCCATATCAGTTGGAGGCCAGAGGTAAAGATGATATTTCTTTCTCTGTTTTAATCTACTTAATTCCCTTGAGACAGTGTTTCTAGGTAAACCTGAAGATTATTGTTTCATCCAGGCTGCTGCCCAGTAACCTGCTAGGATCTACCAGTCTTGGCACCCCTCCTTGACAGTGCTGGAGTTACAGGCATGATTGGCTATCTCTGGTTTTTTAAAATGGGTGCTGGGAATTCAACGCAGGTCCTCAAGTTTGCATGGTAAGATCTCTTACCAACAAAACCATCTCCCTAGCACCTAGGTAATATGCATTTCTTAACATATTATATCTGGTGGAAGGCTCATGGTTAAGCTGCCCCACTTTTCCTTTGTACTATTCAGTTTATCACTTGGTTAAAGTGTGAATTTCACAGCATTTTTAAACTTCTAAATTGGCTACACATTCATATTGTACTCATTAGTCGGTAGGTGAAATTATACACAGGATATTCTTTTACACCACATTCACGTACAAATACATGTACAACAGATGTTGTACAATACATACACACTTATAATCCATTTTTACTATGAGTGATTGCAGTGTTTAAGATAAGCCTTGACAAAGAATTGCGATTCCTGCTATTTTTAGCGATGTTTTGGGAGAATCAATCATATTACTCCTCTTTAAGTAACGTACAACTAAACCTGGGTATTTTTTTTTTTTTTTTTTTTTGCCACCTGGGAGACTTGAAGAGAAAGATGACATTTTTTTGAGTGAAGTAAGTGAAGGATTATCCTCTAGAAATCCAGTATGAACAGGTTTTTTCTAAGGTGTTAAGAGAGATTTTGCAAATGCTTTATACAAAGCTTCTGTGAGATCTTGTTCTTTTTCTACACTGTCTTGGTAGAAAAAGTAAATATGCCTCTTCCCTCCTCTCTCTCCCTCTCTTCTTTCCTTCATATAGTTATTATGTAACAATATTTTTAATATATACTTTCACTTGTGATTATCATATACTTTTTGTTCATAAACACCCCTTTTAATAATTTCATTTCCCCCTTCTCCCTCTTACTAGTTGCTTTATTTTCCCAAGTAGCCACCTTTTACTTTCACACATACTCGTCTGTTTGATTTTTTAAATTTTGCTGTATTTTTAATTACATTTTTATTTTTTATATTAATTACAGTTTATTCACTTTGTATCCTAGCTGTAGACCCCTTCCTCATTCCCTTCAAATCTCACCCTCCTTCCCTCATCTCTTCCCATGCCCCTTTCCAAGTCCACTGGTAGGGGAGGTCCACCTCCCCTTCCATCTGACCCTAGCTTATCAGGTCTTATCAGGACTGGCTGCATTGTCCTCCTCTGTGGCCTGGTAAGGCTGCTCCCTCCTCAGGGGGAGGTTATCAAGGAGCCAGCCACTGAGTTCATGTCAGAGACAGTCCCTGTTTCCCTTGCTAGGGTACCCACTTGGAGAATGAGCTGCCATGGGTTACATCTGTGCAAGGGTTCTAGGTTATATCCATGAATGGTCCTTGGTTGGACTTTCAGTCTCAAAAAAGACCCCTGTGCCAAGATTTTTTGGTTCTGTTGCTCTCCTTGTTGAGCTCCTGTCCTTTCCAGGTCTTACTATCGTCTTTCATAAGATTCCCTGCAGTCTGCCCGAAGTTTGGTTATGAGTCTCAGCATCTGCTTTTATACACTGCTGGGTAGAGTCTTTCAGAGGCCCTCGGTGGTAGGTTCCTGTCCTGTTTCCTGTTTTCTCCTTCTTCCAATGCTGTATGGTTTAATATATAGATATATTCTACTATCTACATATGATAGAAAACATGGTATCTCTTTTGATTTCCTTAATATGATCTCTAGTTGCATCCATTTTCCAGGACATGAGAGAACCTTATTTTTCACTAAGGCTGAATAAAACTCTTTTTGTATATGCACCAAATTTTGTTTATTCAGTCATCTGTTGAAGGACACCCATCTTTTGGCTTTTTGAGACACTATGTAGCTCACATGGCCTTAAACTTGAAATCCTCCTGTGCTGCCCTCCTGAGTCATGAGATTACATAGGTGTATATCACCATGCCCATCTCTGATATGAATTTTATTTAGTTAAGGTCTCACTTCTACATTGTGGATAGCTTAGAATTTGCTATGTAGGTCAGCGTGTTTTCAAATCCACAGAAATCTGTCTGCCTCTGCCTCTCAAGGCATGGGGTTAATAGAATGTGACACAAGGCCAGCCTGATTTGAATCTTTAAAGGCTCAAAATAATTTAGAAAACAAGCCTAAATATTGGCATTTGGAGACATGAAAACAAGAACAAACAAATTAACAGTTTCTTCTGCACATAGATCCTCTTATACTTGGTTTCTGTAGATTAAAATTTTGCTCTAGGTCTACTTCTAGGAAGGAAGTTATTTAGGGCAAAATCTGGATTCATATTTCCTAGGAATTTTGCCTGAGAAGTCAAACAACCACAAGGATGTCAGTCCAGGTATGTCCCTGACTTAAGTGATGGCCAAAGGATCAGCTAGCTGGCTGTAGAAAAGATTCTGCAAAGACGTAAACACATTAGTCAGATGGTTCACAGTCCTTGTTTCCTAGTATGGTTTTATCTACTTGGGTGCTGATTTACCTCATCAATGTCACATTGTGGAACACATTTTTGATTTATAACACATGTGTAATTGTGTCTGGCACAGCTTGGGAACCATCAGGGGGTTGTTAGAATGAATTAAACTTCAGATTTACTTTGAATTTCATTCACTTTCTCATAGAAATTATCGTTGCCTCGCTTGCTCCTGCCCTCTTGCCTCCCATCCTCTTGCCCTCCCAGCCCAGCATCTCACAACCAGTTTGGTTGTCCTCATGTTGTTGGCTGTGAGATTTCCTCATACTGTCCCTGATTTTTATCCCTTGGAGGTTTTGAGAAAATTCAATCAGGTATTTTGCAGAATATTCTTTAGTTGTTTTCCTGATGTATTTGTGATGATTAATGCATAGAAGGGTTTTGAAGAGAAGTGAGGTGATTTTTGTCCATGCCCAAAGCTAAGGTCACAGCATAGCTCCATGGTTTTTATCTAGTGATTTTGATCATGGTCACCTTATTAGGTGATAGGGCTCTGCACTGAAAGCTCAATTTCTGCTTTCTCTTTCCATATTCTGTTCTCTGGCCTTGAATCACTAAGGTCATTGTGGCCAGTTTTTGAGTGTGTGTTGAGGCCAGAGAACAAACTCAGGCGTCATTCCTCAGGTGCTGCCTTCCTTGATTTTTTTTTAAAAAAATTTATTATCATTTATTACGATTTATTCAATTTGAATCCTGGCTGTGGCCCCCTCCCTTGTCTCCTCCCAATCCTACCCTTCCTCTTCCTTCTCCCCATATGCCCCTTCCCTAGTCCACTGATAGGGGAGGTCCTCCTCTCTTTCTATTTGTCCTTAGCCTATCAGGTCTCATCAGGACTGGTTGCATTGTCTTCCCCTGCACCCCTGTCAGGGGGAAGTGATCAGAGAGCCTGAGTTCATGACAGAGAAAGCCCCTGATCCCCTTTAGGGAAACCACTTGGAGACTGAGTCTATGGGCTACATCTGAGCCGGGGAAACAGGAAATCTTACTGGCTTACAGCTGGCTTAGTAAGCTAGGCTGGCTGGCCAGAAAGCCCTAAGAATCTGTCTGCCTCTGCTTTTCTAACACTGAGATTACAAGCACAGACCACCAAGTCTGGCTATCTGTGTGAATTCTAGGGATCTAGACTCAAGTCTTCTTCGTGCTTTCAAGACAAACACTTCACTGAATGACCCATTTCTCCAACTCATGACTATCAATTCTAAATGTCTTGCTTCCAAGGGCAGTACTAAGTTAGTGCCTATAAATTATAACTGGAATTCTGAAGTTCACAGGTAGCATTTTAACTTGCAGACAGCTTCATGAGAGAAGAAAGGCGCTAAACTCAGTAAGAAGAAATTTGCCTTAGCAGTTACAGGCATCACTGAAATTGGCAGTGAGCTATGGTGAAATACTTACATACCTCTTATGGTTGTTGCCCAGCAGGAACACTGTGAACACATTTGTTGTCTGTCCTCATGAAGCATACATAGTAGTGCTCCGTGCTTCCTGGTGTAATCCCCCTTGGGCTGTTTCTCTCCCACTTTATTAATAAGATCACAGAGATTTATGTGATTTCCATAATCCCTTTCTTTGTGTTTCCTTCATGACTGAAGCTGCAGCTATGTGGGCTACACTGCCAAGTTGGGCTAAATGCTTTCATAAGGGGTTGACCCCCTAAATTTGCAGAAATTGTCATTTGTTGTGTCAAATTAGAGGTAGGGAAACTTTCTGGTCTTTTCTTTCTATAAGTTGGGAGCTTAGCCAGTTGGGGTCTTTCCATGGGGGCTCCTTCCCTTTATTCCATTGAAGATCAGGCCTCTCTTCAAACTTCCCATCTCTTTTAGAGCAAGCCTTGGCTTCAATGTTACATTTCCTGGCGCTCTTTTTCTTCTACAACCATATATTTTGTAATTCTTTATGTTCAAATTGCTTCTTTTCATTATAGACTTGCATACTATTGATTATGAATAACCACATGACAAAGTAAATATTTGCTGTTTTGTAATCTCCTCTGCAAATGAATTAGTTCATTACCTTTCAATGTAATCTCAGGCATGTCTTAAAGACATGGGCAAAAGGCAGTAACATTTCTTTTCGCCAAAATATCATAAGACTCTTCCCTTGTCCAGATGCTAATATTGCTTCTTTGTGGAACCTTTTGAGCTGGGGCTTCTATAGTTCACATAGCTCTCAAAAACACTGTCTCCCAAGATCCTATTAAGATGGTCTATTAAGCCCTACTTACAGGGTTCAGCCACTTTTCTAGTCCAATGTCCCAAAGTTTTCCACATTCCTCCAGAAAACAACATGGTCAAGCCTATGGCATCAATAGCCCACTCTGTGGTACTAATCTATCTTAGTTATCTATTTCTGTGACAAACACCATAACCAAGGCAACTTATGCAGGAAAGCGTTCATGTGGGCTTATATTTTAACATGGTCAAAGTTCATGACATCCTGGTGAGGAGCAAGGCAGTGGGCACAAGACTGGAACAGAATTGTACAAATCTTTTGAACAATATGATGGGATATGCTTAGAGGATCAAGATGGTCAGATGGTGATGGAGACTCTCTCTTTCTCCCTCTCTCTCTCTCTCTCTCTCTCTCTCTCTCTCCTTCTGTCTTTGCTCGCGCACGCGCGCGTGCGTGTGCGCGCACGTGTGTGTGTGTGTGTGTGTGTGTGTGTGTGTGTGTGTGTGTGTGTGCGTGTGCAGGTAAGATCTGTATCAGGGGAGGTAAACAAAAATAATTATGGCACTATATTTGGAGGCACAAGACAATAAACTTTGAGCCATATGGGAATGAGAAGATGAAGTGCATTTAGTACGTCTCATAGTGGAGAAAAGGATGAAGTTAGTAGGAGACTACTTTTTCAGTGCTTTTTTGTTTTCCTTTTTGAGACACAGGATTTTGTTATGTAGTCTAGGCTGCCTACATAGTATGTAGTCCATGATGGGTCTGAAATCACCATCCTCCTGTCTTAGCTTTCTGAGTGCTGGAGTGGCAGGTGTTTGTCATTGCACCCAGCTTCAGGGTGTGTGTGAGTGTGTGTGTGTGTGTGTGTGTGTGTGTATGTGTATTTTAAACACTTTTCCATTTGAGGTTGCAATTCCTGATGCTGGCTGTCGTGCTTGCCATGTTTGTTGTTGGCAGCACTCACTACTCTGGCTATCTATATGGCATTCCTCAGTGTGCTGCAGATAGTGAATGCACTGTGCTTCTTATGTGACTGAATATGGGTCAGAAACCAGAACTGCAAGGCTTCATTAACTGCTCAAAGACTTCACATTGTTCTAAGGAAACAATGGCTCTGATCAAGTATAGCAGAAATTTTTTGGGTATATGGTGAGGACTGTTTTACAATGACACCCTTAGCCCAAAATGGTTGTCGTCTGTTGTGTGCCAATGGCATATTCTCTGGGGTGGAACACCTCATGCCTCCCATATTTCCCTCCCTTCAGGTGCTCCTAGAATAGCTCTTCAGACTCCACTGTGATTATGCGAATGAAAAGACTCTATCTTGGCCTGACCTTCTAGACCCAAAAGGAGATAAAAGAAATCCCTCCTCCTCTACAGACAGGGATAATTGCATCTTTTCACTGTGGAAATGAATGATATTTTAAGAAGTAAAATCTCACTCTCTTCGGAACTGAACAAGTATCCTCTTAGCTTCTGCAGAAGTTTCCACAGCAACGCAAGTTGGAGTACTTCCCCCACTTCCCAACCTCCCCTAAAATCTGCTCCAACAAATTCTCTTAGAAAAAGAGCTGGCAAATGGTGTCTTTCACTGGCTGAGAATGTCATTATCTTTGATCTGTGTAAAAGCAGCTCCCAAATGAGATGCAAACTGGGTTGCTTTTAAGAAATCAAGTCGTGGGAAGAATAAAAGCTATCAAACTGGAGTTCTCATCCAGCCAAATGGGATTCAGAACTAAAAATAAAAGCCTCTTTTCTTCTGTAGGGAAGAAATGAAATCCAGCCCGGACTGACCCTAGAGGCTACAGTACCCAAGACAAGCGTCATTGAACCCTATGTTTCCTACTATCTTTGGCCCCGTTGTGAAAAAAAAAAAAAAAAAGTCTTTGTTACTTCTCTGTTGCAGCAAAATACCTGAACAAAGGTGCTTAAGGAAAAAAGAATTTATTTTGCCCCAAGGCTCCAGGGTGCCAGCATAGTGGTAAGTCATAGTGGCAGATGTTTTAGATAGCTGGTCACATGGCCGCTGGTACCCAGCTCACATTTTCTTTTCCATGCAGTCCATAGCCTCAACCATAAAATGATACTACGCACATTTAGGGAGGGTCTTCCCACTTCAATTGACCTACCTTAGATAATGGTTCACAGACCTGCTCAGATGTTTGCATAGTGATTCTAGATCTTATGAAGTTGGCAATCAATCATTGGCTTGAGTTTTACCTTTTGGTAGGTGAGCTTTGAATGTCAATGAGTTGAGAGCTGAGTTTTGAATCTGTTGTTATCTACCATGACTCACACAGATAGTATTCTATGTGGTAAAGAACTGTCAGGGTCTTGGGATGTTGCTTTTATCCCTTTAAAATATTTATTTATGATTTTAAATCATATGTTTGCATGCAGTACGTGTGTTTGAGTGTAGGTGTCCATGGTGGTTAGAGTCATTGCCTGGCATGGGTGGTAGGAACTGAACTCTGGTCCTCTGGGAAAACAGTGATTACTCTTACCTGTTGAGCCATCTCTTCATCCAAGAAGATTTAATATTTAGCTATCCTGGACCTTGATTTCACTGATAAGCAACAAGATCCAAATGAAGCTGATGAGGCCCATGGCTATAGAAGGTCAGGGGCCTCCTGACTCCTGTAGTTTGCTTTGCATTTCCAGAATTCTGGTTATTTCTGTAGACCATATTGCTGAGTTTGCTTACCTTAATAAGCAAGACACACTTGCTCTGAAATTTTTCTTTGGGTGCTTAAATCTTACTTGTATACCTATACCTGAAGTGGAGACTAGAAGCACAGAGTCACAATGCATTCATCTAAAGAGTGTTTAGATGCATTCCATCTTGCCTTCACACAACAGGGAAGGGACCAAAGCAATGGTAACTGTCTTAGGCTTTCTGTTGCTGTAATAAAACACCATGACCAAAAGCAGCTTTTGGAGGAAAAGGTATTATCCATCTTCTACGTCTAGGTACTGTCCATTGCTGAGAGAAATCAAAGCAGGAATTCAAACAGGCTAAGAACCTGGAAGCAGAAACTGAAGCAGAAGACATGGAGGAGTGCTGCTTACTGGCTTGCTCCTCCTGGATCACTAAGCCTACTTTCTAGTACAGTTTAGAATCCCCTTCCCAGGGTTGCCATTCCTTCTGTGTGTTTGTGGTCCCTGGACTAACATCAAGCATTAATAAAGGCCCATGAATCTACAACAGTCTCTGAAGCCCCATTCACAAGGATTCATGGCAAAACATCCTTCTCACACACCCTAGTTTCTCCTCCAGTTGCTATGATAAAATACTCAGAAAAAAAAACTACTTAAGGGGGAAGGTGTTTTTGTTTTATCTGACAAGCAATTCCAAGGTACAGTCAACCACAGTGGGATAGTCAAGGTAGAAGGAGCTTGAAGCAACTGAACATCACATCTACAATCAGGAAACAGAGTGATGCATGCATGCTAGTGCTCAGCTCACTTTCTGTCTTGTACTGTCCTGGAACTCTTACTCAGGATATAATTCTATTCACAACTAGGATTAGGTATTCCACGTCAACTAACACAGGGAAGATATGCCTCCAGAGACACTGCCCGAGACCCATGTCCCGGGTGATTCATGATGTTATCAAGGTGACAGCTGAGATTAGCCACCACTCCTACCTCTCAGAGGAATGAAATGAATTTTCACCTTCCATTCAAGTAATTTTCTGCTCTTCTGGCTAAGGTATAGGGATGCTGTTACAAGTAAAAGGTAGTCTTTTGGAGGATTATGAGAATTTGGGCCCTGGTTGTGCTGGAGCCAAGCTAATTTGCATGTCTGATTTTACCATTACTGCCAGCTGCTGGAGCTTCTGAGAGGAACTTTGTGTACTCTTTAGAATTGTTCTTCCATGGGCTCTTTTGCCCTCTACCATCCCACCAGGTCCCATGCATCTCAACTACAGCCTCCTTGCCAAGCTCCAAGTCTCATGTTAGCTAGCCAGTTTGATATTCCTATCTCTCTCTCTTATTAAACTTTGAGATTATAATTATAACATTTCTCCCCTCCCTTTCCTCTCTCCAAACCATCCCCCACTCCCTTCCTTTCTTTCTTTTCAGTCATGACATCTTTTTTTTTCATTAATTGTTGTTATAATTACTGCAGGATCAGAAGTTCATGGTCATCTATGGCTGCTAGCTTTGCATGAGACCTTGTCCAAACAGGAGTACATTCAACACATACTTAATATTTTTAGTGATGGTATGTGTTTCCATATTAAGAATGGACTTTAACTAACGGCTGCTTTATTGCTTACCATGTAAATAATTTCTAATTTTAGCAAGGACTTCTAAAGAAGTTTAAAGGAGCACTTAATTTGCTAAATGACTATCTTACCAAAACTTGAAAATGATGATGCTTTCATTAACTTTGATACTGTTCCAGTTTAAGAATTGCTGACGGAGCATAAGAGACCCATGATGAGAATGGGTGTCCGGACTTGGTGATGTGGTTCCAACTGCAGTCAGCTTCACTTTGGAAAGATAGGTTGGAAAGGTAGTAACTGTACATATGTTTTGGGTAATTTGTGTAGGATGATAGCAAAAGTGAAAATAAAATGGGAAATGGTTTTGAGTATTTGAATTGCTCACTTATGAGTAACATGTGTATTCAGGCTGCTTGTGGCTTCTAAGGGGTTATTTAAATGTATAAATGACACTGCTGTTGTTGAGCATATGATAATATTTTCCCCTGACTCTAAGACATTTATAAATGGTAGTTAAGAGGAGAAAAGTGGGGTGCTCCTGTCATCTTAAAGTCAGGTCTGTTGTTGTAAGAAACAATGATCCTTACATCATAATAAGAGTACTGGAGAAATGGGTGTGGGGGCTCACACCTTTATTTCCAATACTAAGAGGCAGAGGCAGGTGAAGCTTTGTGAGTTCAAGGCTAGCCTGTCCTACAAAAAAAGTTCTAGAAAACTAGGGTTGATACACAAAAAAATCCTTTCTCAGAAACAAACAAACAAATAGGAACAAAAGAGTACTGGAGAATCAGAGTATTAAAAATGAGATGGATTTATATTTGTTTCTGCAGAAGTCTTATATTAGCTTGGACAAAAGCATGAAACAACAAAAAAGAAGTCTGTAACATTCTTTTTTCACAAAATAGTATTTTCGATACTTCTAATGGCATTTATTTCCCTGACTTCTGTTTGTTTTTTACTGGCTGAGTTCTTTAGGAAAGTGCTATCTTCCTTGCATCTGTAACTTTTCAATCCTAGGATGAGCTTAGAGTGTCTAGACAATCAGGTGCCAGCTGCTATCCAGGGAAGACAAGTCTAGTGCCTCCTGCTTCTCTATTTCTTTTACGAGCTCTAAATGCATCTCATACTGAGAATGGACCACAGTGATTTATTGCTTACACCAAGGACCTCATAATACATAGGACAGCTCCTAATACAAAGGATTCCACCCTTTATACATGCACATTCATGCATGCTGATGATCTATTCACAATAGCCAGGAAATAGAAACAGCCTAGATGCCTATCAATAAAAGACTGGGTAATGAAAATGTGCTACACACACGCAGACACTCAGACACACACACACACACACACACACACACACAGTGGAATTTTACTCAGCTCTGCAGGAGGAAAATGGATGGGATTGGAAAGGACTGGGTTAAATGAGGTGACTCAGTATTGGAGAGGCAAACATCCCATGTTTTGTCTCATATGTGGGTCCTAACTTTTAATGCTTCTATGTATATAAATTAAGAGTTGTAAGAGTGGGTATAGAGTGTGAAACTAGACAGGAGACCATCAAAGGGAATAAGAGGTCTGAAAAAGGAGGGAAGGGCAACAGGTCACATTAAACACGAAAGTAAAAAGAAAGCTACTGAGAGTAGAAGTCTCAAGGGAAAATGAAGACGTTGAAAAGAGAAACCAAAAATTTTGATTGAAAACTGTCATAACGAAACCCAATTCTTTTTTTAATTTTAATTTTTGTATTAGTTACAGTTTATTCATTTTTATTCTAGCTGTAGCCTCCTCCTTAATTCCCTCTCAATCCTGACAATCCTCCCTCATCACCTCCTATGCCCCATTCCAAGTCCACTGATAGGGAAGGTCCTTCTCCCCTTACATCTGACCCTAGCCTATCAGGTCTCATCAGGACTGGATCCATTGTCTTCCTCTGTGGCCTGGTAAGGCTGTTCCCCGATCAGGGGGAGGTGATCAAAGAACCAGCCACTGTGTTCATGTCAGAGACAGTCCCTGTTCCCCTTACTAGGATACCCATTTGGAGACTGAGCTGCCATGGGTTACATCTGTGCAGGGGTTCTAGGTTATACATGGTCCTTGGTTGGAGTATCAGTTTCACAAAAGACCCCTGGGCCCAGATTTTTGGTTCTGTTGCTCTCTCCTTGTGGAGCTACTGTCCCTTCCAGGTCTTTCTATCTCCCTCTTTTTTCATAAGATTCCCTGCACTGTGTCCAAAGTTTGGCTATGAGTCTCAGCATCTGCTTTGATACACTGCTAAGTAGAGTCTTTCAGAGGCCCTCTGTGGTAGGCTCCTGTCCTGTTTACTGTTTTCTCCCTCTTCCAATGTCAGTCCTGTTTACCTTTCTGCGTGAGGATTGAGAATCTTACCTAGGGTCCTCCTTCTTGCTTAGCTTCGTTAGATGTACAGAGTTTAGTATGTTTATCCTATATTATATGTCTAATATCCACTGATAAGTGAGTATATACCATGTGCCTAATTCTTTCTAAACTAATTAGGACAAAAAATGGACTACAGCTATTTATTTATTTATTGGTTCCCAAATGTCAATGCTCTTCAGGCTGAGAATCCTCATCCTTCCCATAGAAAGATTAAAGGTGGGTTACTCAAGACAGAATGTAATGCCTTTAATTTATTTTATATTTTAAAGATGCATTTTTAATTTTCCTTGTTATGTGTATCATGTGAGTATATGCCTTGTGTGCCAGTACTGTTTTTTTTCTTTCCTTTTTATTTTTTGAATTAATTAATTCAATTTACATCTCGATTATAAGCTCCTTCCTCTTCTCCTCCAAGTTCCACCCTCCCTCTACATTACCTTTCAGTCCACGTACCCAGACACCCCAGTTCATCTATTCACATGAGGACTGAGTTTGTCTTCCTTCCCTGCGGCTCTGTAGGGAAATCCCATCAGGGGATGTGATCAGAAAGCAGGCAACATAGTCAGTGTCAGAAATAACCCCATTCCTCTAACTAGGGGACTCACATAAAATCTAAGATTCCCATTGGGCTTATCTTCTTGGGGTCTGTGCATTGTAGTATGTCTGTCCTGTACTATGAGTAAAGCCTCTTATAAGTGACTATATACCATGTGTGCCTTTCAGGTCTGTTACAACACTCAGAATGAACTTTTCCAGTTCCCACCACTTGCCTGCAAATTCCATGATTTCCTTGTTTTTAACCGCTGAATAATATTCCATTGCGCAAATGTACCACAGTTTCTGTATCCATTCTTTGGTTGAAGGCCATCTAGGTTGTTTCCATTTTTTGACTATTATGAATAAAGCTGCTATGAAGATAGTTGAGCAAATGTCCGTATTGAATGGTGGGACATCTTTCAAGTGTATGCCCAGGATTGGTGTACCTGGGTTGTGAGGATGGCTATTCCCAGTTTTCTGAGAAAGTGCCAGCTTGATTTCCAAAGTGGTTGTACAAGTTTGCACTCCCACCAGCAATGGAGGAGAGTTCTCCTTTCTCCACAACCTTCCCTGCATGTGTTCTCACTTGATTTTTTGACCTTAGCCATTCTAAAGGGTCTAAGATGGAATCTCAGAGTCATTTTGATTTCCATTTCCCTGATGACTAGGGATGTTAAGCATTTCCTTAAGTGCTTCTCTGCCATTCACAATTCCTCTCAGTTTATCTTTGTATCCCATTTTAATTGTATTATTTGGTTTGTTGGTCTTTAATTTCTTGGGTTCTTTATATATTCTGGATATTAGCCCTCTGTCAGATGTAGGGTTGGTGAAGATACTTTCCCAGTCTGTAGGCTGTCATTTTGTTCTGATGACAGTGTCCTTTGCTTTACAGAAGCTTTTCAGTTTCATGAGGTCTCATTTATTGATTGTTGATCTTAGAGCCTGTGCTGTTGGTGTTCTGTTCAAGAAGTTATCTCCTGTGCCAATGAGTTCCAGGCTCTTCCCCACTTTTTCTTCTAACAGAGTTAGAATGTTTGGTTTGATCTACTTGGACTTGAATTATGTGCAGGTTGACAAATAAGGATTGAGTTGTAATTGCCTACATGTAGACATCCGGTTAGACCAGCACCATTTGTTGAAGATGCTGTCTTTTTTCCATTGTATTGTTTTGGATCCTTTGTCAAAAAATCAGTTGTGCATAAGTGTGTGGGTTTATTTCTGGGTCTTCTATTAGATTCCATTGATCAACCAGCCTATTTCTATGCCAGTACCATTCAGTTTTTATTACTATTGCTCTTTAGTATACCTTGAGGTAAGGTATAGAGATACCTCCAGAAGTTCTATTATTGTATAGGATTATTTTAGCTATTCTTGTTTTTTTTTTTTTTTTTTTTTTTTTTTTTTTTTTTTTTTACCATGTGAAGTTTAGAATTGTTCTTTCAAGGACTGTGAAAACTTGGTTTGGTACTTTGATGGGAATTTGCACTGAATCTGTAAATTGCCTTTGGTAAGATGGCCATTTTTACTCTGTTAATCCTACTGATCTATGAGCATGGGAGTTGTTTCCATTTTCTGGTATCTTCTTCAGTTTCTTTCTTCAGAGACTTGACATTCTTGACATAAAAGTCTTTGACTTCCTTGGTTAGAGTGACCCCTAGATACTTTATATTACTTGTGGATATTGTGAAGTGTAAGTTGTGCCCTAATTTTCATTTCATTCTTGGAACTCTTTAATTTGTTTCTTCATTTCTTCTCTCACCCAGGAGGGAGTTGTTCATTTTCCATGAGTGTGTAAACTTTTTGTTGTTTCTGTTGTTGTAGAGGTCTAGCTTTAATCTATGGTGATCTGATAAAGAAAAATGGGTTAATTTAGTTTTCGTGTATCAGTTGAGGTTTGTTTTGTGACTAATTATTGGGCAATTTTAGAGAAGGTTCCATGTGGTGCTGATAAAAAGAATATTCTTTTGTGTTTGGGTGAAATGTTTTGTAGAGATCTGTTAGGTCCATTTGATTCATTACTCTGTTTGCTTTATTATTTCTCTGTTTAGCTTTGGCCATTGATGAGAGTGGGGTGTTGAAGACTCCTACTATTAAAGTGTTGGGATCAATGTGTGATTTAAGCTTTAATAATGCTTCTTTTACCAATGCATGTACCCTTGTATTTGGATCTTAAAGTTCAGGATTGTGAAAAATCTTGGTGGATTTTTCCTTTGATGAGAATGAAATGAGCTTCCCCATATCTTCTGATTAATTTTGTGTGAAAGTCTATTTTATTAGCTATTAGGATGGCTACTCCAGCTTTCTTCTTGACTCTATTGGCTTGGAAAACCTTTTTCCAGCCCTTTGTTCTGAGATAGGGCCTATCTTTATTGCTGAGGTGCATTTTTTTAATCCACAAAATGTTGGATATTGTTTATGCAACCATTCTGTTAGACCTGTGTCTTTTTATTAGAGAGTTGAGTCCATTGATATTGATATATATATATATTAATTTCCAATGACTGTTGAGTTTATTTTGATATCAGTTGTGGCAGTGTTTGTGTGCTTTTAGTTTTGCTGTTGTGAAATTATCTATATCCTGTCTTTTCTTGCGTGTAATTGACCTCATTGTTTGGAGTTTTCCTTCTAATACCTTCTATAGGGCTGGATTGGTGCATAGATATTGTTTAAATTTGGGTTTGTCCTGGAATATCTTGTTTTCTTCATGTATGGTGATTGAATGTTTTGCTGGGTATAGTAATATGGGTTGGAATCTGTGGTCTCTCAGTGTCTGCATGACATCTTCCCAGGCCCTTCTGGGGGTGGAGGTTAGGGTTTGGAGATTGGGCATGCATGGCATGCCTACTTCAGATAGAAGTTGCAGGGAATCTGATGCCTCAGAAGGCAGCTAAGCTGTGGCTTACAGGCCTACCAGACATTTCCCTCCTGAGATTCAGATTTATCTGTGCTCCACCATCTTGGATCCCAGATTCTGCATGATTTTATTGTTCACCTGCTTTCTATCAGTAGAACTGTGGTGCTTTGGAGGTTGGCATGTTTCAGGAATCCAGATTCGGCTCTGGGCATGGGGATAGATGCCTGGCTCCTGGAGCAGAGGGTTCTTGGAACTGGGGGATGCATGAGCTCTAGTATGCAGAAAGAGCAGGGAGCTCACAGTTCATGACTCCTGGACCAGGGAGATAGCCACTGTGGGAAGGAAGGGGGGCTGGATTTGATCGCTCCCAACTCCCGGGGTGTCCCTTAGAGTCCATGAAGCACCAAAGTCAGTGTTTTGGATCCAGCCACCTGTTTACTCACCAGTTTAACAGTCTCTGATCTTCTGCCCCTTAGATACAGTCCACACTGGTTGCCAACCTCTTGAAACTTTCCGTGCAGGTATTCTTAGAAGCTATAAGTTGCTCTCGATCTAGAGTTACAGACGGTTGTGAGTTGCCTAATGTGGTTGCTAGAAATCAAACGCAAGTCCTCTGCTCTTAACTGCTAAGCCATCTCTTCTACCCCTAAGTTTATTTTTAAGGGCCTCTACTGTACCTTTTTTCTTGTATGAATGTTTGTATGTATGTGTGCATGTGTATTTGCATATGCAAATGTACACGTGTTTACATGTGTGCTTGAGCATAGAAGGTGGAGGTTAATGGGAAGTATTTTCCTTATTTACACTCAGCATTTTTTTTTTCTGGGGGAAGAACAGAGTCTTTCACTGAATCTGGAATTTGATGATTCCATTGGGTCAGTGGACTAGCACATCCAGAAGATCTTCCTGTTTCCACCTAACCAGTACTGGAATTATAGGCATATGCCATCATATCTGGACTCTTTTGTTGATCCTAGGATAAAACTAAGTTCTTTCATGGCAAGTACTTTACTGAGCTATCTTCCATCCATTAAGATGGCTTTCTGGATTTTTTTCTTCATAGTGGTTTAATATGAACAGAGTTGAATATGACATTGTCTGAAAGAAAAATGAACAATTTGTTGAATAAAAGCCCCAAGTTAGGATATAGACACAGCAGAAATGGGGCCTCAGAGTCTGTGCACAACGAAAGAGGAAATCTTTAAAAAATATATCTGTAACAGAGGATACAAATCAAAAAGCAGAAAGGACACTGACACTGGTGAGGTGGAAAAGGGGCTGCTCAGCCCCCAGCATGGGCTCAGCAGCTAGAGAGTTAATTTGTCTCAAGGATCTTCAACACTGAGATGGGCTCCAAGTCCATGTCAAAATCTAATGCTCATCTCTTTGACCAGGGTCACACCAGAATCAGCAATCCTTTTTCTGAAGGAAAAGAAAAAAAAAAAACACAAATCCGTCTGTGAAAGGGAGTCTAAGGTAGGAGTCACAACTTTAACTGGGTACCAGAGTTAACTTGCTCTCATCCCACTATTTGGACAGACAGCAGGTCCAGCAAACAACCCACCACCTCCCGATCAATAGCCTATAACAGTTGGCAGCCTCAAGAAGCTGCTTTAGCCTCTAAGATTTGGGAAATCTACACCTGGCTGCTAGCCCCATATCAATTTCTGGGGACAACACTGAAGTTCCATGGGAAACAAGTGAAGGCAGTTCAATAACCCTGTGATCATTCTGGGGAAGGTAGCAGACTACTCTTGCCCCTGAGCACCATTCAACAGCTCAAAGTGCTTAGGAGAAATCAGAAACTGGTGTGTGTGTGTGTGTGTGTGTGTGTTTCTGCCCTTGGGGCAGCACTAAATGAGATGAGAAAAGGAGGAATGGAAGGAGGAAAATGATGTGCTTCCTTACCACCAAGAGGAACCTAAAACATGACCTCCCTCTCACCATTCAGGAAGTCAACTGGCAGTGATAAGTTGCTCTAATCCCTCAAAACCCATACTAACCCAATACTAACCCATGATATAACAAGGGCTCGAAGAAAAAGAACTTCCAGCCCATACTGAGTCATTTGCTAATGAGCAAAATATAGATGGCCAGAACAGGGAGCCAAAAAGGGATAGGGGCTAAGCATAAGGAGCACCCTACTACCCTATGGCTTTCTTGACTTTTAAGTAACCATGATGATGGGCCCAGAAAACCATACACTCTGCTCCACATATTAGATTGATTAAATTCTAGGAGGATTATTGCCATGAAAAGCTTTGAGGGTGAGAGGAAGAGAGAGAGAGAGAGAGAGAGAGAGAGAGAGAGAGAGAGAGAGAGAGAGAGAGAGAACGCTGAGAAAATTGGAAGCAGGCCTAGACAAAAAGTTTTGGGTGTCTACCACTAAATTTTCATGCACGTAGGAAAATCAGGGATTCTCCCTATTCAGTGTTCCTGATTAAACCTTAGAATAAGAAAAAGCCCTAAAAGTGGGGAAGAGCCTGGAACTCATTGGCACAGGAGATAACTTCCTGAACAGAACACCAACAGCACAGGCTCTAAGATCAACAATCAATAGATGGGACCTCATGAAACTGAAAAGCTTCTGTAAAGCAAAGGACACTGTCATCAAAACAAAAGAACAGTCGACGGACTGGGAAAGGATCTTCACCAACCCTATATCTGACAGAGGGCAAATGTCCAGAATATATAAAGAACTAATGAAGTTAAAAAGCAACAAATCGAATAATCTTATTAAAAATGGGTTACGGAGCTAAACAGAGAATTCTCTGTAGAGGAATGTAGAATGGCAGAGAAACACTTAAAGGAATGCTCGATGTCCTTAGCCATCAGGGAGATGCAAATCAAAACGACCCTGAGATTTCACCTTACACCCATCAGAATGGCTAAGATCAAAAACTCAAGCGAGAACACATGCTGGAGAGGTTGTGGAGAAAGGGGAACACTCCTCCATTGCTGGTGGGAATGCAAACTTGTAAAACCACTTTTGAAATCAATCTGGCACTTTCTCAGACAATTAGGAATAGTGCTTCCTCAAGATCCAGTTATAACAGTTGGCAGCCTCAAGTATATATTCTGGATATATATTCAATATATCCAGAATATGCTCAAGTATACAAGTACATTTGCTCAACCATGTTCATAGCAGCTTTATTTGTAATAGCTAGAAGCTGGAAACAACCCAGATGTCCCTCTGTTGAGGAATGGATACAGAAATTGTGGTACTTTTACGCAATGGAATATTACTCAGCAATTAAAAACAAGGAAATCATGAAATTTGCAGGCAAATGGTGGGACCTAAAAAAGGTCATCCTGAGTGAGGTCCCGGGAGCAGAAAGAAGGTGGTATATACTCACTTATAAGTGGATACTAGACCTATTTGAAAGGATAAACATACTAAAATTTGTACACCTAAAGAAGATAAACAAGAAAGAGGACCCTGGGTAAGATGATCAATCCTCACTTAGAAAGACAAATGGAATGGCATTGGAAGTAGGAGAAAACGAGAAGCAGGACAGGAGCCTACCATAGAGGGCCTCTGAAAGACTCTACCTAGCAGTGTATCAACGCAGATGCTGAGACTCATGGCCAAACTTTGGGCAGAGTGCAGGGAATCATATGAAAGAAGGGGGAGTTAGTAAGACCAGGAGAGGACAGGAGCGCCACAAGGACCAAATATATCTGGGCACAGGGTCTTTTCTGAGACTGATTCTCCACCAAGGACCATGTATGGATGGTTCTTAAACTAGAACCCCTGCTTGGAGGTAGCCCATGGCAGCTCAGTATCCAAGTAGGTTTTCCTTAATAAGGAGAACAGGGACTGTCTCTGACATGAACTCAGTGGCTACCCCTTTGACCTCCCACCCCCGTGGGAGGAGCAGCCTAGCTAGGCTACAGAGGAGGACAATGCAGCCAGTCCTGATGAGACCTGATAAGCTAGGGTCAGATGGAAGAAGAGGAGGACCTCTCCTATCAGTGGACTTAGAGAGGGACAGGGAGGAGATGAGGGAGAGAGGGTGGGATTGGGGGTGAATGAGGGAGGGGGCTACAGCTGGGATCCAAAGTAAATAAATTGTAATTAATATAACAAATAAAAATTTAATAAAAAAGGAAAAGCCCTAAGACTTGCAGCATCAATAATATGTCCCAGTGCCTCACCAGCACAAGTGTCTCCCCCAAGGTTAGCTTTCTGGCATGGGTAAAATGCCCAAGAAATTGCTTTCTAGGCCAATCCCTCCCCTACCCCAACTCCAAGCAAAGAGCATCTGCCTGTGCAGAGTGTTCACACGGTATAGTCTGGTACTAAGGGGCACAATGTAAGACAGTCTATCAGGCCAGGGGATGGACAGCCAACTTCAGATCAGAGAGAGGGAGAGAGGGGGAGGGAGGGGGAAGAGAGGAAGGAAGGGAGAGAGGGAGGGAGGGAGGGAGAGTGGGAGGGAGGGAAAGAGAGTAAAAACCAATGTCATTTCAGCAGAAAAAGTAGAGGGCAAGTGATGAGAGGGACTCCTAATGTTGCATCTTCTCAGGGAAGTAGTTCATATCAGTTGCCTGCAGGAACATGTGTAGACAGCGTTCATTTGGAGCCAGTGGGTGCCCAGTAATTTTGTTAATAAACTGTTCGAGGTTTTGCCTCCTTCAATGAAAGATTCCTCAAAGAACCTTTCATCTCCCAGGCAAGGGAGCTGCTGATTCAAGTCTTTCTCAGGAAGTGGTGGTACTACAATCTTACTAACTCGTTCCAGCTCAATTTTTCAGCCACACAAAGTCACTGTAGCATCACCATACACGGGA
This sequence comes from Meriones unguiculatus, assembly GCF_030254825.1. Classification (NCBI taxonomy): domain Eukaryota; kingdom Metazoa; phylum Chordata; class Mammalia; order Rodentia; family Muridae; genus Meriones; species Meriones unguiculatus. The sequence goes on from NC_083369.1 coordinate 146,050,598, forward strand.
TTCTTTGAGCTTGAAGATAGGCAGGTTTGTCTGCATGTGAACCTCATAGGTGGTGAAGTGTGAGCATGGCCCATGCCCATCATCTGTGGATTAAAGATGTCTATTTCCAGGAAGTTACTTGGTGGCCGGTAAGCATTGGTCAGGACCTGGTCAGGTCCCTGTCTGACATCTATCTGAAGAAGAGAAGTTACTGGCAAAGGGGGTTGGGGACAGAGGCCCAAGGCAAGAGTGTGCACTACCGCTCCCACTTGCAAAATAAAATCTCTGGCTTACTTTCTAATTACATACAAGTAACTTCTTCAGGAAGCTATTTTTTTTTCTTTTTTAAAAAATTAACTTACTTTATATTCTAAACACAGCTTCCCCTCCCTCCTCTCCTTCCAGTCCCTCTTTCTTGCTTCCCCTCCCATACATACTCCCATCGTCCTTTACTTCTCAGAAGAGTCTCAGCAAAAGGGAGGTCCTACTGTGGCTGGACAAAGACACCAGTTAGGAGAAAGGGTTCTAAAGACAGGCAACAAAGTCAGATACAGCCTCTGCTCCTGCTGTTAGGAGTTCTATGTGAAGACCAAGCTGCTCCACTGTTAAATATGTGTAGAGGGCTTAGGTCCATCACATACATGCTCTCTGTTTGGTGGTTCAGTCTCTGTGGGGTCCTATGTTCCTAGGTTAGTAGGTTTTGTATGTTTTCTTGTGGTGTCCTTGACTTCCTTGGCTCAGGGAGCTATTTTTCATAAACCCTATTTTTTTTTGTAGTGAGAGAGGCTGCATACCCTAGGTCATTGTAGGGCCTGTACAGTCAGCACATAGGGCACAGAAGGAACATCTCTGCATACTGGCTCACATGTTGCCAGCAGATGTTGTCAGTAAGCTGCACTTGCCCTCTACCATATGTCATCTTTGCTTTCTTTCCTTCGTGCTTTTCCCTTTGATAAAACACATCTTCAACTTTCACATAGTGGTTACTCAACAATTTTTTTGTTCTACAATGATAGGGGTCTAATCTAGGTCTTGGGCTATGCTAGGCCCTGAGCTATGTCCCCGACTTTCATAGATCTGATATTGCTAAACTTGACATACTTTTTTCAAACTCTATATCAGTGCTCCTGAATTTCTTCCCTTCTTCCTTTCTTTTCTTCTCACCATCTTTTCTCCCCTTCTGTCCTTTACTTTACATGTATTCATTGTAAATTATACTGTATTACATAACATTTCAAAAAAAGTATGTATTTTATATTGAACATATTTTTTATGTTCTCTCTCTCTCTCTCTCTCTCTCTCTCTCTCTGTGTGTGTGTGTGTGTGTGTGTGTGTGTGTGTTTTCCCTTGTTTTTCTCAGAAAGGGCCTCATCTAGGCCAGGGTAGCCTCTAACTCATTGTGTGTTGGAAATGAATTGGTATTCTGATCTTTAGCCTCTACCACCAGTTTTCTGGAATTATAGGAATGCACCACCATCTTTACCTCTAAATTGATTTAAAGTTATCTATTTGTTTATATGTGGTACTGTGCATATACATACCAAGCACACATGTACATAAGAATATGGAGATGAAGGTTTATGTCAGATATCTTCTTCAATTACTCTTTGGTTTAATTTTTGAAACAGAGTCTTTGACTGAATGTGAAGCATGTATATGTGTGTTCACATGTGTGTATGGGTACATATGGATGCTTGTGCATGTAGAGGCCATAAGTTGTTGACATTGTATGACTTCTTTGCTCTCTACTTTTAACATTGCATCAGGGGCTCTCAGTTGAGCCCACAGCTTACTGATTTGCCTAGTATAGTTAGCCAGCTTGCTTTGGGTGGTGGTTCTGATCTCCTGTCTCTGTCCCCCATGCTCTGGGATTATAGATGGTTTTCCATGTCTAATTTAAATTTATGTGGATGCTTGGGATTCAGACTCTAGTCTTCATTCTTGTACTTGATGAAATATCTCTCAACCTCTAAATGGCTGTTTTGATATACTGTGCATGTGTGTTGGCCATGGAGTGTATAGTCTGGAGGCAGAGGTGCTTGTTGTATTTTTTAGTGTTGTTCCAGAAGATTTGGTAGAAATCTTGGTAAAAATTTGTTCTGGTGTTTTTTTCTATTATATTGTACTTTTCTCCTTTTCCTCTACAAACTTGAATGAAGAAGAAATAATAGGAAATTGTAATACTCCTTGAAACAGTTCACATAAATATAACACAACTGCAATAAAACTGAAAGCAGCTAGTTTTGGTAACATGAAATGTAGTAAAATTTTAACCACCGTCTAATCTATGTCAGCTCTAAAACGGGTAGAATTGGATGGATTATCAAATAGGAAGAGAAAGAAACTTAACAAGGATGGCTAACACATGGTTTGTATGCTGCTATAGCTCATGTTTAAAGGCCAGAATTTTATGTGTTTGACTGTAAAGAAGAGAGGTCACCTACGGTATGGTGTTGTACACTTAGAATTGTAGCACTTGGGGGGCAGAGGCAGAGGCAGAGGCAGAGGCAGAGGCAGAGGCAGAGGCATAGGCAGAGAGGCAGAGGCAGAGGCAGAGAGGCAGAGGCAGAGAGGCAGAGGCAGAGAGGCAGAGGCAGAGAGGCAGAGGCAGAGGCAGAGGCAGAGGCAGAGGCAGAGGCAGAGGCAGAGGCAGAGGCAGAGGCAGAGGCAGAGGCAGAGGCAGAGGCAGAGGCAGAGGCAGAGGCAGAGGCAGAGGCAGAGGCAGAGGCAGAGGCAGAGGCAGAGGCAGAGGCAGAGGGAGGATTGAAAATTTGAGATCAGCTTGGGTTACAAAAGGAGACCCCATATCAAATAACAAATAAAATAACAAATAAAAAAGCCTCTTCCATCCTGCAGCCAAATCAGACACACCAAACCAGGTCCTTTTTCACACACTGGGAAGATCTGTTGCTTAATTGTTTTTTTCTATTACATCGACTTTTGACATACATTATTGGGACAGTGGATGTGAAATCCCATTTAGGGCTGAGTGCTCCAAAGGCTTACAGTGCTCAGTTCAGATGCCACAATTCCTGTAGGTTAAAGTTCATTGTAACACATGAAGCAAGATAGTGATGACAAAATAGTATTTCTACTTTGATTACTAAGTTTTTTTTTTTTAAGAATCTTTTTTAGTTTGAGATATGAATGATCATTTAAAACCAAAACACCCACTAAAATCTGTGCACCTAAAGAAGTCAAGCAAGAAGGAAGACTCTGGGTAAGTTGATCAATCCTCACTCAGAAAGGCAAATGGGATAGCCATCGGAAGAGGCAGAAAACAGGGAACAGGACAGGAGCCGACCACAGGGGAACTCTGGAAGACTCTACCCAGCAGTGTATCAAAGCAGATGCTGAGACTCATAACCAAACTTTGGGCAGAGTGCAGGGAATCTTATGAAAGAAGGGGGAGATAGAAAGACCTGGAGAGGACAGGAGCTCCATAAGGAGAACAGAACCAGAAAATCTAGGCCCAGGTGTCTTTTTTGAGACTGATACTCTAACCAAGGGCCACACATGGAGATAACTTAGAACCCCTGCACAGATGTAACCCATGGCAGCTCAGCCTCCAAGTGGGTACCTTAGTAAGGGGAACAGGGACTGTCTCTGACATGAACTCAGTGGCTGGCTCTTTGATCCCAGGGTGTGGGGGTGGGAACCTTACTAGGCCACATAGGAAGACAGTGCAGCCAGGCCTGATGACACCTCATAGGCTAGTTTCAGAGGGAAGGGGAGGAGGACTTCCCGTATTAGTGGACTAGGGAAGGAGCATGGGAGGAGGAGAGGGAGGAGAGGGAGGGAGGGAGGGAGGGATTGGGAGGGGATGATTGAAGGGGCTACAGCTGGGATACAAAGTTAATAAATTGTAATAAATAAATAAAAGTTAAAAAAAAGTCAGCCTAAAGGTAAAATGGTGATTATTAGAGGTTGTGAAGGAGTAAATAAAGAGGATAGATTTGAAAAGCAATAACAACATCAACAAAAATAAAACTTCAAAACATCATGCAATTTCAGGCACGTGCATACGAAACACAGCTGTTCTCAACCTGTGGGTCTTGATTCCTTTGGGACTGAATGATCCTTTTAGAGGGGTTGAATATTAGATATATTGCATATCTTATGTTATGATTCATAACAGTATGAAAATTACAGTTATGGAGTAGCAACAAATAATTTTATGGTTGGGGTCATCACAACATGAAGAACTATATTAAAGGGTTGCAGCATTAGGTAGGTTGAGAACCACTGACTGAATAGAACTGAATGTTTAAATGTTATACCAGTGAGGTGAATCACGTATAATTAATCTTGCAACTAGTATACTTTTATCTTGCCTATTACCTGAAGTCTAGACAGTACTTAAACACATGCCACACCTGGATATTAAAATGAGAGAATCAAAACACAGGGTGTACATGCAATTTCTATTTCCCTGTCTACCCACTTTCCTCATTTTTCATGTTGCATATCGCTATTTTTTTTAAAAACCTGACTATGATGTTTATTTAAATAGCCTCCTTAAATTCTTTTGGGGAATAAGACAGAGAGTGTGGCAAGGAGTCTGAAAGTGGTTTTTAAAATCGAAGCTGTGGACTGTGTAATGTAAACATGCATTCATTTTTTGCATACTATAGTTTCCTACCAGTCCATGTCACTAAACAAAAACTGTTTAATTTATTGTGTTTGTGTGGTGTATATGTGTAGATGTGTTCATGTGTGTGTGTGACATGTGTATATGGATTCATGTTCATATGAGTGATTGTGTGTATGTGTGTGACATGCAGAAGTTGATTCTATGTCTTTCTTAGTCATTCTTCACCTTAACCTTAAAAAATTATTTAAAATGTTCTTCTTACACAGTGTATTTTGATCATATTCTTTCCCCTCCTCCAGATTACTCCCAGTTCCCTACTCACCCAGCCTCATAACTTTAAGTTCTCTCTCCCTCTCTTTCCCTAAAAAATGTGAACAGGAGCTCCACAAGGAGAGCAACAGAATCAAAAAAACCTGGGTACAGGTGTCTTTTCTGAGACTGATACTCCAAACAAGGACCATGCATGGAGATAACCTAGAACTCCTGCACAGAAGTAGCCCATGGCAGTTCAGTGTCCAAGTGGGTTACATAGTAATGAGAACAGGGACTGTCTCTGAGATGAACTGATTGGCCTGCTCTTTGATCACTTCCCCCGGAGGAGGGTGCAACCTTACCAGGCCACAGAGGAAGACAATGCAGCCAGTCCTGATGAGACCTGAGAGGCTAGGGTCAGATGGAAGGGGAGGAGGACCTCCCTATCAGTGGGTTGGGGGAGGGGCATAGGAGAAGAAGAGGGAGGGAGGGTAGGATTGGGAGGGGATGGGGCGGGGGCTACAGCTGGGATACAAAGTAAATAAATTGTAATTAATAAAAATAAAATTAAAATTTAAAAAATCCAAAACAAAACCCAAAAAATCAAGACAAACTGAAAACAAAACAAAACAAAAACAAAAACAAAAGAAAACCAACAAGACAAAAAAACACCAAAACAAATAAAGAGCACACATATAAAACACAAGGAGTCTGTTTTGTGTTGATCAGCTACTCCTGGGCATAGGGCCACTTCTGGAACATGGTTGATATACCCAGTGGCACTCTGATTTTCCTTTTTGCTGGTGAGTGTCAATTGTATATATCTTCTTGGTTTGAAGTGGTACCCTGTGTTTACTTCCCCCAGTGTTGGGGGAAAGTACAGGGTCCAGTTGTTAGCCTTGAACCTGTATAGGTATTGTTTGTTTTGGTATAGTCTCTGCGAGTTCATATGTGTACCAGTCTTGTGCCTGGAAGACACTGTTTTCTTGGATTCATCTATCACGTCTGGCTCTTACAATCTTCCCATCTTCTCTTCCGTACAGATTCTTGAGTCTGGAGGGGAGGAGTTTGATGATGACTCCCCATTTAGGGCTGAGGGCTTCAATGTCTCTCACTCTCTGTATACTGTACAGTTGTGGGTCTCTCAGTTAATTTCCATCTCTTGCAAGAAGGGTCTTCCCTGATGAGGACTGAGCAATGCTCTGATCTGAGTCCTAGCCTCGTGTGTTAGCTGTGGGATTCTGGTGAACTGTGATTCTGTGCATTGGTAGTAGACACAAAAGAATGGAGATGGGCTGGAAGGGAAATTTGGAAGGGACTGGCAGAAAGAACTGTGAGACTCTGGGTCTTTACCGAGAGGCTGAATCCTTAGGGAAGCCATCTTAACTTTCTTTTTCAACAATGGATCCTGATTAATTTTCCAATTAATTTATTTATTCACTTTACATCCTGACTCCAGCCTCTTTCATCTCTTACAAGTTCCCCCTCATACTCTCTCCCTCCCATTTTCTCCTCAGAAAAGGGGGAGGTCCCCCATGTGTACTAACCCATCCTGGCACATTAAGTAGTTGCAAGACCTGGCAGATTTTCTCTCACTAAGGCCAAACAAAGCAGCTCTGTTAGGGAAATGGGATCTAAAGGCAGGCATCAAACTCAGAGATGGTCCCTACTCTAGTTGATGGGGGAACCCATATGAAGACCAAGGTGATTATCTGCTAAATATGTGCAGAGGCCCTGGCACAATCCATGTAAGATCTTTGGTTAGGAGTTCAGTCTCTGTGAGCCTCCTTGGGCCTACATTACTTTTTAAAAAATATATGTTTTTTTTTTTTTTAGTTTTTTAAGTTAAAAATGGGATATGATTTTTCCCATTCTCTTTCCTCCTTCCAAACCTTCCCATGCAGACCCTTTTGCTCTTTTTCAATTTCACACATTCTTTAAAAATGTTTTTACAAATACACACATTTCTAAATATATGAATACAGTCTGCTCATACTATATGATACTACTTGTATGTATATGACTTAAAGCTGGAACATTTGGTATTAGAGTATTAATGAGGGGTGGTGCTCTTCCCTGTGGAAGACTGTTTCTCCTACTCTCAGTATTAGTTAGTTGCATGTAATTATTTGTATAGTGTTGGGGACCTGTGAGATTTCCACCTTCTGTGTTAGTATGTCTGTTGGTGTTGTCGTTGGATTTAAGGCCTACACAGCAAGAGGGAAATTATAACTGGTACTGGAAATGTAGCCAAGTACCCAGGGTTAGTGAAGTCATTAATCTTCGAGGTGAACCTCCATCCACCATTTTACTAAACATAAGTATAATCCCTAAGAGCAGTCAAAACATTTGTACTTAAACACAGATAAGAAAACCATTCACCAAGGAAATTTCTTTTTTCAATAAAGAAAACCACAACCAATATTAAAATGCAGAGTTATGGATCCCAGTCTCAGTGATACATCTCATGAAACAATTTCCACAGGCTCAGAAACATTGAAAAATAGGGGATAGAAAGATTGTAAGATCAGGGAGTTTGAAGTGAAATTGTGTCTTCTAATAATATCAGAAGCTTATACCCATGATATCTTGTCTACTTTATTTATATTTGAGGTTATAATTACATTTCCTCTTCCTTTTCCTCTCTCCAAATCTTCCCATATACCCCCTTCTCCTTTTCATAATCATGACCTCTTTTTTGTTAATTGTTATTATATGCATATGTATATGTGTATATACATATTTATCCTAAACATAACCTGCTTAGTTTGTTTAAAGTTTACATGTATGTATGTTTTCAAGACTGACCATACAGTATTAGTTAAGAAGTTGGTGTGATCTTCCTTAGGTAAGACTATTTCTCCCACATTCAGCATTCCTTAGCTGCCTGTAGTTCTTTGTGCAAGGTTGAGACCTAATGGACTGAGCCCCAAAAAAAAAAAAAAAAGTATTCATTTCTTGTAAGCTTTCCAGTTTAATGGAGTACAGACTTTTTTTCGTTTTGTTTCCTAGACAGGGTTTCTCTGCGTAGGCATGGCTGTCCCGATTCCTTTTGTAGAGCAGTCTGGCCTTGAAATTAGAAAGATCTGCCTGCCTCTCCAAGTGCTGGGATTATAAGTGTGTACCACCATACCTGTCTTGGACTACAGATTTTTGAAATATCCCCTTATAACACTCCGAATTTCTTTAATTTCTCTTGTAATGTTTCCTTCTATTTTTCTGACTTCATTCATTTGGGTCCTATCATTCTTTTGGTTTGTTGGGTCAAGGGCCTATCAATCTTGTTTATCTTTTCAAAGAACAATGTCTTAGATTCATTTATTCTTTGTATTTCTTTGTTTTTATTTCATTGATTTCTTCTTCCAGCTTTATTATTTATTGCTATTGACTGGGATTGAACTCAGTTTGTTCTTGTTTTTCCAGCTTTTTGAGTTGCATCCTTAAGCCATTTATCTGTGCTCTTTCTTATTTTAATGTAGTCCCTTAGAGATGCAAAAATTCCTTGGTGGGACTGATTTCAATGTGTTCTACAGAATTTGTTGAGTTTTCATTTTCATTTAGTTACAGGAATTTATTTTATTTTATTTCTTTAGTAGTTTCTTAGTTGACCCATTCATTCTTCTGTAATGAGCTATTTAATCTTCATGGGTTTGTGTTTTTACTAGAGTTATTTTTTTTTCTCTCAATTTTAAGTTTTATTGCATTGTAGTCAGATGGAATACTAGGAGTTATTTCAATCCTTTTGAATTTGTAAAGATTTTTTTTTGTGTGTGTGTGTGTCCCAGGATGTGGTCTACTTTAGAAAAACTTCCATGTCCTGCTAAGTAGAATGTGTATTCTTTGGTGTTTGGGTGGAATATTCTAGACCATTGAAGTATAGTGTCAATTAATTCTGATTTTTCTTTGTTTATTTTTGTCCAGATGACCTGTCTGCTTGAGAAAGTGTTAATCTGTATCTTTAAGCCCAGTAGTTGATTTTTAAAAATGAAATTACATGTTCCAGTGTTTGGTGCATATATGTTTAGGATAGTTTGGTTAAATGTTTCCTTGATTAGAATGACGTGCATCTCATCCCTTCTGATTAGTTTTAGATTGAAGTCTATTTGTCAAATATTAAGATAATGATGGTTGCTTGCTTCTTGATCCCATTTGATTGTAGTACGTTTGTCCATCCTTTTACTCTAAATTAGTGCTTATCTTTAAAACCAAGATGTATTTCTTATAAACAACATAGATAGATTTTATTTATTTTTTTGCATATGGACTATATTTATTTATAATAAACTACATGTAGTAAGAACAGTTATGAAACAATCAGGAAAGGCATATGTAAAAGTCAATTTCAAAATGTTTAGCTCATTTGTATTGGTAACATCGATGAAAATGTTATCTATCCTACATAGGTGAGTCTAAAGTTTTGTACCTAAATTATTGTTTACCATATCTTATATTTATCAACTTAAAAACATCTTAATGAAAGACTCCCAGGAGCCTATCTAGACGGGGTGACCCCGCTTCCCAAGGAACAGCGAGACCAGCCTTCGGATGCAAACCGCAAGAGGTTTATTTTGATACACGGGTACCCGGGGCGACCAAGCCTATCGGAGGACTTGCGCGCCTCTCGGTTAGGGTGACGGGTTTTTATAGGGCTCGGGAGCAGGAGGCGCGGTTACAGAAGCGAGAAGCAGTTACAGGGTTCTGATTGGGTGGTTTGAACAAAGCCGTAGTTAAGTCACGTACCCAGAACAGGGAAGGCGGGAAGGCAGATTGTGAGCAGGGTCACGTACCCACCCGGAACCGGAAGGCGGGAAAGAATGCAGCGAGGTAGCTATCTCCTCAGGGAACTTACCGCTATACTGCGCCTACTCTACATAGTGTTAACGATCGCTGCTATCTTTTGGTCTTTCATTTCTAGACTTTAAAACATTGTATTAAATCCTAAACAATTTATGCCTAACTATGAATCTATATCTATCTAGTCTTCAACCCTATCAAAGACTTGAGAAGGAATATAATTATTACTTAAGTAGGAAGTACAGACAAGCAGCTTCTAAAACTGTGAGATGAGAGAGAAAGTTTACTACCTGGTTAGTCACCCATTCTTTCTCTATGACATTGTAGCATTATCTAATTCTGGCAGACATAATTGTGAAGCAAGAAATATGAAAGAATTGCTTACCCTGTCATGTCAACTCCTGGCAACACCCCCAGCCTACTTCAATGAAGATATATATTTGTGTGTCACACACACACACACACACACACACACACACATTCACATTATAGAGTATCCAAGATCTATGCAAGCCTTTAATTGAATTCTTGCCCCAATGTGATGTCAGGTCCTCCATTACAGACTATACTAGAAAGGTCTGTATTCTAAACTGGATATATATATATATATATATATATATATATATATATATATATATATATTGAACTATAGGTTTTCTTAAATGGACTAAGAGCTAAGGAACCATCTAGGATCTCATTTAGCTCAAGGAAAATAAGGAAGACTCACGTTTCATGCCCCGGAAGAAGGACCTAAAGACAAATGGAATCTTCACGTGGGGTGGTCTGATATTCTTTAGGAAACTGGATTGATGTTGGAACTCATACAAGTAGTCAGGGGCATGGAAATCTGGAAGTGGGGACAAATAGTGACTTATTGATACCTTACCTGGAGCTTTTTTGATACATATTTGGTGATTATTACATCAATCTCCTTTTTAAAATTAATTTTTATTTTTTATATTAATTACAGTTTATTAACTTTGTATCCCAGCTGTAACCCCCTCCCTCATTCTCTCCCAATCCCACCCTTCCTTCCTCATCTCCTCCTTGCCCCTCTCTAAGTGCACTGATAGGGGAGGTCCTCTTCCCTTTCCATCTGATCCTAGCCTGTCAGGTCTTTTCAGGACTGGCTGCAATGTCCTCCTTTGTGGCCTAGCTCAACTGCTCCTCTCACGGGGGGTGGGGAGGTCAAAGAGCTAACCACAGAGTTCACGTCAGAGACAGTCCCTGTTCCCTTTACTAGGGAAACCACTTTGGAGATAGCTTCATTACCAGCAGGCTAGCCACTCCGCAAAATTGCCCCAGCTCTCTTTACAGACAATATGCTTTCCAAAATGGGCAAGAGTAAGATTCAGGTCGACATGATAGATTTTGTTTCTTGATTCATTCAGCCTGTCTTTTGGTAGGAGAACAGAGGTCATAGATAATTAATGTTTCTATTAAAATGCTGATTGTGGTCATCTTATTGTTGATTTTTGGTGTTGTTACTTTTGTTCTCAGTGCTTTAATAATTATGAATTTATGTTTCTTTCCACAACCTATCTGCTGTGTTCATTTCTCTTTGTACTCCAAGATAATGCTTCCTGAATTATCTGTAGGTTATACTGTATGTCATGGAAGTTTTTTCTTTCACTGTCAATCATATAATATAGTTTGGCTGGGTGCATTAGTCTAGGTTGCTGCCACAGTCTTTTAGGACTTGGAATACATTGCTCCAAAATCTTCTTACTTTCAAAGTTTCTATTGAGAAATCAGTTGTTATTCTGATGGGTTTCCCTTATATGAGACTTGTGTTTTTTCTCTTGTAGCTTTTATTGAGGCTTGTCTATGTGTTTTATTTATCTGGTCAATCATCTGTCAGATATTACTTTTTTTCATATAATATATTTTTATCATGTTTTCTCCTCTCCCAACTCCTCACAGTTTCTCCTCCTTACCCTGCCAACACAACTTCATAACATCTCTTCTTCTCTTTCTCAATAATCAAAATAAACAAAAAATAGTAAGACACAAAAAAGGCAAAATAGAAGAAAAAATGCCACCACACACACACACACACACACACAGAGAGAGAGAGAGAGAGAGAGAGAGAGAGAGAGAGAGAGAGAGAGAGAGAGAGAGAAAATCATTGTGAAATAGTTTCTTTACAGTCCTTCATGTTAAGCAAAACCTAGCTGCAAAGCAGACTCTCAGATAAGGAAAGGTACAAAGAAGACTGAGACAGCCCAGTTGCCCAAAAGAAACAGAAAACAGTCTAGCTGCCTGGAATAGGTCATAGAAGAATACTTTCTCAAATTAAGGAAAGACACACTTATAAAGATACAAGAAGCACACAGAACACCAAATACTCAAGGGCAGAAAAGGAAATTCCTAGGGCATGTCATAGTTAAAATCACCAAGTATACAGAACAAAGAAATTTTTTGAAAGCTGCAAGAGGTTTGTATTTTCTTGGGTTTCACTCAGGTGTTTTATTCTGTTTAACCTCTTTTTCATTGATCTGTTTGTGTGTGTGTGTGTGTGTGTGTGTGTGTGTGCGCCTTCTTTAAACTCTAAATTCTTTGATGAAGTTTATGATTGTTCGTTTAAATTCTGTATCTTGGTTTTCATCTAGAATTACTGCCAAACATTTTTATGGTACTGGTGGAATTTAGAGAGAAGATACTGGCTTGATCTTTAATATTTTGGCATTTTTGCAATGAGATCTAGGCATTATAGACTTCTTTTGTTAGTTCTGAGATTGTTTTGGACAGAGTGGTTTTGGACAGAAGAGATGTTGTGGGGGCATGTTTGGCTTATCGGTTAGAAATTGCTTGGCTGGAATGAAGTCAGGTGCACCGAAAGAACTGAGTTAGTTAGTATAAAGGATTTGCTTCCTGGTCCAAGCCTGGAGTGTTGGGGTAGATCTGGCTAGGTGGAAAGTTTGGATATGACATGAGAGGGTCTTGTAGATTGGGGGGTAGGGAAGAAAGGTACTGGTCAAAGCATAGAGCATACGTGGGAGGCCAAGTTAGCCAGGGCACTTCTGGTAGAACCCAGGCTAGGTCTGACAGATTACAGAAAAGAGGAAAATAGGGTGATCAGGGAGACTCACAGGACTCTGGAAGAAGATGTGAGAATTCTGGATAGGGATTGGGGGTGGTTATAATCAGGACCTGTGTGTAATTTTTGCAGCTATCACTGAATCTCACTGAATCTGAAGCTCACTGATTGGTTAGATTTGTTGGCCAGAAAGTTCCAGGAATTCTCCTGTCTCCACCTCTCTGGTACTGGGATTATGGCAAATACTATATTGTCCAAGCTATCTCTCTGGCTCCATTTATTTTCATTGATCCCCAAATTCTCAACAAAATTACTGGACTAGTGATAGGACATAAGTTTTAAGCACTGTTGAAAAATCCTATCATGATCAGACCTTTCTGCTTATCAGGTGAGTTACATGGAAGTTGCTATTTTTCTGCCAGGGAGTTAATTTCCCAGGAGATATTCTCCTCAAGTTTGCAGAGAAATCTAGGCACATTTAAAAACAGCTTCTCCAAACAAGTGAACATGGCTGTTTCTTAAGCTGTCCAGAAGAAAAATATATAAAATATTTTAGGGCCAAATATATACTTTAGGGCCAAGTTAAGCATTGACTCTTCTATATGCAGACATGGAGGTAATAAGCTCCTTTCTGGTCCTGCTTTCTCCATTACATAAATGTAAATCAGTGTGTGATTTGTAGCTTTGATGGTAACAGATTTCAAAAACTAAATGCCTTTGCTCTTTGGAGATGATGGTGCTGATAAATTAGTCATAAGATTGATATTGCTTGATAAGAATTCCCTTTGCTCCCCTCCATCCTGCATATTATTGGTAGAGAAATAATTCTTACCAAAGATCCTAAGCTTTTATACTTTATAGCTGAAGGGTATTGAGCTGCCCCTAAGTGCCTTTTGCATGTGCATGGAGGATGCATGTTCCCTAAACACCTGCCTTTCTATGTCCCAGCTGACCAAACAGCATAGATCAGTGACTCTCAAATTGTGGGTTGCAAACCCTTTTTGGGTCACATATCAGATATGCCTATCAGATATTTACATTATAATTCATAATAGCATCAAAATTACAGTTATGAAGTAGAGATAAAAATAATTTTATGGTTGGGAGCTCACCAAAACATAAAGAACTTTTTTCAAGGGTCACAACATCAGGAAGGTTGAGAACTGCTGGATGATGCTAAATTTTTAGCATGGACGATGCTAAAAATTCTCAACCTTGCATGTTAGGCAGATCTCTGAGGTTACTGGGTAGCCAGTCTAGCCCACTTGGTGAGTCCCAGAACAGTGAGAAATCTTGCCTCAAATATAACTGGTGGGTGGTGCCCGAAAAATGACACCGAGATGGTCCTCTGTAACCTCCATAGACAGGTTGTGTTCATGTGCACCTGCTCATACACAGACACAGAAAAGCCTGGCCAACTTAATAGGTTTCTCCACCTACACAATAAGTCAGTTCAATCCAAATCAACAGTGTTAGGGCAGGTTTATTGAGAGGCATCTCTTGGTCAGTTCACCTATTTCACAGATGGAGGTCAATGAAGTCACACATCTGGGCTAAAGGAAAGGGGGGTTATAGAGCTTTGGTAAGGAGAGATGACATGTTAGCTAGGAGCTAGAATTGTGCCCTATATGGTCAAAAACTGGGTCCTTGGGCAGGCACTTTTGGATGGGTTGCCAGGAACATGGAGACCAGGGGTGATGAAGTGTTAGCTCACGCAGGTGAGGTTGAGGGAAGGGGAGGAGAACAGACAGAGTAGTTTTCCTGGATTGTGCAGGGGCGAGAAGGGGTTCCAGACAATCATAACTCACTAACTAAGGCAGTTCAACATCCTATATTTTGTAGGCTCCATTACACTTCACAGGCAATGAAGAATAGTTTTTCTTAAATATCTTATCTTAGTGTTAGCCACAACATGCTGTGGTGTAGCAGAAAGCAGAGTGCTGGGTTTTATTATCATTATTTCTAAAAAAGAAGCAGCAATGAATTTAGTTTCCAAAGAGCTTCAGGCTAGGCATTGATAATGTCTTGGGACTGCAAGGAGTTGCTCAAGTGAAAATGAGGCCATGAGCCTTGCTTGATTTTCTGAGTTGATGTATCAGGGAAGTAGTCTGGGAATGCAGCTTCAAAGAGGTTTGTTTGATTTAAAGTGACATTTGAAACTCTGCAGAAGTAACCTTTCTTACTCCCAGGGCCGAGTTTGACACTGAACCTGGACCCCTGTGATATTGGAGAGTCTGCTAGTCTACACCGGTAATTGATAACCAGTTACATTCTGCAGGGCTAAGTCCAGAAGAAACTAAGAACACTGTGAGAGCTCTGGAAACGTGGATATTTCAACCACATGCCCCTCCCCTCTCAGAGACTCCATTTTCTTTTATGTTCTCTGAGAGTCAGAACAGGGTTTTATTCAGGCTATGGATTCTGATGTCCTACAATGGAGGATTGTAGGAGTTCCTTAGGGATGTGTATAGTCAAGACTTTCTTCTGCATCTGTGTCCTGAGAGTGTTCTCTATGAATAGCATGGGGGTGGGGAAAGACTAGGAGGAAAGGAGGGAGGGGAAAGGAGGGAATGGTTAGAAAGGAGGGAGGGGAAGCTGCAATTGTAAAGTATATAAATAAATTAAGGAATGAAAAGAAAAGAAAAGATGGAGCCCAGCTGTGGGAATTATAGCAAGCCCTCTTGGATGGTGTGGACATTTGCTCAACCTGGATTTCATATCTTTGGACCAGGGCTTCCTAAACACTTTCCACTAGTGACCCTATTTTGCCTGAGAAAAAATTCATGCAAGCCCAGGATAGAGGTATATGAAATAGGTATACAAATAAATCATTTACTAATAATAAATCATAAAAATTAATTACATAATTTTGATGTAAACATAATTTTATTTTTAAGATGCAAGCAAATTTGCAAATTAATGAGATGATCATGCTTGTTTTTTTACATAAAAAATTAAATCTTGCTGGATTATTTAATACAGTAAACAGATAACATCTTCACTTTTTAAAGTGTTGATTGCTACTTTGATATCATAATCATCAATGCTGCGAATATCGCTTCTCATAAATACTTAGTACAAAATAGTCAAAATACACTTTTTTGAGACAGGGTCTCACTGTGTAGCCTTGGCTGGCCTGGATCTTGCTATGTAGACCAGGCTGTCCTCAACGCAGATATTCACCTGCCTCTCTCTGTCAAGTGCTGAGATCCAACATGTGTAATACCAGGCCCAGCTGATAGAAGCATACTTAAGGATATTTCAGAAATTGTTAGAAATTCTGGTGAAATGTTATGAAACCCAAGTCAGGAATTCAAACACCAGTTTTTAGAAAATCAAATATTCTAACACAACACAGTATAAGAAGATATGAATTTGATACGTGTGGAGGAAAGATGGGAGGAAAATATTAAGTCCTTTGTTCTGCAGTTAAACCATTATGTTCTAATAATTGCAGGAAATTCTGTGTGTACAGTAAAAACATTACGATAAATAGCATTCAACAATCTGAAATCTAAGTCCAACTGTTACGGGCAGCATCTTTTGGCATTGCATAGCATGGTGTGGATGCACATTTCATGTGCACAGTGCAAAATATGGATGCTACTTGTTTAGTACCAAGCTTCAGTGAAGTTTTACAGTACCAGCAAGTGCTGTCAGAAACAACTCAGATTTGTTATATGTTTGACTTTTAAATTAAATTTTGATCACTGGGAATTCAGAAAACTTTTACTGTCACCAACTTTCTTGTGATTTAATTATAATCCCTTTGTGACATTACAACCCATAGTGTAAACAGCAGTATTTGTATGACCTTGGTGGGATATGATGACTTTCAAAGGATGTTGAAACTTGACTGTTCTCTCAAATATCCTCACCGAGATTAGGTTAGGATGCAGCTGAGGTGTCAAAAGTTTTATGTTTTTCATAGATAACTGTTGTGGTTGGGGAATTTCAACATTACAGGGCAACAGGTCTCAGCTTGGGACAGTTCTGTTTTTTAAGGAGAACTTTGCAGTGTCTTCAGACAATGAGTTTGTTAGAGCTTAGAGAGAGAGAGAGAGATGGAGAGAGGCAATGGGAGGAAAGAGGTTGGGAACGCTGTCATGTCCAAGACCGGTCATACCATGAGCAGTTATTGAGCTCCCATTGTTAGTGATTCAGCTGTAGAGAAGCCCTGGATGGGAGGATGGGCCAGGGACAACACTGTTGCAGGTTCCATCAGTGGTGAAAGCATCCTGCAGGAAGTGGGTGAGAACAGACAAAAAACTTAGGTGTCCCCTGAAGTCTTGAGTGGAAATAAAGATGCAATGTATGGACCATGATGTTCAACCATGAATACATGAATGCAACAAGCCTTCCTGAAAGGCATATGAGTTGTCTAATCTTTGCCCTCAGCTCCAAGACAATCATTAAGTTCACTGGGAATTAGATGAGAACCTGTTTGAATCTATGTTTCATAGTTCCATACAAAGAAAGATTAATTTACAGAAGTCTCAAGGAGTATGTCTTTTTCTATATAATCACAAATACATTTTGGTATATTGAATACTCACAAAAGTATTTAGGACAGACAGATTCTTTTTTTTTTTTTCAGGAGGTAGGGATGTGGCTTAGTGGGTAATGATGACTGGCGTCCAGAACTCTTGGTCCCATGTAAAAATGGACTTGTTGGTAGATAGGGAGTTGTAGGCAGAGATATGCTGATTTCCTGAGCTCTGATGGCCAGCCCAGTCTGGTAGAATCAGTGAAAAAAACCATGTCTCAAAAATAAGATGGAGAGTAGCTGAAGAATACATCTGCTCTTGACTTCTAGCCTCCACACATGCAGATTCATGCAACCTCCTCTTAATTTTTTTTTGCTTGTGTCTCCCAAATTCATTTACATGTAACTCCATTCACTCTTGTAAGACCTATTTATTTCCTGTCAAATGTCCATGTAAGTATCAGTATGGGTTCAGGACCCCTGAGACCAACTTCTCAGCACAAAAGAGATTTATTTGCTTTAGAAGGTCAAAGGTCAGGGAATAAGAGACAAAGATAGGAGATAGAGGATGAGGGAGAAGGGGGAAAGGAACAAAGGAGAGGGGCAGGGGAGTCTTCCTGGAGGGCCTAAGGACTGCTTCTGGATATAGATGAGATAGACACATAGGAAAATGACAGTTTATATAGGTACAAGGAGAAACCCTGTGTTAGGATGAGGTGTTTAATTTTAATTGGACATATTAATCAGGTGAGCCAAAGGGGGCTTTGCATTGATGGACTTCAAAACTTTGATAGCTGGACTTTGGTAGTCAGCCTCAGAATACACCTTGTTGGCTGGCTTTAGGAATGTAATCCAATGGCTTTTTGTAAGCCAAAGGGAATCGGGGACAAGGGCAAGGCCTGACATGTTTGACATGTTAGGGCTGGTTAGAGTTCCTTCATTGTATACTTGAGAAAGTTTTCCTGTGGAGCAAAAGAATAAGGTAAGTTTGAAAAGTGGGTAAATGAAGCTGTCAGGTCAGCCTGAGAGGAAATGGGCCAACTGAGTTTTGGGGAGGATTATAAAAGGCCTTTTTTTTATTCAGAATGCTGACTCTGCCTGAGGGTTGATATCCCTCTATTAGGGTTTCATCACCTGGTTTGAGACTTTAATCTCAGATAGAATATAGATTAGGAATGTGTCTCAGTGATAGAGCACTTAACTGGCATGCACAAGGCCAGTTAAAAAAATTCAGCTAGAACACGAATACTCTTGAGAACTGTGTCCCAGTTCATTCCATAAATGTTTTCTGAAAAGTTTTCTCGGTGTAGGAAAATCAACGAGGCATTAAAACACCCCTCATTACTTTAATGTGGAAAATGGATGAATGTGTGACCAGTTTTGGAACAGTTACATTAACAGGCATGTAGCATTCCTGTGACTGGAATTTTCAAACTTTTCCACTGTGGTGAAGAAGATAATCTAAAGGTTGCCAAAAGAAAGACAGGCAAGTCCCAGTGTAGTCTAACAACTTCTTGAATGTCTAATGGCAGAAGTGAATCACATCTACTAAACTACTATTGATGTCTTTAGACAAGCATTTGAGTCTACATTAAACAAAGTCCTCCCTGACTTATGCCTAAACATTAACTTCTGGTGGTTGTGGTGGGCTTGTGCTAAGACTAGAGTGAGGTATGAATTGCCCTAGCATAAAGTTTGTTGTCTAACTTTTATAACTAAATTCAGCTGTGGTAGTTTGAATGAGAAATTTTGACCACAGTCTCAGATATTTGAACACTTTGTCCACAGTTGGTTTCCCTATTTGTGGAGCTATGGAACTGTACATAGATCTTCAAGGGAAGAAATATGGGAAATGGAGCCACAGGATTTGGTGTTTGGCCTGCTGGGGTTCCAGTCTTACTTTGATCCAGTATTTTCTTACTGTGCTCTCATTCCTTTCTTTGGAGTGAGAATGTGTATTTTACGACATTGTTCATTGCAAGGATGTAATTAGCATTTTGATTTTATAGGGGTTACAGTTAAGAGATTGCCTTGAATCTCAGAAGAAACTTTGGACTTTCGGACAGTTTTGAGATCATGAAAGACTATGGAGACTTTTGAAGTTGGGTTAAATGCACTTTGCATTATGAAATGGCTGTGGGCTTATGGGAAACAGGGAACTGAATGAGGTGGTTTGAATGAACAATGTCGTCCATGGGCTCAGGTATTTGAATGCTTCATTCCCAGATGTGATACAGTTTGAAGTTATAGAACCTTTAGGAGGTGGAGTCTTGCTGGATGGAGTATTTCACAGGGCAGTGGCCTTTAAGAATATATAACTTTGCCACACTTTTAGTTTACACTCTGCCTCATGTTTGTGATTTAAGATGTGATCCCTCAGATCCTTGCTTCTGCTGCCTGATGCCATGCCTTCTCCACCATTATGGACTCTCCCTTTAGAACTGTAAACCAAAGTAACCTCTTCCATAAGTTGCTTTTGGTCCTGATGAATACAGCATTGCAAGTTGTATGGTCATTTCCTTTAACATAATATCATATGCAAATGTTATAGACAAGTAGATCTTACAATGTCACATTCAAACATAACTCCATTAGTACCATAAGCATTGTAGTAAGGCCATCTGGAGACACTCAATCAGTGAGCACCATTCAAGGCTATGAACATCCATCTGACTGTTGGAAACAATAGCCAGAATGGGGAAAAAGCTTTCTGTTTATGTAGAGAATCTTGCTTTTACAGATTGTTTAGCTAGGCATCACTAGCAAAGGAAAGTGTGCATCTTGGGCTGCACTTCAACTGTTGTGACTATCTTAGTCTCATAGTTGCTGTCATGAATACACTGACATAAAGCATCTTAGTGGGAAAAACGTTTATTTTAACCCAAAATTCAAGGTTATACAGCCTGTCATTTTGGGGAAGTTAAGGTTGGAACTTCAAAGAACTAGTCCCATATGCAGTCAAGAGCAGAGAATGCATGCCTGCATGCTTAGTACTCAACTAACTTTCTCTACTCTTTATACAGACCTTAGCCTGAAAACAGGAAATGGTGCTGGCCAGTTTTTGCCTGGGTGTTTCTACATCAATAAAGGCAATTAATCCATCCCTCATTAACATACCCACAAGCCAAGTTGATCTATGCTATCCCCATTGTGACTCAATTAAAACTTAACATCACAATGGACTTATAGATTTAATAGGGGGACTAACTTTGAGAGATTTTGCCTTGTTAGAAATCAAGGGACCTCCATTTTCAGACAGACCATTCACCTAGCTCCTGCTCAACTCCCAAACTGGAAGCAGTGAACTTGCAGAACGCCTTCTGATTGAGTTTTCAAAGTTGTCATTCATGTTTCCAATGGGACCCCTGTGCACTTACTTGATGAATCCAAGCAGCCATTTTTGTGGAGGTCAGCACCTGGCCAGTTTCAGGATGCTTTTGTGTTTAAGCTCTACAGTTAATGAAAGCTTTACTCTGCACAGAGCAATTTCTTTTATCTTCTGCAGAAATCAGCATTCCCAGCTTGTTCCAAGGGAGCTTACCTATCATACACAGAACTTTGACTCAGCAGCAGTAGCAACCCTTCATACTCATAAGAGAAAGTTTGCTTTTGATGGTAATATAAATTGAGTTGTATTGACCTGCAATCACACTTCATAAAAAATTTTCAATGCAGAATTATTTAGAAGTCTTTTCATGAGAGCTACCTTCTTTCCTTCCTTCTTCGAGTCTTTCTTTCTTTCTTTCTTTCTTTCTTTCTTTCTTTCTTCTTTCTTTTTTTCTTTCTTTTTTCTTCTTTCTTTCTTCTTTCTTCTTTCTTTCTCTTTCTTTCTTTCTTTCTTTCTTTCTTTCTTTCTTTCTTTCTTTCTTTCTTTCTTTCTTTCTTTCTTTCTTTCTTTCTCCCCTACCCCTTTCTTTTTGAGAGTCTTCACTATCCTGGAACTCACTGTATAGACTAGGCTGGCCTCCCTCTCTGACTCCACTACCTGAGGAATCTGCAAATCTTTCTGGCAGACACAGCTTTCCTCTGTCATGTGGATACTCTTAACTCAACCAGCTCTAACATATCCCCATTCTTTGTGTCAGTCCCTTATACCTAGGAATACATTCTACCTGGGACCCCCAGTTACCACACCAGTTAGGGACTCAGAAGCACTCTCCACTGGGGAACTCATACCCACCATACTCTCCTAAGATCCAGAAAGGGCAACTGAAACAAAATGAAAACCCACCCATAAGACAAGAACAGATATCAACACCTAGAATTATAAACATTCTAAACCTAGATGCTTAGATGCCAGCATAAAACACAGGCAATAACTGCCAGTTCAATACGTCTTTACTAGATTCTAGCAACCTACCACAGTAGGCCCTGAGAAATTAAATATAGCTGAAGGACAAGATGAGGACATCAAAATAGATATAAATAAATCCATTAATGGAATCAGTGAAAACACACCTCCAGAAGTTTTTTTTTTTAATTTTTATATTAATTACAGTTAATTCACTTTATATTCCAGCTGTAGCCCCCTTCCTCATTCCCTCCCAATCCCACCCTCCCTCCCTCATCTCCTCCCTGCCCCTCCCCCAGGCCACTGATAAGGGAGGTCCTCCTCCCCTTCCATCTGACCCTAGCCTATCAGGTCTCAGCAGGACTAGCTGCATTGTCTTCCTCTGTGGTCTGGCAATGCTGCTCCCCTCTCAGCGGGAGGTGATTAAAGAGCCAGCCACTGAGTTAGGAAGTCCTTTTATTGTGTAAGATTGTTTTAGCTATTCTGGGCTTTTGTTTTTCTATATGAAATTGAGAATTATTTTTTCACGGTCTATAAAAAAACTTTGTTGGTATTTTGATAAGGATTGCATTGTATCTGTAGATTCCTTTGGTAAGATGGCCAGTTTTACTATGTTAATCCTACCAATCCATGAGAATGAGACATCTTTCCATCTTCTGATACCTTCTTCAATTTCTTTCTTCAGAAAGAAGACTTGAAATTCTTGTCATACAAGTCTTTCACTTTCTTGGTAAGAGTTACATCAAGATACTTTATAATATTTGTGGCTATTGTGAAGCGTATAGTTTCCCTAATTTCTTTCTTGACCCTGTTTGTCATTTGTGTACAGGAGGGCTACTAATTTTTTTTTTAATTAATCTTGTATTCAGACACTTTGTTATCAGCTGGAGGAGTTCCCTGGTAGAATTTTGGGGTTGCTTATGTACGCTATCATATCATCTGCAAATAGCGATACTTTGACTTCTTCCTTCCCATTTTGTATCCTTTAGTTGTCTTATTGCTCTCGCTAGAACTTCAAGTACTATACTGAAGAGGTAAGGAGAGAGTGGGCAGCCTTGTCTTATCCTTGATTTTAGTAGATCTTCACCAATCATACACCTGACAAAGGGCTAATGTCCAAAATATATAATGAGCTCAAGAAATCAAACAGCAATAAAAAATAACCCAGTTACAAATAGGACACAGAACTAAACAGAATTTTCAGCAGAGGAATCACAAATGGCAGAGAAGCACTTAAAGAAATGCTCAACTCATCAGGGAAATGCAAATCAAAACAATACTGAATTTCCATCTCATATCAGTCATAATGGCTAAGATCAGCATCTCAAGCAACAGCTCATGCTCGTGAAAGTGTGGAGAAAGGGGAATGGTGTTTTCCCAGCAAGTTGGGAATAGCTTTACCTCGAGACCCAGTATACCTCTTCTGGGTACATTCCCAAAAGATACTCCACCATACAATAAGGACACTACTAGATCAACTATGTTCATAACAGCTTTAGTCTCAATAACCAGAACCTGGAAAAAAACCTAGATGTCCCTCAACCAAAGAGTGGATAAAAAACTGTGGCATATTTACACAATGGAATAGTACTCAGCTATTAAAAACAAAGAAATCATGAAAATTGCAGGCAAATGGAAAGAAATGGAAAAGATCATCCTGAGTGAGGTAACCCAGACCCAGAAAGACACACATGGCATGTACTCATTTGTAAGGGGATTTTATCTGTATAGTACAGGATAAGCATAATATGAGGCATAGACCCAAAGTAGATAAATAACAAGGAGAATCCAAGGGAGGATACAAAAATCTTACTCAGAAGGGGAGATAGAATAGACATAGGTAGTGGCTGAAAAGAGGGAATAAGGCAGGAGAGAAGCACAGAGTGTTAAGAAGGTAGAGATCAGACCTGGGGAGAGTGAGGGTGAGAGAACAGAGGCCTGTAGAGAAAAGAGAAACTGAGGGTGGGGTATCTCTGTGACAGGCTGGAGACCTCAGTCAGGGTAGGCCCCTGGGAGGATATGAGAGGCATTCAAGCAGAGACTGCTAGTAACAGTGGCCATAGAGACTGAAGAGGACACCTTCTAACTAGACTAGCCTCCTAGTAAAGGGAGGGGAACTCCAACCCACCCACAAAAACTTTGACCCCAAATTTGCCCTGCCTACAAGTTGTGCAGTGATAAAGATAGAGCAGAGATATAGGAGCCTGATAGAGTTGTCCTCTAAGAGACTCTACCAAGTAGTGCCTCAAAACAGATGCTGAGACCCACACTCAAATTTTGGGTGATACTTAGGGAGTCTTGTGGACAAGTGGGAGGAAAGAGAAAAGGATCTGGAGGTGACAGGAGTTCCACAAGAAGACCAACAGGGCCAACTAACCAGGTCCCAGAGGGGCTTGCTCTGACTCAAGCATCAACCAAGAATTATTGCATGGATTGGACTTAGTCTTCCTACAAAGATGTAGCACATAGGCAGCTTAGGTTTCAAGTGGGTAGTGTAGTAAGGGAAGTGGTGACTGCATTGGACATGGACTCAATTGCCAACTTTTTTATCACTTTCTCCTGATGGGATGGCCTTGCTAGGCCACAGGGGAAGAGGGCATGTTCAGTCCTGATGAAACTTGATGAGCTGGGGAAGAAGAGATGGGAGAAGAAGAAAAGAGGTTGCTACCAGGAGAGGAAGAGGGCTGGGGTTACAACCAAGAAGTAAAGTGAATAAAAATTAAATTAGTTTAAAAAACACAAAGAAAAAGAACAAAGAAACAATATTAAAAGCTGCAAGAGAAAATTGACCAAATAACATAAAGGCAGACCTATTAGAATTACACCAGATTTTTCAATGGGGCCTGAAAGACAGAGGGCCTGAACAGATATTCTAGAGATTCAAATTGACCACAGATGCCAGTTCAGGCTGTTATCACCATCAAAACTGTAAATCACAGTAGACAGAGAAAGAAAAAGTTTCTATCTACAAGTCTATCTCTATAGAAGGCACTAGAAGGTAAACTTCAATCATAACAGTTTAGCCACACCCAAGAAACAAAAGGAGTGAATAATCTCAGAGTGAGAAAATTCACACCATAACAGCAACAGGAATCAATAAACACCACTTCCTGATGATTCTCAACACCAGTGATCTCAATTCCCTCAATAAAAAGACACAGACTGACAGATTAGATTAGAAAATAGGATCCATCCTTCTACTGTATCCCTGAAACATGTCTTAACATCAAGGATAGATAGACATTACCTTAGGGTAAAAGGATGGAAAAAAGATATTTTTAAGAAAATGGACCCAAGAAACAAGCTGGTGTAGCCATTTTAATATCTGACAAAATAGACTTCAAACCAAAATTAATTAGAAGGTACAGGGAAGGATAGTACATACTCATCAAGAGAAAAATCTACGAAGAGAATATTGTAATCTTAACATCCATACACCAAACACAAGGGCACCCAAGTTCATAATAGAAACTAATATAGGTAAAAATCACATATGATTCTTTTAAGCAGTAACAGTGAGAGATTACAATATCCCCTCTTGCTAACAGATTGGTCATCCAGACAAAAATTAGCCAGAGAAATACTGGTATTAGAACTATCTGATGACATAAACCAAATGAACCTAACAGATATGTATAGAAAATTTAACCTAAATGCAATTTAATGTACTTTATTTTTTGCACCTCATGGAAACTTCTCCAAAATTGACAACATATTGAGCACAAAAAAGTCTCAAGAGATCTAAGAAAATCAAAATAACATCCTGAATCCTATCAGACCACAATGGATTAAAACTTGGTGTCAACAACTGCAGAAACAACAGAAAGCTTACAAACTCATGAAAATTGAACAAATGAGTCAAGACAGAAGTCAAGAAAGAAATTAAAATCTTTTTAATAGTTGAATGAAAATGAAAACACAACATTACCAAACCCATGGGACACAATGAAGGCAGTTCTTGGAGGTAAGTTCATAGCACTAAGCGCCTATATATATATATATATATATATATATATATATATAATTGGAGAGTTCTTATATTGGTAACTTAACAGCATAGCTGAAAGCTCTAGAACAAAAATAAGAAATGATACCCAGAAGGAGTAAACTAGAAATAATAAAATTGAGTATGGAAATCAATAAAACAGAAACAAACAAGAAGCAATAAAAAATCAGTGAAACAAAGAGTTGATTCTTTGAGAAAATTAGTAAGACTAATAAAACCTTAACCAAATTAACTAAGATATAGAGAAAGAAGGATTAAATTAATAAAATGAGAGATGAAAAAAGGGAGAGGGATAATAGACCTGAGAAAATCCAGAGACTCAGAAGGACATACTTAAAAAAATCTGTACGTCAGCAGATTGGAAAACGTGAAAGAAACAAATAAATTCTATCATATATACCACCTACTAAAGTTAAATCAAGAGCAGATAAGCAATTTAAAAAAATACCAATAACCCTTAGTGAAGTAGAAACAGCATTTAGAAATTTCCCAACCTATTCCTGAGTGTTCGAATGAGTGGGCCTCTGCATCTATATCTGTTTCTTGGGCTGTTTTTTAATTCTGATTGTTTGTTTTGTCCTATTCTAATGTGTTAGTTCCTATTTTATCTCATATTATATTATATTATATTATATTATATTATATTATATTATATTATATTATATTATATATCATATTTTATTTTATCTTTGTCCCTTAGAAACCTTTTTGTTTTTTAATGAAGATACAGAAAGGAGATGGCTCAGGATAGGAGGTGAGGTAATGAGGAACTGGAAGGAATAGAGGGAAGGGGAACTGTAATCAAGACTTACTATATGAGAAATAATATATTTCCAACAGAAGTAAAAAAATATATCATGTTAGAGAATAGAAGTACAGGAATCTCTACAGTGCTAACAGGGATTCTATCCACTTATTTATTGAAACTTAACAAAATTGTATCAAATGTCAAACAAAATTCAATTTATGCTCATTGAAAAAAATTGAACTTTTGAACAATATTTTTGTATAATTCATTTTCTTTCTGAAACAAAATATATCTATAGAGTTTGTATAACAAAACTTTATTAAAAAAATGTCCAAGAACCAAAATATATCAGAGGCAGACAGTTTTGGTGCAGAATTCTACAAGATTTTTAAAGAAGATTTAACACCAATGGTCCTTAAATTATTCCTCAAAAATCAAAACAAAAGGAACATCACTTAATTCTTTTTGTAAGGCTACAATTACCCTGATACCTAAACCACATAAAGACCCAACAAAGAAAGAGAATTACAGACCAATTTCCATTGTGAACATAGATTCAAAAATTCTCAGTATGATACTCACAAAGCAAATAAAGAACACATAAAAATATCATCCACTATGATTCAGTGACCTTCATTTCAGAGATCCAGCAATAGTTTGATATATGCAAATGGTTAAATGAAATCCATCATATAAACAAACTTAAAAAAATCCACATTATCATCTCATTAGATGTAGAAAAGGCATTTGACAAAATCCAATACCTCTTCATGATGAAAGTCCTGGAGCGATTAGGGATACAAGGGGAATACCTCAACATAATAAAGGCAGTTTACAGCAAGCCTATTATAGTCAACATCAAATTAAATGAAGAGAAACTCAAAGCAATTCTACTAAAATCAAGACCAAGACAAGTTACTCCATTCTCTTCATACCTACTCAATATGATACTTGAAGTCTTAGCTAGAGCAAAAAGACAACTGAAGGAGATGAAGGGAATAAATATTGGAAAGGAAGAAGTCAAAGTCTTTATTAGCAGCTGATATAAAAGTACACATATGTGATCCCAAAAATTCCACTGAGGAACTCCTACAGTTAATACATGCTCTCAGCAAAGTAACTGAATACAAAATTAACTCACAAAATTACCAGCCTTCATATATACCAGTGACAAATGGATTGAGAAAGAAATCAGGGAAACAACATCTTTCACAATAGCCATAAATAACATAAAATATTGTGTGATAACTTTCACCAAGACTCAGATGATAAGAACTTCAAGTCTGTGAAGAAAGAAATTGAAGAAGATATCAGAAGATGGAAAGATCTCCCTTGCTCATGGATCAGTAGAATTAGCATAGTAAAAATGGCCATCCTACCAAAAGCAATCTATAGATTCAGTGCAATTCCCATCAAAAATTTTCACTGAATTTGAAAAGATAATTTTCACCTTATGAGGAAACACACATACACACACACAAACACACACACTATAGGTAAAGAATACTGGATAATAAAAGAACTTCTGGAGGAATCATAATTTGCAATTTCAAGTTGTACTACAGAATAGTAATAAAAACTGCATAGTACAGTAATAAAAGCAGCATAAAAGTAGGCTAGTTGATTCATGGAATACAATTGAAGACCCAGACAGAAATCAACGCACCTATGGATACCCAATTTTTGATAAAGAAACTAGAGACACAAACAAACAAATAAATAAAAGACAGCATCCAGCATCTTCAGCAACTGGTGTTAGTCAAACTGAGTGGTTGCATGTAGAAGATAAATATTTTAATACTTGTCACCTTTCACAATCCTCAACTCCAAATGGTTCAAAGACATGAATATAAAACTAAAGAGGGTCAAATAGAAGGGGAGGAAGACATCACCAATCAGTGGACTAGAGGAGGTGCATAGGGGGAGGAGAGGGTGGGAAGGTGAGATTGGGAGAAGACAAGGGAGGAGGATACAGCCAGGATACAAATTGAATAAATTGTAATAAATAATAATCATAAAAAAACCTAGATATACTGAACCTGACAGAAGAGAAGCTGTGTGTGTGTGTGGGGGGGATAGTCTTGAATGCATTGGTACAGGAAAAGACCTTCTTACTAGGACAGCTAAAGCACAGGCAGTAGGATGAGCAAATAATGAATTGGACCTCATGAAACTGAAAAGCTTCTGCATGACAGAGGACACTATCATTTTGTCAAAGCAGAAGGTTACAGGATAGGAAAAGATTTTTTTACCACATACACATTTGATAGAAGGATAATATCTAAAAACATATAAAAACTGAAAAAAAACCTGTATATCAAGAAAACAAATAACTCATTAAAATGAGGTACAGACGTAAAAACAATTCTCAAAAGAGAAAACAAATGGCTAGTAAACACTTAAAGAAATGTTCAACACTGTTAGTCATTAAGGAAATGCAAATAAAAACTATTTTGCAATTTTATTTTATACCAGTCACAATGATCAAGATCAATAAAACAAATGACAGCTCATGCTGGTGAGGATATTGTGGTAAGATGAGTATTCATCCATTGTTAGTAGGAATGCAAACTCATAGAACCACTATGGAAATCGGTATGGTTGTTTCTCAGAAAGTTTGGAATCGATCTACCTCAAGAGCCTGTTATACAACTTTTGGGCATGTAAAAAATGATGCTTATGCAACTACAAAGACACTTGTGTAGCCATGTTTGTTGCTGCTTTAATAGTCAGATATTGGAACCAGCATAGATGCCCATCAATGGACGAAATGTATAAAGAAAATGTGCTATATTACATAATGAAGTATTACTCAGTTGTAAAAAAAAAATCTACAGGTAAATGGATAAATCTAGAGAAAAGAATCATCTGGGTGAGATAACTCATATCCAAAAAGACAAATATGGTGTGTATTAGCTTATATGTATGTGTTAGCTGTTAGGGTTTTGATAAGCAGGCTACAATACTTGTAACCACAGAGGTTAGGTATTAAGGGACTATGGGGGAAGGGCAGAGTCTCCTTATGAAGGGGAAATAGAATATATAGTAATAGATGCAGGTGGAGGGGGCGACTAGAACAGGTGGAACAAATGGGAAGGGAGAGAAAAGAGTGGAGGAGGGAATAAGAGGAGGAACAGCTAAAACTAAGAGCCATTTGAGGGGTCATATGGAAACCTAATTACAGTAGAAGCTTTCTAAAAAAATATACACATATGAAGAAGAGCTAAATGAAATAGCTAAATAATGGGGGTGATGGAGCCTAACTGGACATCTGTCATCACCAAATGAAACCTCCAGTACGAGGAATGGTTTACACATAACTGAGCTATAGGCCAAAGTATCCATACGGATCCTACCATACCCCAAACAACTCAGACTATTGCCAAAGCTATTGGTTACTCTTCCCATAAAGTCATGGTATGGCCATATGGCTGACTACAGCATATATATCTCATTGAACATGAAGAAGTCAAGCTGATGGGTACTTAGAGCCTTCACTCCTACTGACCAGTTTTCATGGTACTGGAAGGCACTGTGTATACTACCAAAAGAAGAAAGGTAATCAGCAATCCAGATACAAACCCTTTGATCTAAAATGGTGATTTTGTGCCACAGTAGCACAAAAGTTGTTGGAGTTATCAAATAAGGCCTACTCCATGAGGTAGAACCTATATCTAATACTATTCAGGTGGCCAAAAACATGAGACTAGATAGGCTAGCGTCCTAGGGGAAAACCTCATACTACTGTTTTGCTGAAGCATATAGCAATAAAATGACTCCTAATGACATTCTGCATACTCATATATCAATGTACTGTTCAACCATTATCAAAGAAACTTCTTCCTTCAATAGATGGGAACAAATACAGAGAATTATATAACTGGACAATTTGCATAGAATGAGAGATCTTGGAACAGTCAATCCTAAATGGGTATCTCTATCAATTCCCACCCATCAGGGCTCAGGGATCCCTGCAGAAGAGGAGGTGGAAAGATTGTAAGAGCTAGAGGGGATGGAGGCCACCAAGGAAACAAGGCCTTCTTGACAGATCAGGACTGGCATACAAACTCACAGCGATGGAGGTAATATGCAAAGAACCTCCACAAGTCTAAGCCAGGTGATGTCCCAATGCCAAGAATGGAAATGGAAACAAGCCCCCATGCCTAATTTAGAAGCTATCTCCAAATGACAACCACTTACAAAGGAAAAAAAAATAGTTTTTTGCAATGGAGCCTCACTGGTTATGCAAACTGTAGTGATTTGACTAAGAATGGCCACCATAATAAGTTCTAGTAGTTGAATGCTTCATCACAGTGAAGTAGAACTCTTTGAAAGGATTAGAAGGATTAGTAGGTATGGGTCTGGTTGGAGGAAGTATGCCATTGAGCTTTGAGCTGTCAAAAGCTCATGTCAGGCTCATATTCTCTCTCTTTCTCTCACTGCTTGTGAATCAGGATGTAGCTTTCAGCTACTTTTCCAGCTTCCTATCTATCTGCCTCTGTGCTGCCATGCTATCCACCATGATGATAATGGATTAAGCCTCTGAAAGTGTAAACGAGCCCACAATTGAATGCTTTTTAAAAGTAAGAATTGCCATGGTCATGGTTTCTCTTCACAGCAAGAGAAGAGTGACTAAGACACAAAACATACTGAAGGAAAGGCCCCAGGCACAGCAGGAGATAGTGAACACAAAGCAAACTTTATGATATTTTTGGTGTTTTTTTTTTTTTTTAAATCTCACAATGTTCTGTCTGGACATTTTTTTTAACCTTACAGATCTTTTATTTATATATTATGTTTCCTAATTTTGTTTTTATGGGGTTTCTGTGTGTACCAGTGTGTGTGTCTCTACTTCTATATGTGTTTCTTTTGCTTCTTTTGGCTTTTCCCCCGTTTGTTTGTTTTTGTCCCATTCTGGTTTGTTTGTTTTTATTTTATCTTATTTTGAAATTATTATTGTTCATGTGTTTTTGATGCCTGTCTGTATTGTAATGAGAGGGAAAATAGTGTGTGGGTTAGGATGAGGAAAAGGATTGAGGAGAATCTGGAAAGAGTTGGGGAAAGGGAAATATAATAATAATGTTATATAAAATATATTTCAATAAAAGGTTAAAATGCATTTTTTCATAAAAGACAACATCTGACTTTACTATAGTACAATTGAAATGCTTTACTTTATAAATATAATGATAAAGCTTGTGAAGGAGGCTTCCAGTTAGTAAGAAGGGAGGGAACTAAAAATGAGACTCACCTTCAGCTTCTTCTCTATGCTGTGAGAAATTGTTGTCCTAAATGAAATGAATTCACACTCTGAACAGTGCTTGGGGTACAATAGAAATGACTGAATTAAGCTGAGCATGTGACACCACAAACACTTTTTTTCCTTGAACAGAAATCATAAAACATTGTGGAAACATTTGTTTCCTGTTTTCTTCTTCTGGTGGTGGCCGAGATACAAAGAGTCTGAGGGAAAATCAGGGCTGCTTTGCTTGTCCTCCTTTACTCCTTGTTGGTGAGTACATGCATTTTGTTACTGCTGCTGCTTCCATCTTTCACTGTCCTGCGATTCTTGGGATACTACTAGAAGTAAATATGGATACATAGTTCCCTGAAATCTTTGTTTTGGTAGACTGTGTATGGATAATGCAGTTTTATAAAGGTATCGCACCTAATTTTCCACAAATAAATGAAAATGGTTTAGAATGGAATTACAGGCTTCGTATGGATGATGTTTTTCTCTTTTGCAAAATATACTAGTTTCTAAAGCATTGCTCTAAGGTTAAGGAGAAACTACTTGCTTTTGAATTACAATTTTTAATTTTATTACGATTATTTGTGTGGCAAGTATGTGTCTATATGTATTTGTGTGTATGGATCTGTGTGTGTGTGTGTGTGTGTGTGTGTGTGTGTGTGTGTAGGCCGAAGGCAACATTATATACCTTACTTAATCATTCTACACCTTTTTGAAACAGTTTCTGATTGTGTCTCAGGCCTTGTATCCAATTGTAGATAATAGTGATTCTCTACTATTGTTTGCTATGAAATCAAGACATTCATCACTTTATACTTGTTTCCATCTCTTCTTGTGGTTCTCTTCATTACCATCCTGCTTTCATGCTGTGCTAGCTTATGAAACAGTGAGCTTATCAGCCCTCCTACCGACAGTTGTTTAGAATGTCTACTGAAGTGCATTCTCTGTATAGTGCCTGTTGTCTCGATCCTTAAGCTTTAGTTCTATATCCTCTTATGACTCTAAAGTTCATCTTCAAGTGGACTCATCAAGAGTGCTCATGAGCCTGTGTCACTGAGCTCCTTCTTGCTGGTGAACAGCTCTCTACTGCCTCTTGCTGTGAATATCATCTTGAGTGGTGTCACATTCTCTCCTGTAGAATATCCGGTCATTCCTCCATTATCAGCTGACTTTTATTGTTGCTGCAAAAATGCAACACCATTTTCCCCTATTTTTGTTAAGTGTTTGCTTTTTCTTACTGAAGTATGTTTTATTTATTCTTGACTTTCGTTATTTTAAGTGCATGTATGTGCTTGTATATTTGTGCGCATGCTTATGTGAATGCTCACGTTTGTATGCACATGTTTCTCTCTCTCTGTGTGTGTGTACATGAACATAGGTGTCTGTGGTAATGCAATATTGTGAAAATATCTCTGACATTCTCAGGCACTGGAACTTTCACTGGGCCTCACAGCCAGAGTTAGTAATACACCTTGAGGTCACTTAAGACTGCTAGCCTACTGTATACTTAGCCTGTTGGTTTGACCCGATTTTAAGAGAACAATGTAATAGTCAACCTTACTTGCCTTGGATTGCCCATGCAATCAGTTTTTACAACTCAAGCTAACGCCTAACTGTAATAATCTCAGGTTACATACTCTTCCATGCTTAACACCAAGAATAATGCATGTGTATAATTTGTTGAACGTTGTAAATACAGAAGTTGAAAGCAGTTTTTTACAATGAATATTCACTATAAACATTAAACAAAACATTTAGCTATTGCTTGATAAACAACAGTGTATGTAGTAGTCTCGTCTGTGTCAGTTGGTGTTAGTTGGAGCCAGTGACCTAGTTCTTTGTAAAACTGTGAAAATTTTCTGTTAATTATCACATTTCTTCCTGATGTGCTGTTTCTGTGCTGTTCAACAGACACACCAAAGCCTTTTGTTACACACACACACACACACACACAGAGAGAGAGAGAGAGAGAGAGAGAGAGAGAGAGAGAGAGAGAGAGAGAGAGAGAGGTCTCACACCCAGGAGCATATGCCAACACAGAAAGATTCACAAGACAGTCCTTATGCAGGCACGGATTTAGACTCACATAAAAGACAGACAAAGGTCTGAACTAGATTAAATGACTCCAAGGAGAAGTGCTTTTATTTGTTTAATGTGACACCAGTGCATTATTGGAGATTTGGAGTTAATCACTAATGCGTTTAATTCACACAGTTCTTTGTGTGTATGTGAAACCAGTGTCAACCCTGGGTGTCATTCTTCATGTACTAGCTACCTTTTCTTTTAATTAAACATTTAGAAGTTTTTCTGTTTTTCCATTTTTCTTTACATTTTGTCAGTTTTTTCTTTATTTTTATTTTTTTAACTACCCTTTTATTTTTGAAACAGGATCTCTTACTGGGACCTGGGTTTTGCCAATTAGGCTAGGCTGGCTTGGCCAGTGAATTCTAAGGATCTGCCTGCCTTCAACTCCCCAGCACTGGGATTATAAGGCTGTGGTATTTTGCCAGACTTTTTTCTAGAGGAGCCATCTTTATTTTTATAATTTCATACATATATACAAGGCATTTGATCCTATTCACCCTTTATATCTCTCACCCTTCGATATCTCTCTCAGGCCTGCTAATCCCCTTCTTCCCAACTATTTCCCTGCTACTCTCATGTCTTTTTGTGTGTATAGGTCTTCTGAAGGTGGCCAAAGCAGCTGTGAGTTCATGACAGCAATGTCCTTGTCATAGCCAAAGACAGAGAGAGTTTCACCATTCTTCTCTACATCCTTGGGCTCTTACATCCGTTTAGCCTTTCTTCCATGTTTTTCTTGAGCTATGTGCAAAGGTGATATAATTTCCCAGCCAATACTGAGCACTCAACAGTTACCTAATCTCAGTACTTTAACCAGATATGAGTCTCTGTGTTAACCTTTGTCTATTTCAAATGGAAGCTTCTCTAACATAAGCTGAGAGCAGCACAAATCTACCAATATAAACATAAATATTTAGGAAGCAGCTTGATCTCACGTCTATTATCAAAACATCAGGAGTAGCTTTAGCCCCTAAACCTACTTCAGACCCCTAGAGACATTTTTTTTAAACAGATTTATGGTACCAGTTTTGAATCCCCTCTTTTGGAATGGACCTCAAATATAACCAGAAAGTGATTTATTACCTCCACAACATCCATGCCAACATCGCGTCAATGGGAATATCTTGTCTGTCAGTTCAGGATTGTAGCATTCAGGATCTGCTACTAGGTAACTATCGACGACTTTTCTTTCCCAGTGGCCTATATAACACTTTCTAAAAATATGAAACCTCGGTGGAGAGAGGACGCTTCTAACTCAGTTTTTAGCATGATTTTTCTATTTCCTGTAACAAGAGTGTGTGCTGTCTTCCACAATAGGGTCTTGCCATCTAGTTATGGTAGGCAACCAATGGCAGGATTCATAGCCTGTAGAGATTTTGGGGGGTCATATTGGAGCTTCCTGACTAGCTATTTCTAGTCCAGTGTCACATATCTGGCACTGGGATATTTCTTCAATTATCCATGCCTTGGGAACATCAATATCTACCTCTATTTAAACTATTCTTAAAATTTTTATTTTAAAATTAGCCCCATCCTTGAAGTTCTAGTGAGGCAAGTCCTGTGTAAATTATTATTACTATTACTATTGTAGTTATTCTTGTTCATTTTTATTATTGTGTGTGGGTGTTTTGACTGCAAGTATATCTGTGCACCGTGTACCTGCAGAGACCCTAGTTCTGGAATTTCAGATGGGCGTGAACCACCATGTGCATGCTGGTAATCAAACATGGTTCTTCTTACAGAAAAATCAATGGTTTTAGCCACTGGACCATCTCTCCAGCCCCAGTACTATGAAATTTTAAAGGAAAAACCCATTTTGGTTTCTCCCAATTCCACAGAAGCATATGTTCTTAAGTTATAACTTGAAAACCTGCCATTTGTTTTTTTTTTTAAAGAAAATCCTGCAGATATTAAGAAACCTACAGAATCATTACCATTTTATTTTCCATTTATTGATGGCCTTCTTCCTATGTCAATAATATACATTTTGATGGTATTATTACAATTGCCATTTTACATATGAGTAAATTGAGGCACCAAATAAGTAATCTAAGCTTAGGCAGACTTAAAAGTGGCTCCAAAAACCATTTTGTTAAATTGTAGGCTGTAAAAATGAAAATGTATGTTATTTTATATACCCTCAATAACATTAGGCAGACTCTTAGGGTGACCCATGATTCCCATGCCGTAATGATATTTATGATTCTCATACATGATTTTTTTTAAAAACTCACTCCTGCTCCTCAACTTGAGCCTGCATTGGTGATTCAGTAGGAAAGCTAGCATCACTAACAACTATGTAATATCAGAAGTAGATGCCGCCTTAGTTAAGTATTCAAGTGGAGTCACAGATCCCAGGTTGGTACTTCGAGAAATACTGAAAGCTTGTTGCTTTAAGGCAGTGGTTCTCAGCCTGTTAGTCACAACCCCATTGACAAACCTCTATTTCCAAAAATACTTACATTATAATTCATAACAGTGGTAAAATTACAGTTATGAAGTAGTAACAAAAATAATTTTATGGTTGGGGGTCACCACCACATGCATTAAAGGGTCACAGCAGTAGGAAGGGTGAGAACTACTGCTTTAAATTCACAGGGAATTTGTTACAGAGTTCTAGATAACAGAGGCATTCAATTCAACTTTAGTTTCACTCCTACTTTTATTTCTGGAATATTGCAGAGCATATTTCACCCAGATGTAGTTGTTTGAAATGACAATTATTCATTTTTTTTCTCAAGGTTTATGCTGGTTGGAAATTCATCAGCTGTTCAATGGGACAGTTGTGACTTAGGGTTGTTTGTAAAATAGCAGAGTTAATGTCATGTTGAGATATGGTCATTTGAAAACTTGACTAGCTGAGTAATCTGTTTCCGTCATGTCTCTTTCACATGTTTTCGTTGGCAGGTTGATTTCTCCCTGTGTGGGCTTTCCATGTGGATGCTTGAGAAGCCTTTTAACATGGTGGCTGCCTGCCCTCTGAGCCAGCTTTTGGAAGGGACGTAGGTAAATTCACGGCTTATACTTGTCAACCTTAAGAATTTAAGTCATCTTTATAAAATAATCTTATACTGAGTCCATGTAGTTTTCTCTAATCAGTAGATATGCTGCTACACATATTTTGAGTGTGAAACAGAAAAAGCAATATAAACAGTGATTTTTCAGGATGTGTGCATTGCGTGGTAAAATTATTCAATACTTATTAGCCTTCTCACTGTGTCTGTGATATTCATAGAGCAAACATTAGGAGAAGTTGAAACAGGAAGCTCCAGGTTTGTATTATGAAAGCTCTCTCTTCTTCCCCACATTTTTTAAAGGAAATAATATCAGATAAGAAATCAAACAAGAAAGGTGTTGTACATTTGCTAAAATAAAAAGAGCAGCACTAGGACTGTGCTCTTGTGAATATGTATTTTCTCATGGAGCTTTTTGGATTTCCAAAAGTATGTTAAATGAGAATTAACATCGTCTTGCTCTGCATACATGTTGGGCTTTTTTTTTTTTTTTTGAAAAGTCTTTGCTGAGAAATAAATGCAATTACTAGGCCTGCCTGATAAATATCTTTAAGAGGAAAACCTCTATGTATTCGAAGCAAGTAGTGATTACACAGAAATCTAGCATAGTTTTGATATTGTGTGGTTTACCTTTTCACAGACTTCATCACTCACATGTTGGACAGCTCTTCCTAGCTTTTCAACCTTTTGTTATGTGCAGACAGGTGACCACTTGCTATCCAAACAGCCAAACCTCCTGAGTGATGCTTGTATCTACTGAACTCAATTCAGCTCCAAAGGAAATGGAGCTGTCTCTTTAGTAAGCGCAGATTGCAGACCTGTCTTTGCACACCTAGAACTTATTGATTAGCATTTCCCTGATGACTAAAGACATTGACCATTTCTTTAAGAACTTCTCTGCCATTTGAGATTCCTCTGTTGATAATTCTGTTTACTTTTGTGCACTATTTTTTAATTGGATTATTTTGTTTATCAGTGTTTGATTTCTTGAGTTCATTAAATAATTTAGATGTTAGCCCTTTGTCAGATGTAGAATTGGTGAAGATATTTTCCCAGTCTCTATACTGTTGTTTCATTCTTTTGACAGTGTCATCTCACACTGATCAGAATGGCTAAGATCAAAATCTCAAGTGACAGCACATTTTGGGGAGGGTGTGGAAAAGGGAAAAGACTCCTTTATTGTTGGTGAGAGTGTAAATTTGTACAACCACGTTGGAAATCAATCTGACACGTTCTTAGAAAATTGGGAATAGCTTTACCTCAAGACCCAGTATACCTCTTCTGGGTACATTCCCAAAAGATACTCCACCATACAATAAGGACACTACTAGATCAACTATGTTCATAACAGCTTTATTCTCAATAACCAGAACCTGGAAAAAAACCTAGATGTCCCTCAACCAAAGAGTGGATAAAAAACTGTGGCACATTTACACAATGGAATAGTACTCAGCTATTAAAAACAAAGAAATCATGAAAATTGCAGGCAAATGGAAAGAAATGGAAAAGATCATCCTGAGTGAGGTAACCTAGACCCAGAAAGACACACATGGCATGTACTCATTTGTAAGGGGATTTTATCTGTATAGTACGGGATAAGCATAATATGAGGCATAGACCCAAAGTAGATAAATAACAAGGAGAATCCAAGGGAGGATACAAAAATCTTACTTAGAAGGGGAGATAGAATAGACATAGGTAGTGGCTGAAAAGAGGGAATAAGGCAGGAGAGAAGCACAGAGTGTTAAGAAGGTAGAGATCAGACCTGGGGAGAGTGAGGGTGAGAGAACAGAGGCCTGTAGAGAAAAGAGAAACTGAGGGTGGGGTATCTCTGTGACAGGCTGGAGACCTCAGTCAGGGTAGGCCCCTGGGAGGATATGAGAGGCATTCAAGCAGAGACTGCTAGTAACAGTGGCCATAGAGACTGAAGAGGACACCTTCTAACTAGACTAGCCTCCTAGTAAAGGGAGGGGAACTCCAACCCACCCACAAAAACTTTGACCCCAAATTTGCCCTGCCTACAAGTTGTGCAGGGATAAAGATATAGCAGATAGAGCAGAGACTGAGGAATGTCCAACCAATGCTTGGCCTGACCAAAGACCTACCCTATTGGAGAGGGCCAACCTCTGACACTGTGAATGATAGTCTACTAAGCTTGTATACAGGAGCCTGACAGAGTTGTTCTCTGAGAGACTCTATCCAGTAGTGCCTCAAAACAGATGCTGAGATTCACACCCAAACACTGGGTGATGTTTAGGGAATCTCGAGGAAAGAAAAAAGGATCTGGAGGTGAAAGGAGCTCCACAAGAAGATCAACTGGGATAACTAACCAGGACTCAGAGGGGTTTTCTGAGACTGAAGCAACAACCAAGGACCATGCACGAACTGGACCCATGTCCCCTACAAAGATATAGCAGATGGGCAGTATAGGTTTCTTGTGGATCCTCTAGGTAGGGAAGTGGAGACTGCATTGGACAGGGACTCACTTGCCAGCATTTTTTAAAAAAAAATTTCTTCACAATTTATTCATTATATATCCCGATTGAAGCCCCCTCTCTCAATTCCCCCAGTCCCATCATCCCTTCTTCTCCTCATCACCTTCCTCTAGTCCACTGAAAGGGGGAGTTCTTCACTATTGCCATCTGTCTATATCTTGTTAAGTCTCCTCAGAACTGCTTGGATCCTCTTCCTCTGTGGCCTGGCCAGGCTATATCATCAAGGACGAGTGATAAAAGAACAGTCAACTGAGTTCATGATACAGGCATTCAGAGATCCACATGGAGATGGAGCTGCCCATTGGTCATATCTGAGCAAGGGGTCTTGGGCCTCTTCATGCATGGTCCTCCGTTAGTGCATCAGTTTCTGCAGGACCCCCTGGGCTCAGATTTTAAAGTTTTGTGGATCTCCTTGTGGGGCTCCTGTCCCTTCCATGTCCCTCTATTCCCAAACTTCTCTTCCTCCATAAGACTTCCTGTGCCTTGTCTGAAGTTTGGACCTGAGTCTCAGTATCTGCTTTGGTCCCCTGTTGAGTGAATCCTTTCAGAGGACCCTCTATAGTAGACTCCCATTATGTTTCCTCTCTTCCATTGCTTCTGGTGTCTATCCTGTTTGCCATTCTTAATGTGGTTTAAGCATCCTTCCTAGGGTCATCCTTAGTGTTTAGCTTCTGTAGGTTTGTAGATGGCTATCCTATATTTTAAGGCTATAAGTGAGTATATATATCATGCCTGTCTTTCTGTTTCTGCATTAACTCACTCAGGATGATGTTTTCTAGTTCCATCGATTTGCCTGCAAATTTCATGAATGCAAATCAAAACAACTCTGAGATTCCATCTTATACCTTTCAGAATGGCTAAGATCAGAAACTCAAGTGACAATACATGCTGGAGAGGTTGTGGAGAAAGGGGAACCCTCCTCCATTGCTGGTGGGAATGTTAACTTGTATAACTACTTTGGAAATCAATCTGGCGTTTTCTCAGACAACTAGGAATAGTGCTTCCTCAAGATGCAGCTATGCCACTCCTAGGCTTATATACAAAATATGCTCAAGTATGCAACAAGGACATTTGTTCAACCATGTTCATAGCAGCTTTATTTGTAATAGTCAGAATCTGGAAACAACCCAGATGTCCATCAATGGAGGAATGGATACAGAAGTTGTGGTACATTTACACAATGGAATACTAATCAGCTATTAAAAACTTGCCAGCTTTTTAATCACTTATTCCTAGCAAGACTGCCTTGACAGACCACAGGGGGGAAGAAGACACGCTCAGTCCTGGTGCAACTTGATGAGTTGGGGTGGATGGGAAAAGGGAAAAGTGAAGGGCAAAGGGGGAGGGAAGGAAGGTAAGGCTAGGAGGGGAGGAGGGATAGGGCTACAACAAGGATGTAATGTGAATAAAAAATAAATAATAAAACCTTGAAAATTTGGAATATAAATACTTCAGATGAGTTCAGAACTCATGATAGCATCCTCCCTTGGGGGGTGGGGGAAGAACTATCAATGATATCAATGATTCCTGAAAAGGCAGCTTGCTTGTTTTTCTCTCCCAGAACCCGGAGGCTTGGGTAAATGAATTGTAGTACTTTGTGCACTAAAAGTGTAGGGTATAGCATTGTGTGTGTGTGTGTGTGTGTTTATATATATGTACATATATATAATTTTTAAAAATTTAATCACTTTACACCTGGATACCAGACCCTCCCCCTCTCCACCCAGTTTCACCCGCATGCTCTCTTTTACCCCTTTTCTGTCAGTACGGGGCCCTAAGAAGTACTAACCCACCCTCTCACCTCAAGTCACAGCAGCCTCTCCCATTGAGGCCAGACAAGTCATCCCAGCTAGGGGAAAGGGATCCAAAGGCAGGCAACAGACTCAGAGATAGCCCCTACTCCCATTGTTGGGGTTCCCATATGAAGAATAAGCTGCACATTTATTACATATGTGTAGGAGGTCTAAGTTCATCCCAAGCATGCTTTTTTTTTTTGTTGGTGTTTCAGTCTCTCCAAGTCACCAGGCTCAAGGTTAGTTTACTGTGTAAGTCTTCTTGTGGTGTCCTTGACCCCTCTGGTTCACTGTTCTACAAAACTCCATGTGCTCAGCCTATTGTTTGACTGTAGGTTCCTGCATCTGTTTCCATCAGCTGCTGGATGAAGACAGTTATGTTAGGCTCCTGTCTGCAAGCATAGAAGAGTATCATTAATAGTGTCTCATGTATCGATTCTTTCCTGTTGGGTGAGTCTCAAGTTAGGGACAGTCATTGGTTTGCCATTCCCTCAATCTTTATTCCAATTTTTGCCTATATTTCTTGTATGGAGGACAAAATTTGGATAGAAGATTTTGTGGGTGGTTTGGTGTTACCCTCTCTCCACTGGGAGTCCTGCCTGGCTACAAAGGTGGCCACATTAGGCTCTATATACTGCACTGCTAGGAGTCTCACCTAGGCTTACACTCATAGACACCTGGGAACCTCTCCTTTCCCAGAGATGTTCCCCTACCTATTTCTGTTTTCTCTACTGGTCCTCTCCTCTCCTACCTCCTGCAGTAATTTTATATTTAAAAGAAAAATACAGTGGTTGAGGAGATACATAAATCAATAAAATGTTAGCTGTGTGAGCATGAGAACCCACATTTTTTTCCTTTTAATAAGTTTATTTATTTAGTCACTTTACATCACAAATACAGCCCCCTCCATTTTCTCCTTCTGCTTTGAACCTCCCACCCTCTTCTCCTTTTCTCTTTTCCCTTCTTCTCCCCCAACCTTTATCAACCCACCCCAGCATGTTAAGTCAGTACTGAGCACTTCCTCATCTTAACCCACATTTCAATCCTGAGTAGCTGCGCTCCTTCCTGAAGGGAACTAAGGAATTCCCAATTGGAAGTGAGTACAGTGGAATGGACTCTGTTTTGTTCCATCGTGATGAAACTAGTATTTATCTGTCATCATATACTTCATGAGACAGCGTCTATCTAGTTATCACATTTACTCCATGGAGATTCTTGGAGAAAGTTAATGAGTGTCCTCTGACATCTCATTTTTTGTATTACTTACTTCATACTGCTGTGTTAAAATACCATGATCAGAAGTAACCTAAGGGAGAAAAGGTATATTTCAGTCTGTAGTCTGTCATGAAAAAAGAAGTCAGGTCACAAAATTAGAGTAGGATGCTGGAGGTGAGACCTGTAACCGACTTCGTGGAGTAACACTGCTAACTGTCTTGCTTGAGAACCCACATTTGATCCCTAAAACTCATGTAAAACACTGGACACAGTGGTGTGTACCAGTAAACCTAGTGCTTGCAAGGCAGAGATAGGAGGGTCCTTGGGAGCTCATTATTCAATCTGTCTGGAATAATTGATGAGCTTCTGGCTCAATGATAGACCTTGTTTTAAAAAGTGAGATGAAGGGATGCAAAGATGGCGGCACAGACCACGCAGGGTATCTGAGCAGCAGCTCAGCAGTGAGAGCAGGGTGACCTGCAGGCTGTACTGTGGACCCCCAAACCCCAACATCTGTGTTTCTCAGGCGAGAGGAGAATCCACAGGGATACTTGAAGGTCCATCTTCAGGACAACCAGATAATACTGGAAAAAATTCCTGACATCCCCCCCCCCCATACACACCGAGGCACTTCTACAGCCCTCAGCTACCAGCCCAGTCCCACCATCTGCGGATACCTTCCTGAGACTATCAGCAGCTCTCTGGGCTCTGACCTTGCAGCCCTAGGCCATTTGCCCAAACTTACTAGGATACATTCTTGGGACAGGCCGTGGCTGTGCACTTAGGGGTTTGGGGTTCCTACCCTGCAGCCTTAGACCATTGGCCTGAATCCACTAGGACCGGCAGTGGCAGTTCTCTCTCAGCTCTGACCCTTTAGCCCTAGGCCACCCATCGGAACCCAGCATCAGTGGATACTTTCCTGAGACCTGCACCGTGCACGGGCAGTGGGGGTGGGGGTTAGGTAGAGCTCCTTCCCTACAGCTTTAGGCCACCCACCCACCCAAACATCTGTGGATAACTGGAGCCTAACCCTAACCCTTGAGTGCTCTGACATTGGGTGCTCATTCTCACTGCCTGTGGAGTGAATACCTTCCCGTACTGTGGGTGAGACTCCAAGCCTGGGCGCCCACTCTCACAGCCCTGTGAACACCTTCTGGGTAATAGAGGCTCCTG
The DNA here is from genome assembly GCF_030254825.1 of Meriones unguiculatus. Taxonomy (NCBI): domain Eukaryota; kingdom Metazoa; phylum Chordata; class Mammalia; order Rodentia; family Muridae; genus Meriones; species Meriones unguiculatus. The sequence continues at coordinate 146,093,811 of NC_083369.1, forward strand.
TTTCCAAACCCTGGAGACCACACTGAACATCCTGTGGACACCTTCCTGCTCACAGAGGCTCACTCTCACCGTCCAGTGGACAGGATACATTCTGGTACTGTGGAGGAGGCATGGCTCCATTCTGCCTACTCACCTCCTGCCTGATTCACACAGAATCAGTCAGCACAGCACAGACAGTAAACACAAAGGAGCTGAGCTAAGCTTGGGACCCAGGTTACATTCCCTACCATCTAAGGAAAGCTTGTAGGACACTGCAGCAGCTCTAGGCCAAAAGAATGCAGCAGTCTGGCTCACATAGGCCAGAATCAGCAAACACAGCACAGAGAACCCAATGGAGCGGAGCTAGCCACCTGACCAAAGTTCCATAGTCCTCCTCCCCAAGTAGGCTGGTGGGGCATTGGAGTACCTCTAGGCTTGGAGATCTTTCTGCTTGCTCCCCAGAAGCCTAGCTCACCTGGGTTGGGCACAATTTGGCCAGCACAGCCAGTGAACCTAGGGAAACTGAGACAGGCCTGAGACCACAGTCACATCCTCCACCTTCTTAAGAAAGCCTGTGGGACACTGGAGCAGCTCTAGACCAAGAGAGCTTTCCACTTGCGCCCCAGCTACCCTGGACACAGTGAGACAGCAGAGACAGTAAATCCACAGGAGACTACTCAATACTCCAGAGACAGGTGGATCCAGTCTATACTACAGGCTCCAAGAATAATCAGTCAAGAGACAACCAGATGGCTAGAGGCTGGTATAAGAATACAGGCAACAAAAACCAGGATACCATGGCTTCACCAGAATCTCTGAAAAATCAACGGATATTCTATTGCAGCTGAAAAACAGAAAATTATCTTAAATCTATAATTATGTAGTTATTTGAGGCACATAAAGAGGAAATAAACAACAACAACAACAAAAAAGAGGACATCTTGGACAGACAGGAATCCACATTCAAACAGATGAAGGAAATGGTACAAGATATAAAAATAGAATTAGAATCAATAAAGAAAACACAAACAGAGAAAACCCTGGAGCTGGAGAACTTGGAATAAAAATCAGGAACCACAAAGGTAAGCATCAACGACAGAATACAAAAGATGGAAGAGAGAATCAAAGACGCTGAAGATATAGTTGAAGAGATTTAACATCTCTCAAAGAAAAATAAAACTGGAAAAGTTAAAAACACAAAACGTCCAAGAAATAAAGGATGCCAGAAAATACGAAATCTAAGAATAATAGGAATAGACAAAAAGAAGATTCCAGGCTCCAAGGCCCAGAAAATATTTTTGAGAAAATCATAGAAGAAAATTTCTCCAACCTTAAGAAAGAGATGGCCATAAACATACAAGAGGCCTACAAAATATCAAATAGACTAGACCAGAAAAAAACAAACAAACAAACAAACAAAAAAAACTCCTCATGTCACATGATAGTCAAAACAGTAAATCTACAGAACAAAGAAAAACCATTAAAAGCAACAAAGGAAAAAGGCCAAGTAAACCTATAAAGGCAATAAAGGCAAACCTATCAGAATCACACCAGATTTCTCAACAGAGAATATGAAAGCCAGAACCACCTGGACAGATACCATAGAAGCATAGAGATCACAGATGCCAACCCAGACTACTATATCCTGCAAAACTTTCAATCATCATAGAAAGAGAAAACAAAATATCCCATGACAAAACTAAATTTAAACAATATATGAGCAGCAATCCACCCTTACAGAGGTACTAGAAGGAAAACTTCAACCCAAGGAGATCAACTACACCCAAGAAAACACAGGATAAAGACAACATCACATCAAAAAAGCAAAAGAAAACAAGCACACAAACACACAATCATCACCAACTCCACAATAAAAGGAATTAACAATCATTGGTCACTAATATCTATTAATATCAATGTCCTCAACTCTCTAATAAAAAGACACAGTCTAACAGATTGGTTGCAGAAACAGTATCCAACATTGTGCTATATTCAAGAAACAAAACTCTGCAACAAAGATAGACACTACCTCAGAGTAAAGGGCTGGAAAAAGGTTTTCCAAGACACAGAAAAGAAGCTGGACTAGCCAACCTAATATCTAATAATAGCGACTTTCAGGCAAAACTAATCAAAACAGATAAGGAGGAACACGTCATTCCCTTCAAAGGAAAAATCCACCAGGAGGACATCACAGTCCTGCACATCTATGCACCAGACACAAAGTCTCCTGCATTTATCAAAGAAACACCAATAAAGCTTAAATCACATATTGATCGCAACACCCTAAGAGTGGGAGACTTCAACCCTCGACTCTCGCCAAGGGACAGATCATTGAGACAGAAGCTAAAGAGAAATAATAGCACTTACAGAGGTCTTAAAGCAAATGGACTTAATATATGTCTACAGAACCTTTCACCCAAACTCAAAAGAGTACACCTCTTCTCAGCATCCAAGGAACCTTCTCCAAAATTGACTTTAGAGTCAGGCACAAAGCAAGCCTCAACAGATACAAGAAGATTGAAATAATCTCTTGTATTATATCAGACCACCATGGTTTAAAACTAGATCTCAACAATAACAGAAATAACAAGAAGCCTACACACACATGGAAACTTAACTACTCTCTACTCAATGTCACCTAGGTAAGGGAGGAAATAAAGAAATAAATTAAACACTTCCTAGAACTTAATGAAAATGAAGGTACAACTTACCCTAACTTATGGAACATAATGAAAGCAGTGCTAATAGGAAAGTTCATAGCACTAAGTGTCTTCAGAAAGAAATTTGAGGCATCTCATATAAGCAACTTAATGGCACACTTGAAAACACTAGGAAAAAAGAAACAGAAACACTGGAGAAACAGACAGCTGGAAATAATCAAACTCTGGGCTGAAATCAATTCATTAGAAACAAAGAAAACAATCTATGAAACCAAGAGCTGGTTTCGAGATAGGCAAGATAAGCAAACCCTTAGCCAAACTAATTAAAAGGCAGAGGGACACTGTTCAAATCAACAAAATCAGAAATGAAAAGGGGGACATAACAACAGACACTGAGAAAATCCAAATAAAGTCCTACTTCAAAAGCCTACATGCAACAAAATTTGAAAACCTAGATGAAATGGACATTTTTTGATAGATTCCATTTACCAAAGTTGAATCAAGATCAGTTAAATAAATTAAATAGTCCTCTATCCTCTAAAGAAATAGAAGCTGTCATCAGAAGTCTCTTAAAAACAAACAAACAAACAAGCAAACAAACAAACAAAATACAGGGCCAGACCATTTCAGTGCAGAATTCTACCAGACCTTCAAAGAAGAGTTAATACCAATACTCTTCAAACTATTCCATAAAATATAAAGAGAAGGAACATTACCTAACTCATTCAATGAGGCCACAGTCACACTGATACCTAAACCATACAAAGACCTTACAAAGAAAGAGAATTTCAGAGCAATCTCGCTTATGAACACTGACACAAAAACACTCACAAACCGAATTAAAGAACATATTAAAGATATTGTCCACCAGGAACAAGTAGGTTTCATCCCAGGCATACAGGGGTGGTTCAACATACAGAAATCTATCAATGTAATCAATGTAATAAAGAAACTGAAAAAAAAATCTGAAAAAAAAAAAAAAAAAAAAAACAAAACCACATGATCATTTCCTTTGATGCCGACAAAGCACTTGACAAAAATCCAACACCAATTCATGTTTAAAGTTTTGGAGAGATCAGGGATACAGACAAGTACCTAAACATAATAAAAGGAATATACAGCAAGCCTATAGCCAGCATAAAACTAAATGGAGAGAAACTTACGTTAATCCCACTGTAATCAGGGACAAGGTAAGGCTGCCCACTCTCTCCATATCTCTTCAACAGAGTTCTTGAAGTCCTAGCTAGAGCAATAAGACACGTAAGGAGATCAAAATGATACAAATTGGAAAGGAAGAAGTCAAAGTATCATTTTTTGCAGATGGTATGATAGTATACATGAGTGACCCCCAAAATTCTACCAGAGAACTCCTTCAGCTGATGGCTGGATACAAAATTAACTCAAAACAAAAACAAAAACAAAACAAAACAAAAAACCCCAGAAAACAAACAAACAAACAAAAAACTGAAGCCCTCCTATATACAAAAGACAAACTGGCTGAGAAAGAAAGTATGGAAACAACACCCTCCACAGTAGCCACAAATTACATAAAGTACCTTGGTATAACTCTAACCAAGCAAGTGAAAGAACTATATGAAAAAAACTTCAAGTCTCTGAAGAAAGAAATTGAAGAAGATGTCAGAAGATGGAAAGATCTCCCATGCTCATAGATAGGGAGGATTAACATTGTGAAAATGGCCATCCTACCAAAAACTATCTACTGATTCAATGCAATTCCCATCAAAATACCAACAACATTTTTTACAAACATTGAAAGAAAAATTTCATATGGAAAAACAAAAAAAGCCAGAATAGCTAAAACATTTCTGCATAATAAAAACCATCTGGAGGTATCTCCATCCCAGATCTTAAGCTGTACTATAGAGTAACAGAATTAAAAATGTAATGGTACTGGAATAGAAACAGACTGGTGGATCAATGGAATAGAATCGAAGACCCAGAAATAAACCACATACCTATAAATTTAATTTTTGACAAAAAAGCCAAAACCATACAATGAAAAGAGACAGCAACTTCAACAAATGATGCTAGTCTAACTGGATATCTATATGTAGTAAAATGCAAATAGATCCATATTTATCACTTGCACAAAGTCCAAGTGGATCAAAGATCTTAACATAAAAGCAGACACACTAAATCTGTTTGAAGAAAAAGTGGGGAAGAGTCTAGAACTCATTGGCACAGGAGACAACTTCCTGAACAGAACACTAACAGCACAGACTCTAAGACCAACAATTTACAAATGGGACCTCATGAAACTGAAAAGCTTCTGTAAAACAAAGAATATTGTTAACATAACAAAACGACAGCCTCCAGACTGGGTAAAGATCTTCTCCAACCCTACATCTGACAGAGGGCTAATATCCAGAATATATATAGAACTGAAGAGGTTAAAAACCAACAAACCAAGTAACCCAGTTGAAAAACGGTGTACAGAGGTAAACAGAGATTTCTCAACAAAGAAATATTGAATGGCAGAGAAACACTTAAAGAAATGCTCAGCATCCTTAGTTATCAGGGAAATGCAAATCAAAATGACCCTGAGATTTCACCTCACACCCATCAGAATGGCTAGGATCAAAAACTCAACTGAGAACACATGCTGGAAAGGATGCGGAAGGAGAAAGGGGAACCCTCCTCCATTGCTGGTGGGAATGTAAACTTGTACAACCACTTTGGAAATCAATCTGGTGCTTTCTCAGAAAATTAGGAATAGTGCTACCTCCAGATCCAGCTACATCACACCTAGGCAAATACCCATTCAATAAGGACATTTCTTCAATTATGTTCAAATCAGCTTTGTTTGTAATAGCCAAAATCAGGGAGCAACCTAGATGTCCCTCAACGGAGGAATGGATAGAGTAAGTGTGGCACATTAACACAATGGAATACTGCTCAGCTATTAAAAACAAGCAAATAATGAAATTTGCAGGCAAATGGTGGGAACTAGAAAAGATCATCCTGAGTGATGTAACCCAGAAGCAGAAATATACATATGATATATACTCACCTATAGGTGGATATTAGCCATATAATATAGGATAAACGTAATAAAATCTATAGTCCTAAAGAAGCTAAACAACAAGGAGGACCCTAGGAAAGATGCTTAATCCTCATTCAAAATGACAAAAAATATAGGAAGCAGGAGAAGACTAGGAACAGGACAGGAGTCTTCCACAAAGGACCTCTGAAAGACTACCCACCAGGATATTGAAGAAAATACTGAGACTCATTGCCAAACTTTGGCCAGAGTGTTGGAATTCTTATGGAAGAAGAGGGAGATAGAAAGATGTGGAGGAGTCAGGATGTCCACAAAGAGAACTACAGAACCCAAATGCCTGGATATGGGGGTGAGGGTGGGGGGGGAGGGACTGCAGGAACTGATACTCCAACCAAGGACCATGCATGGTGAGGACCTAGACCTCCTATTCAAAGGAAGCCCATTGGAGGCTAAGTTTCCAAGTGAGTTCCAAGTGATACAGGGGCTGTCTCTGACATGAACTCAGTGGCTGACTCTTTGATGACTCTCCCCTGGAGGGTGCAGCCTTGCCAGGGCACAGAGGAAGATGATGCAGCCAGCCTTGATGAGATTTGTTAAGCTAGGGGAGATGGAAGGGAAGGAGGTCTCCCCTTATCTGGGGACTAGGAAAAGGGTATAGGGGGAGAAGAGGGAGGATGTGTGGGACTGGGAGGAGACGAGGGATAGGGCTGCAAAGGGGATACAAAGTGAACAAATTGTAATAAAAATATATAAATTAAATTTAAGAAAAAGGTGATGTGGTGCACTTGGAAATTCAGAGTCAGGCAGATCTCTATGAGTTTTGGAGATCCACTAAAAACAAAACAACCCCCCTCCCAATGTCTTTCTCTGGCCTCTACATTAGCATGCAAACACATGCAGATGCACTTGTACATCTGCACACACAAACAAGTACAAATACATAAATATATCACACAGTCACACACAAATACAGAAAGAAACATTACTCTGTTGGTATGTTCTTTTGGAATGCATACAATTTACCCTTGTTCATTCAAATGCTGATTTCTCTACCCCACTATCTGGTTTCAAACCGGACATTGCCTTGTGATGCTTAACATCACCTGTCTCAGGTTTGTGTAAACATGCCAACATTTGTTTTCTGTTATTGTCAATAAAACAGCCAGCCACAATGCTGAGCAATGGAGAGAATAGGGTGGGATATCCTGGTCCGGAGGGGAGGAGAAGGAAATGAGTGGGAGGAGTAGGAGAGTGGTGATAGGCCGGACAGGTCTTGGAACCATGAGGAGTGATGAACAGGACCTAAGATATGACTAAAAGCAAGTATAATGGGTGGAATCTGAATGGTAGGAAACTGTGTAGGCTAGGAGGTTTAGGATGGAATAACTATTGTTCTCTAGGATAATTAAATAAATCCTAGTCTCTGTGTGGTGATTTGGGTATACGGCTGTTCTAGGAATAACTGCTGCTTAATTAAAAGATATATCAATAATAAATATTATTAACCCACAACATTACTCATTTTTAAAATCACTGGCTTATTGAGAAGTTTATTACAAGATACCATTTGTATCTCCATTCACAATATTTCACATCTACAAAATACTTAACTATAATAAAATATTCATACAATTTACCCAATCAGCCATTTTTTTGTGACATGGATCATTTATATCATTGTCCCTCTATCATCCTCATTCAACTTTAGAATTTTCCATCCTCCCAAATTCTGTGATCATGAAAAAGAAACTTTTCATTCCTCAGTTTCAGAACACCTCATTTCTATCATTGTATTCTCTGTATTTATGAATCTGACTGTCATACTTTTTTCTTTGCTCAACAAAATAGCTGACCAGAAGCAATTTACAGGGAACAGGTTTTTTGTTAGCGTACAGATTAAGGTAATCATCTCATTATTGTGGAGATGGGATGATATCAGTATGGGAGGTAATGGCAAGTAGTGACTGATTAAATGGCATCTAAGCTTAGGAGGCAGATAGTGTACAGAAAATGGGGAAAAGCCATAAACATTAAGGCCTTCCCCTAGTAACGAACTTCCCACAGCAAGGCTCACTTCCCCAAATTTCCATACTCTTTGCAAACAGTACTACCATCTGGAGGACCTACTGTTCAAACACATGAGCTTTTTGGTAGATGTTTTCATTCACACCACAACACTCCATAAGTGGAACCACACCATATCTGTCCTTTTGTGATGGAGTTATTTCACTTAACAGAATGTCTTCAAGGTTCACCCATGTTGTATTATATTTCATGGATTCTTTCCTTTAAGGGCAGAATAAAGTTACATTTTACAGAGAAATCACAATTTGTTTAGCCTTTTGCTCCTCAGTGGGCACTTTTCTGTCCTTCCGTTTTGGCGATAGAAATAATTTTGGTAAACACATAAGTATGGAAGTATGCTTCCAGGTTATTGCTTTCCATTATTCTGGGCATGCATCTAGAAGTAGCATTACTAGATTATATAATAATTCTGTGTGTTTGTTTTTGAAGAGTGCTTATTAATTTTTCCCATGTTCCAGTGATACACTTCTATGGGATGAATCCATTTACTGCAGAGCTGACATTAGCTACTGTTTGTATTGTATATTCTATAACGGTGGACAGATGGACAATGACCTGTACTCACTTTTTAAGTATGATAGAGTTGTTTATAGCCTTAAAAATCCTTTGCCAGCTTACGCATTCTTTTTTATGCACCCCAGGCATAAAACCACTGATTATAAAATATTTTTACTGTATTTATATTTTTAATCTTTCACAGTATGATAAAATTGGATCCATCCAATGTCCTAGGTAGCCTTAACTGTCATCTTGTTATAACCTAGAGTGATCTGAGAAAAGAGCCTCAATTGAGAAATTACTTAGCTTGAATGTTTGGTGGGCATGTCTGTGGGGGATTGTTTTGGTTGTGATTTTATAAAGGAGATTCCAGCCCACTGTATGTAGCATCATTCCCTGGGCAGATCATCTTCAAGTGTATAAGAAAGCCAGCTGAGTATAAACCAGCTTGACAGCCAGCAAGCAGAATCTTCCATCATTTCTGCTACAGTTCTTTGGCTGTGAAGTAAGGTCCTTGTCTGGGAGTAATGATACATAGAATAGCAAATAGGCCTGCTTTCAAGATCCTGCCTTGAACTCAATGGCAGGCTCTTTGACACCCCCCCCCCCAAGGGAGGAGCAGCCCTGCTAGGCCACATCGAAACCAGTCCTGAAGATAACCTGATAAACCAGGGTCAGATGAAAGGGGAGGAGGTCCTCTCCAATCAGTGGACTTGGAAAGGGGCAGGGAGGAGATGAGGGAGAGAGGGAGGGTTTGAGAGGGAATAAGGGAGCGGGATACAGCTGAGATACAGAGTTAATAAACTGTAACTAATAATAAAAAATAAAATTTAATTTAAAAAAGTTTATTAAAAGCAAAATGTAAAAAAAAAAAAAAAAAAAAAAAAAAAAGATCCTGCCTTGGTTTTCCTCAGTGATAAACCAACCATATGACATTGTAAGCTAGATAAACAAAATCCCCTTTCTCCTAAAATTTCAGTCCAAGTATTTTATCACAGCAGTAGAAATGAGATTAGAATGCAGATTATGTTGTCTTTTTCTACATGTTCCTATATGTGCATATGTATTTGGATATTGCAGGCACGTGTTCCTGGCCATGTAGAAGCTATAGGTTGATGGTAGATGTTGTCCTCAATTGCTCTCTAAGTTATTTTCTTTTTGAGACGGAGTCTTTCACTGAACCTGGAAATCACTGATTGGACTATGTTGGCTGGCCAAGACTCTTTGCATCTCCATTTGCTCCTAGCATTGGGATTATAGGCATGTACCATAATGCTCTGTTTGGGTACTTAAACTCAGGTTTTCTTGCAAGGCAAGTACTTTACCTATGCAATCATTTTCCCAGCTCCAATTTTCAGATTACTCATTTTCACTGAGCAGTGTGCCTCTAAGTCTGTACTCAGTTGCAACAGCATGGCTCGGTAGCTGCCACAGATAATATGTGGCCCAGAACATTTGAAGTATTTATCATCTAGCTCTTCACAGACAATAGTTTCCCACACCTGTCTGCCCTTGGTCACAGCAGAAATTTAAGTGGAACCAAAATGATACAGTACATATTTGAGTATTCTATAGAAACATGTAAGATCATATATCATAGTCAGTTATTACTAATTACATATAGTAATTATATAATCATGAAATACAGCTATCTATATTTTATATACTTATATTTTAAAGATAAACACATTTACATTCTAAATACATAATTACATGACTTATTATAATATTAATATATTATATAGCATATAGTATTGTGTAATTATAGAAACATATCAAATGTACATTTTCTTAGAAGAATGAAACAGATATATAATATAGGGATATATTTATGCCTATATTGTCTTCCCGGCTTTTTTTGATGGGGTATCACTATTTACCTCATATTGACCTAGAACCACATCCTCTGGCTTCAGCTTCCCAATTGTTGAGATTACATGCATGAATTAGATATTTTTTCAAGCTGGGTAGAGGCATCAATTTTAATTTAATTGTGGGAAGAGATAATGCAATTTGAATAAAAAAATAAACAGACTTTCTTTCTGGGTTTTAAAAGACATTTGTAATATAAATTTGGGGCAAAATGGTTATATTAATTGTTTACTTTTTGTAGTACCCTTAAACAGTCTCCAAAAAGGCTCTCTGTTCTCTTGAAAAATAAGATAACAGGGTCCCTAAGAGGAAAGGTAAGTTCCAGGCAAGCCGTTTCCATGGATTTCAGCCTCCCCAGAAGTGGCTTTCTATGCCCATGGTACCTCTCAGGGGCTCCTCTTTGCTGTATTGAAAAAAAAGAAAAAAAGAAAAAAGAAAAACAGGGCAGAAAGCCTGCAGAAATTATGCTGTACTCCCAGAATGAAAACATAAAGGGAGCTAAGAACATCATATTGGCATGCTACCTTTTGTTTCGCCCATTGTAAATACTGTTTGTGTGCAGTATCATCTTCAGTATTTAGAACTATTAGTAGACCTCATGACACAGCAGTAAACAATTTTCTTTTTACCTTTCCTGCAAGGGAAAACAAAGAAAACATCCCCAGGCTCTTTTGGTCATTATTTCTTCCTCTGGCTCATTACTCCCTATCCTGTTCAGTAAAGACAGCTCAGAGTCATAGGGGTCAGGAGAGTCCAGGTTTTTGTTCCTGTGCTCTTGGAGATAATTATGATGCTATGATTTGTGGGGTGATGCTGGCTTGGGGATTTTTATTATGTCTCATAGAGAGTCTGATACCCAGGCAGAATGATGCCAGAGCCCTCACTTGCGTGTGTGTGTGTGTGTGTGTGTGTGTGTGTGTGTGTGTGTAAGCAAGAGGACAATCGGGTAAATCACCACTTAACTTTTTTCTTGAAACAGGGTCATTTATAGGCCTGGAACTCACCGAGTATGCTAATTTAGCTGGTCAGGAAGCCACAATGGACTCATGTTTACTTTTCTAGCTCTAGGATTACAAACATGTGCCATCACATTAAGCTTTCTTATGTGGGTTCTAAATGTGGGTTCTAAGTATTGAACCCAAGTCCATGTCTCCCCAGATGTCTTAGTTTTATTTCCTTTTTTTGTGATAAAACATCCCATAACCTCAAATACCATGCCACTCTGGTATTACTTGGAGTCTGAACCTTCAGATCAGTCATTTGCTCAAATATCATCAGAGAGGCTTCTTTTTAAAAAAAAAAAATTCTTTATTAATTACACTTTATTCACTTTGTATCCCCCTTGTGGTTCCCTCCTTACTCCCCTCCAAATCCTTCCCTTCCTCCACCCTCTGCATGCATGCCCCTCCCCAAGTCCACTGATAGGGGAGGTCTTCTTTTCCTTCCTTCTGATCCCAGTCAATTAGGTCTCATCAGGAGTGGCTGCAGTGTCTTCTTCTGTGGCCTGGTAATGCTGCTTCCCCGTCAGGAAGAGGTAATTAAAGAGCAGGCCAATCAGTTCATGTTATAGTAACAGTCCCTGTTACTATTACAATGGAACCCACTTGGTTACTGAACTGCCATGGGCTACATCTGTGCAGGGGTCTTAGGTTATCTCCATGCATAGTCCTTGGTTGGAGTATCAGTCTCAGGCAAGACCCCTGTGCTCAGAGTTTTTGGTTTTGTTGCTCTCCTTGTGGAGTTCCTGTCTTCTCCAGATCTTACTGTTTCCCACTTCTTTCCTAAGATTCCCGCACTCTGCCCAAAGGTTGCCCATAAGTCTCAGCATCTACATTGATAGTCTGCAGGGCAGAGCCTTTCAGAGTTCCTCTGTGGCAGGCTTCTGACTTGTTCCCTCTTTTCTCTTTCTTCTGATGTCCATCGTCTTTGCCTTTCTGGATAGGAATTGAACATTTTAACCAAAGTCATCCTTCTTGGTTAGTTTCTTTAGGTGTACAGATTTTAGTAGGTTTATCCTTTATTATATGTCTATATGAGTGAGCATATACCGTGTGCATCTTTCTGCTTCTGGGATAGCTTACTCAGGATGATCTTTTCCATATCCCACCATTTACCTGTAAATTTCATGATTTCCTTGTTTTTTTATTGCTGAGTAATATTCCATTGTGTAAATATACAACAATTTGTGCATCTATTCCTCCACTGAGGGGCATCTGGGCTGTTTCCAGCTTTCTTGCAGTAGAGTAAGATGGAAATTTGCAGAGAAAACAAAGCTTTAGGATGCTCAGCTGTAAATTAGATGTCTTTATCACACCCCACCCCTCAAACCTCAGGGATCAATAAAGAAGAAGCAGCAGAAAGACTGTAAGAATCAGAGGTGGTAGATTACTTTAATGAAACAGTGTGGGGCAGGTGCGCATATGAACTCACAGAAACTGTGAGTCTGATAGAATCCCAACATGGCGGAGGGGAGGTTGACATGAATTGCCACCCCTAACCAAGAAGATATAATTGTTATTTTCTAAGAGAGGGCAAAATTTCTGCAGTGGAGTGACTCTGGAGATAGGAACCACACTTGAGAGCATGCCCTATTTAGTTTTCTCCTATGTCCATGCTTATCTAGTCTCAGGTTCTTGGACACCCAAGCATTATCAGGCATGGATTCCATCTCATGGAGTGGACCTTAAATCTAATCAGGTATTGGTTGGTTAGTCCCACATGATTGTCCCATTATTGCACTAGAATATCATGCAGGCAGGTCACCACTGTAGAGTAAACGGTTTGTAACTTGGTTAGTCTTTACCTTTCTACTCTGGTAGCATGCAGAGTACCTTCCAGTACCATGAACACTTGTCAGGAGAAGTGAAAGCGCTAGATATGTACCAGCTCAACTTCTCCATATTAAGTAAGCTATATAGGTGTTATCTTCAGCAATCTGCTCTTTTCATTAGTTTATGGAGAACAACCAATAGCCTTGGCAATAGCCTGGGTTGTTTTGGGATGTCCACATGGGCCCCTTTGGTAAACAACTCAGATATATGTAACCCAATCTTGGCACTAGAGTTTTCATTTGGTGATGAGAGATGTATAGTTGGGGCTTTGCTTCCCCTATTATTTGGTGATTCCATTTAGATCACCTTTATATATGCACATATTTTAAGAAGCTTCTACTGTACTAGGTTTCCATACTACCTCTGAAATGGCCTTTAATTTTAGGTGTCTCACCTCATAGTTCCTCCCTCATCTCCCTCTCCCCTCTTCCTCACCACATGATCCTCCCCAATTACAACCTGCCTTCCATTCATAACTATCTATTCTATTTGCTTTTTATAACTAAATCCATGTGACTCCCCTAGTCAAATACTCTATTCCTACCCTCTGCGGTTCAATGGATTGTAGCTTTATTTTCATCAGCATAACAGCTAATATCCACATATAAGTGAATACATACCATATTTGTTTTTCTGGGTCTGAGTTACCCCTCTTGGGATGATTTTTTTTCAAGTTTCACACATTTATCTGCCAATTTCATGATTTCACTTTCTTTAACAGCTGGGTAATATTCCATTATGTAAATGTACTACATTTTTGTTTATGCATTAATCTATTGTCAGATATTTATGTTTCTTCCAATTTCTTGCTGTTATGAATAGAGCAGCAATGAACATGGTTGAGCAGGGTTAGTAAGATGTAAAATCCTTTGGAGTCACCACGAATTTACTCCATTATTTTAAAAGCACAGACAAAGAATATTAAGTTGGGTGTGTAGGGATGTGGGGGGGAATCTAGGAGGAGTCGGGGAGAATCTGGGAAGAGTAGGTAGAGGAAAGAATACGATCAACATTTATTCTCAAATAATACATAAAAATGTTAAAAAAAACACTTGACAGAAACAACTTAAGAGAGATAAGATTTATTTGGCCTCAGAAATAGCTGGAGGGAAGAGAGACTTGGTTTTCTCATCATTTAATGGGTTTTATTTAACAGATGGAGAAGGTGTGGTGGAATAACTCAGATCATGATCGATAGGAACCAGTATCAAGAAGGAGGTAGGGAAAGATAGCACTCAGGAACATTTTCAAGTGTTTTTCTTCCACCAATAGAGCACTTACCAATAGAGCTCCATATTTTTGTTTGTTTTTTGTTTATTTCAAGACAAGATTTCTTTGTAGCCTTGGGCTGTCCTGGACTCATTTCATAGACTAGGCTTGTTTCGAACTCACAGAGATATGCCTACCTCTTTCTCTCCAAGTGCTGGGATTATAAGCATGCACCACCATGTCCGACTATCCCCAAATTTTAAATTCATCAATAGGTCCATCCAGTCATAGAATCAGAGCCCTTGGAATCAGATCCTCTCTGATATACCCTGACAGACCCATGCAGATATTCGTTTTACTAATCTTTTAGGTGTCTCTGAACCAGCTAATCTCAGCAAAGATTAGCTGTCACACTAGATGCTTGGTGTCTACCTGTTCCCCCATACTCAGAGCCATGTTTCAAGGGAGCATATTGCTTTTATTATTCTTTTAAGACTGCCAAGGGCCTTGTAAGGCAGGACTCATTCTCAGTTTGCAGAGGACTGGGGGATCTCTAAAGAAGAAGGAAATGTGGTTAACCCTTGTCCCTGAGTAGGAAGGTCCCAGACTTTCGTCTCATTCTGAATCTAGAATCTGTACTGGACACATAGGCCACTCTGTAGTGATTAGTAGTATTTACAACATAAAGTTACTACTGTGAAGTGAAAGTGGGGACCATTTCAGTGACAAAGGATTCTCTGGGGGAGTTGTCTTAAAGTGGTTGAGGGGCATTTTCTATATTTTTGGGAAACAATTGTAATGGTCCTTACAGGAATGAAGACATTCCAAAGAGATACTTGCACCCCTTTCTTTGACTATCAGACTATTGAGACAATGGGCCCCATGAAACCAGAATTTCCCTGGGAGCCTTATGCTGGCAGAAGAAAATGGCTGAAGGCAGTGTCAGCCAGAAGTAGAACTTGTTACCTAAGAATATAGTTTACTCACTTCTGAAAACATGTTGGATAACCTTTCAAGAGACAATATAGCTAGAGGAAGATGGTTCAATAATAGGGAGGAATCATACCTTCGTTAGGACTGCTGAGTTATGCACGCCTCTTGCCTTCATATCAGGGCTCTGAAGGTGGACTTGGAGGGGTGAATGAACCTCTTTGTTTAATTTTCCAATGTGACCACATTGACTAAATCTCCTTAAAAAAAAAAAAAAACAACTTTACTTGAAGATGGTGGGAGGGAGCTGATTTGTAACATCAGCTTTTAATGCTTTTGAGTATTAATCTGATTTCTGCTTTCCTGGAATCTGAAAGTTTGAAGTCCTTGGGACTTTTAACCTGGGATACATAACTTGTTAGGGATAATGATAAAAAAAAATACTTGATTTAGGAATTGTGTTCTTAGCTGTTTTGGCTGCTCATCATTATTAGGTGGTGGAGAAAACAGATGCAAGAATTGGAAGGTCTGAGTTTATATGCAGAGGTCTTACCACTGGATGAGCCTTCCCTTTAAGTGAAATCCATTTGGGTGGAAAATGAAATGGGTGCAAAGGAAGTAATTGCATACTTCTGGGCTGGCAGTTTTTTTTTTCTGTGTATGATGTGTTCTATGGCAAGTTCTATTAAAATAATAGTGTGTGAACCTGTTTTTGCCTGACCCAGGGGACATATAATATATCCGGAGTGTGTGTCAGCCTGAATAAATGTTGGTAATGGGAAAGGATGGTGACCTTCATTTCTGCATTTACAAGTTATAGATTGCTCCTGGCTGTATATTCATTTTAGTATTTTATTTCATTTATTTTTGTCTCTCTGTGTGAAGTTGTGCATTCACAGGCAAGGAGGCCAGAAAGCAACTTCCATTTTTGTTCCCCAGGCACTGTGCACTAATTTTTTGAACATGGTTCTTTCCAGCCTGAAGCTCACCAAGTAGGCAAGGCTGAGTGGTCGTCAAGCTGCAAGGATTCACCTGTTTCCTCTCTGTAGAAATTACAAGCACATGCCACCATGCCTGGATTTTGTTTAAAGTTCTGAGGGCTTGAATTCAGGTCTTCTGATTTGCATGCCAGACACTTTGACTCACTGAGTTATCACCCCAGTCCCTAATTGTATATTTTGAATGGTAACTTCTACACAAAAAGCAGTAACACCACGGCTATGATGAAAAATACTTGGGAGAAATCCAAAGATTAAAGAAGATATTGTCTGCTCACCTGATCATGAATCTTTTCTAGTTTTTTTTAATTCCCTGACCTGTATTATGAGATGCTGTTGCAAGACAGAGTGTCCTCTGTTTTTGTTACTAAGGTTTTTATATTCTCAACTTCTTTAACACATCCCTTTCCATATCTACTTTAAAACATTTTATGTGTGTAGATGTTTTGCCCTCATATGTGTCTGTGCGCCACATGTTTGAAGTTCCAAAGGATATCACAAAAGGGTGCTAGATGCCCTAGAACTGGAGTTACAGATAGTTGTGAGATGTCACGTGTTTCAGGGAATCAAACCACAGTTTTCTGGAAGAGCAGCCAGTGCTCTTAACTGCTGAGCTATCTTTCCAGCCCTCGATCTCCACCTGTAATGACAGTGTTCTTTTTTTTTTTTTTTTTCATTTCTTCTAACTCATGTTTTATATTTCTTTCTTCCTCAAGTCTCATTCTGGGCTGCAAGTGTTGTGGACTGTGGGCTCATGTATGTTAAAGAGGGTCTTGGGATGAAGCCGACATTCTGGTGCACACCTACATTGTGGAGGAGGAAGCAGGAGGAACAGCAGTTCTCTTCACTCTTGTTGGGTATATAGTGAGTTCAAGGGCAGTCTGAGATGCATGAGACTCCCTCTCTCTCAAAAAAACTCAACTGAGACCAAACTTCTAAAACACAAAACAAAACAAAACAAAACAAAAACCCTGCATAATATTTCCCTTGCTTACCTGTGTGCAAAGGCTCTCTGTTGAGAAATTATGTAGGAGAGACATTAAAACAATTGTTCCCCTAACAGCTACTCTGAGAACAAGAAAATGAGGACACTCATAAATGACTTATGAAAATGTCACATGTTATCGCGGTGCCTTTAATGAAGAATGCTAATCACTTTCTTTCTTTCTTTTGTCCACTGCCATCTTCTGTAGTTCCGGGCACAACTACTTTCCTAGTACAGACTGTGCTGCTGGCAGTTATCCTGTTCTGAAGTAAACAAACTCATGACGCATAACTGATGCATTTCAATAGCTCTTTCAGTGTGTTCTCTCCCATGGTAGGATGTGGGCTGCCTCCTTAGAGGACTGTTGCTTGCAGGACCCTGAGGGTCTGAAAACCGTGGGTACTTTCCCACTCTGCTTAGTGTTTTTTTTTTTTTTATGTTTTCAGTTAGAAAGCAGCACAGAGCTGAACACAATGATTTTTTTTGTGTGTTTATCACACAGGGGTCCATTTGGTTAAATAACTTCCTATTGGATGGGGGCAGGGTACAGAATGGATCTTTTTCATTTCTCCAGAGTCTTATGTGCAAAACTGACAAAATAGAATCTTATAAACTCCAACAAGTGAACAATCATTTTGCTGGGGCGAAGCAAGCTTCCCAGCCTCCTTGATTTTGCACAGGGGAAGACTATGAACAAACATTCATCTCTTCATTTTTTGTGACTTGGGATCCTCCAATGTCATTGGAGACTGAGTGCCCAGCATGACTGTGAAGGGGACTCCTCAGGAAAGATATTTATTTCATTTGAAGAAATGGAGGAAGAAGGAAGGTTGTGCTTTGGTGCTGGAGAGATGCTTAGATTATAGGTAACCCTCCACCACCTCAAAAAAAAAGTAGTTTCCTTGGCAACAACAGATAAGAGAATGTACTTGTAAAATTCCACCACCGGCTCATTTTCAAGGATGCAATAGAGCAGATGGTTGGGATCATTCAGGTATTACAGTTTTTCATTACTGAGTGTAGATAGAATGAGCATAAATATTGAAGGGCTTTTTGGTCTGTAGTTGGCAATACCACAAGCTGAGAGCTCTTTCAGAGGAGAGCTTTCTAAATATCCATGTTCTCCATCAGCAATCCAAACAGCACCTGAAGATCAAGTCCCTTAACACCAGAAAAGGAGACTGAGGGAGGAAAATCAGCATGACTGGGGAATGCAAACTAAAAGACAGCACAGTAGTGTCAAATTAACCTAGAAAGAAAAGTTCACAGTTGACAACCTACGGATTATCACTTTTAAAGCTCTACCACATTTGATTTTATGTGGGCATTTTGCTTAGGAGAAAGTGGCTTTGCTTATTGAGGCTTGTCAGCAAAGTTGCCAGCAAGAAGCTTTTGCTTTGCCTAATTAAATTCCATTCATAGGGAAAATACAGGTCTTTATTTTACAATGAAAAGTCTTTTCAGATCTGAGTGTTTATGTGCATGAGAAGGCAGGGTAACTGTGAGTCACAGGTTCAAACAGCTAAGGAAGAGAATATCGTTTAATTGGCCAGCCACAGTAAATATGCTAGTTTTAAGTCAACTTAACATAAAGAAGAGTTATTAGGGAAGAGAGACTCAATTAAGAAAATGCCTCTGTAAGAGTTGCCTGTAGGCAAGTCTGTAGTGCATTTTCTTGATTAATGGTTGATGTAGGTGGGTCCAGTTTATTCTGAGCAGTACCACCACTGGGCTGATGGTCCTGGGTTCTATAAGAAAACAGGTTGAGCAAGCCATGAGGAGCAAGCAAGTAAGCAGCATCTTTCCATGGCCTCTGCATCAGCTCCTGCCTCCAGGTTCCTGTCCTATTTGAGAGCTTGTCCTAACTTCCTTTGATGATCAACAGTGATATGGCAATGTAAGCCAAATAAACCCTTTCTTCTTCAACTTTTTTTTGGTCATGGTGTTTCATCGAAACAGTAGTAACCCTAACTAAGATATATGGGAAAGCTTTGTTCTTTGAAATGTATTTTGCTAAAATTTATTTTCAGCTGTATTTGCGTTGAATGAAAGTTTCAATTCTTGCCATAGTTTTTGATGAGAACAATACACTGTATACCTTGACACATAAATAAATTCATGGATAAAGTATTTTATTTTATTCTATTTTTTCAGTTGTGTGTCTTGTCTTTCTTTCCTTTTTCTTTTTTCTTTCTTTCTTTCTTTTTTTTAACAATTTATTCATTATATATCCCGATTCCCTTTCCTCAACTCCTCCAAGTCCCATCCTCCCTCCCACTTTCCCCTATTTCCTTCCCCAAGTCCACTGAAAGGGGGGGGGCATTCTCCTCTACCATCTGCCCATACCTTATCAAGTTTCCTCAGGACTGCATGGATCCTATTCCTCTATGTCCTGGTAAGGCCACATTACCAGGGGCAAATGATCAAAGAGCCGGCAACCAAGTTCACGACAGAGGCAGCCCCTGCTCTCCTTACTGGAGTACCCACATGGAGACTGAGTTGCCAGTTGGCTACATCTGAGCTATTAAAAACAAGGAAATCATGAAATTTGCAGGCAAATAGATAGAACTAGAAAAGATCATTTTGAATGAGGTAACCCAGAAACAGAAAGACACACATGGTATATACTCACTTATAAGCAGATATTACCCATATAATTTAGGATAGCCATACTAAAATCTACAGACCTAAACAAACTAAACAACAAGGAGGACTCTAGGGAAGATGCTTAAATCTCATTCAGAATGGCAAAGAGGATAATAGATACCAGAAGCAGTGGAAGAGAGGGAACAGGATGGGAGCCTACTATAAAGGGTCCTCTGAAAGGCTCCACCTAACAAGGGATCAAAGCAAAGCAGAGTTTAACTTTAGGCAGAACACAGGGAGTCTTATGGAAGAAGGGAGATATAGAAGGATAGGGGACCTTCAAGGAGACCGATAAAGTTAAAAATATTCTGAGCCAAGGATGTCCTACAGAGACTGATGCACGGGACCATGCATGGAGAGGACCTAGACCGCTGCTTGGAAAAAGTATTTTTATTTTTAATTTTTATGCACATTGGTGTTTTGTCTACATGTTCAAGGGGGTCAGGTCCCCTGGAACAGGTGTTATAGACAGTTGTAAACTGCCATGTGGGTGCTGGAAATTGGACCCTGTTCCTTTGAAAAAGCAGACAGTGCTCTTAACCACTGAGCCATCTCTCCAGCCCTCGGAGAAAGTATTTTAAATTAACATGGTAAAGAGATTTTAGAATTTAGAAAATGATATTTGGAAAATTTTGTGTGTTTTTCTTTCTTCTTCCCATCCTTCCTTTTTCCTATTCTTCATTACATTCCTCCCCTTTTGCTCTTTCTCTATCCTTTCTTTCATTTTTACTCTACCTTTTTAATTAAAAAAAATATAGAGTTTCACTGAGTATCCCAGACTGTCCTTAAACTCATCAGGATCCTCCTGGTCTAGTCTCCATTACTTCTAGGATGACAGAAATTCACAACCACACTTCTCTGAAATGAAATTCTCTCTCTCTCTCTCTCTCTCTCTCTACCTGTTATCTACCTATCTTTCTTTATCTATATGATACCTGGATTGCATGTGTCTTTATCTAAGACCCTTAACATTTATTACTTTATGCATTTAAGTATTTTGCCTGTCTTTCTGTCTGCCTGTGCACCACATGAGTGCACAGTAATCACAGAGGTCAGAAAAGAGCATCAGTTTTCCTAGAACTGAAGTTATGGACAGCTGTGAGCCACCATCTAGGTGCTGGGAATAGAACCCAGGTCCTATGGAACTGCTCTTAACCACTGAGGCATTATTCCAGCTCCAGATTTTTTTTATACTTACTAAAATAATATACCCAATCATGTTTGAAAATTTATTCCAGAATATGATATCAGAAAAATAACATCATCCAATGTCTATAACAAAACAGATCAACTAACTTGGCTGGCGGGATGGCTCAATGCCAACCCCAACTGCAGTTTTTATTGCTTTTGGCTGAACCTTATCTGCATTTACTGAACATAAGGTGGAATTTGCTGACATTTTACTGTGACTCAAATAGTTTCCAGACAATGGTCAAGGATGACTGATAAATATAATTTAATTTCCCCTCTTTAAGAAATAACTGAAGTGTGTGCTGGTATTAAGGCAAGATGGGTCAGTTTTCCACTTTATTAGAGCTATGAAGTTCATTATTTTTGGCTTTGTATGCCTTCTAGCCAATCTTAGGCTTATGCTCATGGGAGGTGGTTGTCTTCGAGTCCACAAATAGGGTACAATCTGTTATTCACTTTTAATCAATCATACTTGTTTATATGGAAGACGATTTAAGAGCTGAGGAACAGCAGAGGAAAATTCCCCAGATGGTAAAGTTTTTCAGTCTATAATCATGAAAAATATATGGAAGTTACCAACTCTATTTTTTAAATTGGACTTTGGACTGAAAGAAGCTTAACTTAGCAGCTACTAAGCAGCCACAACACATGATTGAAGATATCTGGGTTGTCCTAAATTGTCTTTTAATGAATCATAAGTACATGGTTGCCCTTTTGGCTAGGAAGAAACTAACACATGGAAATGCAATTTATTTATTTTGAAAATAAAATTTATAGTTTCACATTTAGGGACATTCTTATATTGAGTCTGATGTGAGATACATGTTTAGTTTAACACTTAAATTTAGATTGATACAACCCTGATACACTGTTGTTATAAGCTGGGAATGTAAATGGAAACTCATTGGCAGAACTTATGATTTTCATAACACAAAAAAGGGCATTTAGGTTGGGAAGACAAATTAGTTGAGAAAGTTCTTGCCCTGAAAGCTTGATGGCATAGTTAAGCATTCACCTAAAATCTAGGAACAATAGTAACCGTTGTTTAGAATAGGAATGGGATGTCTAGGGGTAAGGCATAGAAGAGTAGATTCCCAGAACTCATTAGCCAACCAGCCTAGCTAAGTGAGTGAGATATAGTTCAGTGAGAAACTCTGTCTGAAAAAAATAAGATGAAGAGTGATTGTTGGAGACAAGCCCTATGGTCACTACATGCACACACATGCATATAGCTTCTCCCAAACACATACACAATGTTCATTGACATGGAGAAATCTGTGGAACTGAGTTTCCAATGACCATGTGATTACTTAATGTATAGAGATATGTCCTTGCTTATGGTATCCTGGAACACTTTGATAAAATTTTCAACTACAGGATGTTGGCGCCCACACACCAATTAGAAGAATTAATGCCTGTGTGGTTTGAAGAAGTTTCCAAAAAGTACTGGGAAGGAACCAAGGCTGTGCAAAACAAAACAAAGCAAAATGAAACAAAACAAAATCTCTGCTGGGCTTAAAGGTGTGTACTACCACTTTCCATGTTTGTTCTGGAGAGAGAGAGAGAGAGAGAGAGAGAGAGAGAGAGAGAGAGAGAGAGAGAGAGAGAGAGAGAGAGAATAGTCAGATGGCTATGGAAGATCTAGTCTAGAAGAGCTAGACTTGAAATTTGCATATGGACTTTAGCACCTCTTTGTGCCTGCTTCACTCTTGTATTATTTTCATTATTTTGAAGCTGCACTTCATCATGTCTATAGTTGTGATGATGCCCTTCATGTGTGCCCTTCATGTGTTCCATGTAGCACCATTTCCTATACCGAAGCAGTGAGGCTCTTGTGAATTTGCAACTTCAGTGGAGAAAGGAGAAATTAACTGGAGAATTTCTTCTTTGTGTGGTGTTTATGAGCCTAAGAGTCTAAGACTGAATGTATGTATGTGTGTGTGTATGTGTGTATTTGTACATGTGTGTACATGCACACCAAACCCAGAGGTCATATTGGGTGCCTTCCTCAATCTCATTCCACCTTATGTTTTGAGAAAATGTCTCTAACTGAACCTGGAGTCCCTCAATTTGATAAAGCTGGGAGAATTGTCCCTTCTTCCCCAGAAATCAGGTGGCAGGTGCTTGGCTTTTTATATGGCTGTTGGAGATCTAAATTCAGGACCTCATGCTTACAAGGTAAGTACTTTACTGACTGAGCTGCTGCCTCAGTTTTTATATGACATTTTCTATACAGAGGATCTCAGAAAGTTTGGCATAGTATAGACGCCACTTTCCCACGAAAGACAACATGGCATGGAGTTCCTGGAAGTGGGGAAAGATGAGGCATTGAGAGATGTGGACATGTTAGTGATCTTGAAGATGGTCATTAGTTCTTTCTGTGTGTTTTGTCTGTATAAACAATGACTGAATAGGAGGTCAGGTGTGAGCTCCATTAGAAGAATCTGTAGAGGCTACGGTGACACACTGACACGAAGAACAACATGTGGTTGTAACACCACTTATGAATCTATAGCCATAAATCTCACCAACATGACTTTCCAAATGTGAGCTGAATAAGGACAACACCAATGAACATGCCAAAGTGGATGGGGGAAAACTCATGAGCACTCAACCTTACACATGGAACTACAAGTAACTGAGGAAAGCTGGGGGCAGTAGAAGTGGTCTTTCTAGGGAAGGGCACAGCAATTGGTTGTACAGTGTCAAATTACATCCCTCAAAACAAATATGCAAGTGACATTACACCAAGTGTGCAGGTTATATTTAGTAATAGGTATGAATGTGCATATGCACACATATGCATATAATAACAATTAGCCAAAAAGAGTACACAAATGGAAAGAGAGCAGGGAGGGATATATGGGGAGGTGTGGAGAGAGAAAAAAGAAGGAATAAATGTAATTAATTTACAATCTCAAATTATACATTGTGCTATATTATAATCTAATATAAATTATGGTCCTTTTAGGTCCTAGTCAAAGAAGCTCATCTGTTCTAAAAGAAAGGTAGTGCAATTGTAGGTTTATAAATATTTGACTGATCTAGTTAACCATAGTTCTCTTCTTTCTTAAGCACCATACTTTTTTAGACATACCTGTTGTGTTGATCTAGTTGCATAGTCGATCTCTTTTGCTGTTCTTCTTCATGTAATATCTTTTCCATACCGCACATACCCTGTAGGTGCTGGAGATGAGTTCTATACATTGGTGGAGGTTGGAATGAGAATGTCCTCCATTTTCTCTGGAACTTGACTAATTGGTCCTCAGTTGTTGGCACTGTTTGTGAAGGCTTAGGAGCTGTGGTCTTATTTGAGGAAGCGCATTACTGGGGGAGAACTGTAAGAGTTTATAGGCTCTTATCGTATTTACCTCACTCTCCCTGCTTCATTTTGAGCTGTGAACTCTCAGCTGCTTAGGCTACCATGCCTGCCATGCTTTCTCACTGGAAGGGTGATGGACCTTTATCTCTCTCTGCAACTGTAAGCCCCAAATAAACCCTCTTTTTCTGTAGGTTGCCTTAGTCATGGTGGTTTATCACAACAGAAAAGTAAATAAGACTGTAGATGACCACCATGAACATGGGTCTATATGTATATAGGTCCCATCTATATTTTTGCAAAAGTTCCAATGATAAAACTTTATCTTTGTAACTTTTGTTACTACCTCTCAAAACCCCATCACCCATCCCTGTCTCCTCTCCATTAACTACACTTGAACTTTTGATAGCTGTAAATACACTCCTGGAGGCAGTGATCAAAGTCCCATTTATAAACAGTGAGCAGCTCCATGCTGCCATCGGCTCCTCAATTTCAAAATTCTGTTTTGAGCTTTGCATGGTGGAGGCACACATGACTGGAATCCAAACACATGGGAGGCTAAAGCACAGGACTTAAATTTTGCAGCTAGCCTGGCCTGCATAGAGAAACCTTGACTCAAAACCAAACCTCATCTCGCCTGACCTGACCTCACCTCACCTCACCCCTATCCTGAAGGTATGCTTTCTAGGATCTAAGCATTTTCGATCAGTAACTGCCATCCTGATGGACAGATACAGTGAATCTCAGTCTGGGAATCCTTAGAAGATGAAAAGGTACATGTTTGAGAAAGAATTCCTAAAATAATTTTAACTTGGCCCCTTTCAAAAAGTTTCCAAACAAGTGTGGTTTGGGAGAAATTACTGTAGTTCTTTAAAAAATTGGTGTCTTTTGTTTTAAAGAAAAACATTTTTCTATTTATATCCTGCTTTTGGTCCATAAATATTCTTGTGGTAGATGAAGTTGTGGCATGGGCTTTTAACTCTAATCTACCACCTCTCTCAATCTTAAACATTTTACTTGTGTGCGTGCATGTATGCGTGCATGAGTCTTGTGTGTCTATGTGTGTATGTATGTGTGTGTATATATGTATATGCTCACCCACATAGGCACATGTGGATGTTAGTGGCTGATATCACAATATCTTTTTCTCAGTTCTTCCTACCTTACTTTTGAGACAGGACCTCTCACTGCGTGTGAAGGTTGCTGTTTTTGACTAGAATGGCTGGCCAGAGAGTTCCAGTGCTCAGCTGTCCTGCTCCTTCCTTATCTCTGGGATGCAAGAAAATGCCACCATGCCAGCCGTTAACATGAGTTCTGGGGACCTGAACTCAGGACTTTACTCAATAGCCTGTGCTGTTCTTTCTTTTCCCAGTGGGTCTGTATTTGGCTGTAGAATTATATATCTGAATCAATTCTGTCACTGTGTTTCATTTTGTAGTTACAATATTTAAACAATCACTTTTTGTTGCTTGATAGCAAAATTAATACAGGAAAAACAGGATGGAAACTTGGCTCTTTTACTTTATTTACTTGCTTTAGGGCTAGGTTTCAACTTACTTCTATCCCTGCCATGTACCAGTGGTGATATTGTGTGTATGTGGTGTGTGTGTATGTGTGTGTGTGTGTGTGTGTGTGTGTGTGTGTGTGTGTATGTAGGCACACATGTCTGTGGTTACACAGGCTCAGTAATGAGTAAAAAGAAGCCCTGTTCCCTGGCTTTCAAGATTCTCAAAAAAATGGGACCAAATACACTTTGACAATATTACTCATGGACTTCTGGTTTAGACACACAGGAATTATCTAGAGCTGTTTTTATGGTTGCCATTCAGTTTGTCCTGTGTGTGGTCCCTGGAAAGATCTTTACAATGGTTTGCCAATCTTTGTAATGGCTTGTTCTGGTGCTTTGTAATTGATTGTTAATTAATTTGCTCCCTGAGGGCTGTTTGCTGTCTCCTAAGAGCAGACTGTCACATACCCCAAATATTGTTGTGTAACCTTGCCTCCAAATAATCCCTGATTGACCAATAAAATGCCTACACACCTGGGCAGAGCAGAAATGAGGTAGGCATGGCCAAAGTTCACAGGTGGGGATGACAGAAGGATCACAGGGAGAAGAGACACAGATACAACAGGAGAAGAAGGCAGTGGGACTTCCATTGGGTTAACATGGAGAGAACCATACGGCTGGGAAAATTTCCTCTGGGTTGTGTTGAAGAGAAACAGAACAGATGGAAAGCATGTGCAAGTATTTATGGGGGTATTGGATTGAGAGTAGCCCAGATAGGAATGATTAAAGCAAATGGTATGGGACATGGGGCTGAGAGGTAACAAAACAGATTAGGAGATAATAGCTGCCAAGACCCAGGTGAAGTAAGGCTTATTTAAAATTCTATCAGGTGTTTGTGTCTTTTATTTATATGATAGTGGGTTAATAATAACCACCATAATAATTATAGGCTTTTTAATATTATTTTTTATTTATTACAATTTATTCACTTTGTATCCCCGCTGGAGCCCCCACCCTCAATCCCCTCCCAATCCCGCCCTCCGTTCCTCCCTCATCACCACCCATGCCTCTTACCCAGTCCACTGATAGGGGAGGAACTTCTCCAATTCCACTGGACCCTAGCCTATCAGGTCTCATCAGGACTGTCTTTCATAGTCTTCCTCTGTGGCCTGGTAGGGCTGCCCCTCACCACAGGGGGAAGTGATCAAAGAGACAGCCACTGAGTTCATGTCTAAGACAGCCCCTGTTCCCTTTACTACAGAGCCCATTTGGAGACTGAGCAGCCAAGGGCTACATCTGTGAAGGGGTTAAAGGTTATCTCCATGAATGGTCCTTGGTTGCAGTATCAGTCTCAAAAAAGACCCCTGCGCCCAGAGTTTTTGGTTCTGTTGCTCTCCTTATGGAGCTCCAGACCCTTCCAGGTCTTTCTATCTTCCCCTTCTTCCATAAGATTCCCTGCACTCTGCCCAAAGTTTGGCTATGAGTTGCAACCACCCTGCTGGGTAGAGCCTTTCAGAGGCCCTCTGTGGTAGGCTCCAGTCTTGTTCCTTGTTTTCACCTTCTTCCAATGTCTATCCAGTCTGCCTTTCAGAATGAAGATTGAGCATCTTACCCAGGGTCCTCCTCCTTGCTTAGCTTCTTTTGGTGTACAGATTTTAGTATGATTATCCCATATTATAGATCTAATATCCACTTATAAGTGAGTATATACCATGTGTATTTTTCTGCTTCTGAGATACCTCACTCAGGATGACCTTTTCTAGTTCCCACCATTTGCCTGCCAATCTCATGATTTACTTGTTTTTAATTGCTGAGTACTATTCCATTGGGTAAATGTGCAACAAGTTCTGTGTTTGTTCCTCCATTGAGGGACATATGGGTTGTTTCCAGATTCTGGCTATTACAAATAAAGCTGCTACGAATATGATTGAGCAAATTTCCTTGTTGTATACTTGAGCATACTTTGGATATATGCCTAGGAGTAGTATAGCTGGATCTTGAGGGAGAACTTTTCCTAATTGTCAGAGAAAGCGCCAGATTGATTTCTAAAGTGGTTGTACAAGTTTATATTCCCACAAGCAATGGAGGAGGGTTCCCCTTTCTCTCCATCCTCTTCAGCATGTGTTGTCCCTTGAGTTTTTCATCTTAGCCATTCTGATGGGTGTAAGATGAAATCTCAGGGTCTTTTTTGATTTGCATTTCCCTCATCAGTAAAGACTTTGAGCATTTCTTTAAGTGTTTCTCTGCCATTCGATGTTCCTCTATTGAGAATTCTCTATTTAGCTCTGTACCCCATTTTTAAATTGGATTATTTATTTTGTTGCTGTTTAACTTCTGGAGTTCTTTATATATTCTGGATATTAGCCCTCTATCAGATACAGGGTTGGTGAAGATCCTTCCCAATTTGTAGGCTGTCATTTTGTTCTGACGACAGTGTCCTTTGCTTTACCAAAACTTCCCAGTTTCATGAGGTCCCATTTATTGATTGTTGCTCTTAGAGCCTGTGCTGTTGGTGTTCTGTTCAGGAAGTTGTCTCCTGTGCCAATGAGCTTAAGGCTCTTCACCACTTTTTCTCCTAACAGGTTTAGTATGTCTGGTTTTATGTTGAGATCTTTGATCCACTTGGACGTTAGTTTTGAGCAGGGTGATAAGTATGGATCTATTTACAGTTTTCTACATGTAGATATTCTTTCAGAATAGCACCATTTGTTGAAGATGTAATCTTTTTCCCATTGTGTAGTTTTGGCATCTTTGTCAAAAATCAGATGTACATAATTGTGTGGGTTTATTTCTGGGTCTTCTAGTCGATACTATTGATCCACCAGCCAGTTTCTATGCGAGTACCATGCAGCTTTTATTACTGTTGCACTATAGTACAGCTTGAGATCTGGGATGGAGACATCTCCAGATTTTTTATTGTAGAGGATTGTTTTAGCTATTCTGGGTTTCTTATTATTCCATATAGAATTGACATTTTTTTCAAGGTCTATGAAGAATTGTGTTGGTAATTTGATGAGAATTGCATTGAGTCTGTAGATTGCTTTTGTAAGATGGCCATTTTTACTATATTAATCCTGCCAAGCCATGAGCATGGGAGATCTTTCCATCTTCTGATATCTTCTTCTGTTTCTTTCTTCAGACACTGAAAGTATTTTTTTTTCATACAAGTCTTTGACTTGCTTGATTAGAGTTATACCAAGGTACTTTATGTCCTTTGTGGCTATTGTGAAGAGTGTTGCTTCCCTAATTTATTTCTCAGCCCATTTGTCTTCTGTATACAGGAGGGCTACTGATTTTTTTTTTTTAGTTAATTTTGTATCTAGCCATTTTGCTGAAGGTCTTTGTCAGCTATAGGCATTCCCTGGTAGAATTTTTGGGGTGACTATCATATCATCTGCAAATAGTGATACTTTGACTTCTTCTTTCTGAACTGAGTCACTTTGATCTCCTTTAATTGTCTTATTGCTCTAGCAGGGACTTTAAGAACCATATTGAAGAGATATGGAGAGACTGTGCAGCCTTGCCTTGTCCCTGATTTCATTGGGATTGATTTAAGTTTGATGTTGGCTATAGGCTTGTTGTATTATTTCCTTTACTTTGTTTAGATAAGTGCCTTTTATCCCTGATATTTCCAGGACTTTAAACATAAACGAATGTTGAATTTTATCAAATGTTTTTACAGCATCTAAGAAGATTATCATATATTTTTTCCTCTTTTATCTTGTTTATATGGTGGATTTCTGTTTATTGAACCACCTCTGTATACTTGGGATGAAGCCTACTTGGTCATAGTGGATGATGTCTTTGATGTGTTCTTGGATTCAGTTTGCGAGTATTTTGTTGAGTATTTTTGCATCAATGTTCATAAGGGAGATTAGCCTGAAATTCTCTTTCTTTGTTGGGTCTTTGAGGATTTGTTGTCAAGGAGACTGTGGCTTCATAGAATGTGTTTGGTAATGTTCCTTCTGTTTCTGTTTTGTGGAACCATTTGAAGAGTATTGGTGTTAGCTCTTATTTGAAGGTCTGATAAGGTCTGAAACCATCTTGCCCTGGTCTTTTTTTGGATGGGAGACTTTTGATGACCTCTTCTATTTCCTTAGGGGATATCCAGTATATATAAAGAACTTAAGAAGTTAAACAGCAACAAATCAAGTAATCCAATTAAAAAATGGGGTACAGAGCTAAACAGAGAATTCTCAATAGAGGAATATCGAATGGCAGAGAAACATTTAAAGAAATGCTCAACGTCTTTACTCATCAGGGAAATGCAAATAAAAAAGACCCTGAGATTTCACCTTACACCCACCAGAAAGGCTAAGATTAATAACTCAAGTGACAACACATGCGGGAGAGGTTGTGGAGAAACTGGAACCCTCCTCCACTGCTGGTGGGAATGTAAACTTGTACAACCACTCTGGAAAGTAATCTGGTGCTTTCCCAGACAACTAGGAATAGTGCTTCCTCAAGATACAGCTATACCACTCCTAGGCATATATCCAAAGACGTTCAAGTACACAACAAGCACTTCTGCTCAACTATATATGTAGCAGCTTTATTTGTAATAGCCAGAAGCTGGAAACAACCCAGATGCCTCTCCACTGAAGAATGGATACAGAAATTGTGGTACATCTACAGAATGGAATACTACTCAGCAATAAAAAACAAGATAATCATGAAATTTGCTGGTAAATGGTGGGAATTGAAAAGATCATCCTGAGTGAGGTATCCCAGCAGCAGAAAGACACACAGTATCCACACTCACTCATAAGTGGATACTAGATATATAATATAGGATAAACATACTAAAATCTGTACAACTAAGGAAGCTAATGAGGAAGGACTCTGGCTAAGATGCTCAATCTCCATTCAGAAAGGCAAAGATGATGGACATCAGAGGAGGGAGAAAATAGGGAACAGGACAGTAGCTTTACCACAAAGGGCATCTGAAAGGCTCTACCCTGCAGGGTATCTAGGCAGATGTTGAGACTCATAGCTAACCTTTGGGCAGATTGCAGGGAATCTTATGACAGAGGTGGGGGATAGTAAGACCTGGAAAGGACAGGAGCTCCACAAGGACAGCAACAGATCCTAAAAGTCTGGGCAAAGGGGTCTTTTCTAAAACTGATATTCTAGCCAAGGACCACTCATGGAAATGGCCTGGAACCCCTGAACAGAAGTAGCCTATGGCAGTTCAGTATCCAAGTGGCCTCGATAGTAATGGGGACAGGGACTGTCTCTGACATGAACTCAGTGGCCTGCTCTTTGATCCCCTCCTCCTAAAGGGGAGCAGCCTTACCAGGCCACAGAAGAAGACAATGCAAACACTTCTGATGAGACCTGATAGACTAGGGTCAGAGGAAGGGGAGGAGGACCTCCCCTATCAGTGAGTGGACTGGGAGAGGGACAGGGGTAGGGAATAGGGAGGCTGGAATTGGGAAGGGAGGACTAAGGGAGGTACGGGACACAAAGTGAATAAATTTTAATTAATAAAAATAATTAAAAAATTAAACTTCTAGGGGCTTCAGAGATGGCTCAGTGGTTAAGAGAATAGATTGCTCTTCCAGAAGACCTGGGTCTGGTTCCCAGCAGAAATGTGGAGGCTCACAACTGTCTGTAACTCTAGTTTTGGGGATCTAATACACTTTTCTGGCCATTTTGAGCACTAGGCATGCATATAATGTGCAGACATACATCAGGCAAAACAACCATATGTTTAAAATAAGTTTGAAAAAAGTTAAATTCCTGTGGGAACCAGGATTGAGGAGGGGCTAAGGGAGACAAAATCACCAACCTGGGAAGCAGACTCCGGAGACCAGCATCTAGTACAGCTCTATTTTTATTGTTGAATAGCAAGCATATTTTTTTCTTTTTTTAAAAAAAGCTATTTATTTTTGTGGTGTGTGTGTGTGTGTTTGTGTGTGTGTGTGTGTGTGTGTTAGCACATACATATGTGTAAAAGTGTCCATAGAGGCCAGAAGATGGAATCAGATCCTTTGTAGTTAAATTGACAGGTTTGATAACAGTACTAGCAAGTATTTTTATATGGCTTTGGACCAATGGGAAGTTGATAAGAGTTCTGGGGTAGGCAACCAACACACTGTCACTATGGGGAGGTTCCAAGCCTGCCAGCACCTGCCAGCACCCTCTAGCACTTTCCAACACCTTTCAACACTAACTCTTCTGTGAAGACAGGGAAAGCAGCCACCACCCTGTTCCAGGCCCCATCTGAGGCTCTACCAGTTTCCTGGGATCCTCCTCTTTTGTCAGTGGACATGGGCAATAATACTATTGAGTGGTATGGAAGCCTCCCTCACCATCCACCTGGCCTCACCCCGGGGTGCAACACCCACAAATTCATAAAATTAATTTCTCTAGTTTTGGCTAGTATATTGCCTCATTTTTTCTAGTTAATTCTTATGAAAGTACCTGTTTCTATTTCAGTGTGTTCTGCATGGATTTCTGAGTTCTTCAATTTCAGATATGTGTTCTATTTTCATGATACATGCCATTGATGCCTTTTAGTTCTCTTTGACATGAAAACATAGTTTTAAAATGTATTATAATAATATATTTTCTGGAAAACTTTTTCTTTCCCATCGGGATATTATTCTGCTTTATTTTGTCTATTTAGGTAATATATTTGAATCAGATCATCTTATTTTTCATTTTCACATGAAATTAATTTTTCTAAACTTTAAGAAGGAGTTGTATTCCAAATGGCATGTTAATCTTTCCGTTTGACTATTTAGGTGTAGAGTTAACAAAATTATGACTTTACTGGGCTTCCTTTTTTTTTCTCGTTTGTTTATCTTCTTTCTGTTTTAGTCAATTGGGAATCTTCTTGCTTTATGAGTGTTCTGTCCTGAACGGAACCTTAGTGGGTAGGTCCAGGAGTTTGTGAGGTGAAATTGTTGTAGCCCTTTTCTTTTTTTAATTTTAATTTAATTTTTAAATCTTAATTACAATTTATTCACTTTGTATCCCAGCTGTAGCCCCCTCCTTCATTCCATCCCAATCCCACCCTCCTTCAAATCCTCCCATGCCCCTCCCCAAGTCCACTGATAGGGGAGGTCCTCCTCTCCTACCATCTGATCCTAGCCTATCAGGTCTCATCTCTGTGGACTGGCAAGGCTGCAATCCCCAGGGAGAGATGAACAGAGAGCCTGCTGCTGAGTTCATGTCCTTTTTTCTCCTTACTAGGGAACTCTCTTGCACACTGAGCTGTAATGGGCTACATCTGTGCAAGAACTCTAGGTTATCTCCATGCATGGTCCTTGGTTGGAGTATCAGTCTCAGAAAAGACCCCTGTGTTCTAGCCCTTTTCTAACTTGCAGTATATCTTGCCCCTGTAAGTTCTTCATGCTCATGTAACTGAAATTATGCATAACAAAACCCTGTATATACTATATTTTATGCACAGATACCTATGTTAAAATTTATAAATTAGTCATAGTAAGAGACTAATAACAATTACTACTAACAATATAGTGCATTTAAGGTACTATAAAGACAGCTCAGCAGGAAAGACCACTTTTTCTTCAAGAATGGGGACCTGAGTTCAGACCTCTAGCACTCATGTAAAAGCTGTGCATAGCTGTATGCAAATAACCTGAGTGTTGGTTTTGGGGAAATCACCATGGAAGTGAGGATAGCTGATGATCATTGACCGCTGGTCTAATGCTCCTCCAACAGCCAAGCTCCAAGTTCACTGATGGACTCTTTCTCAAGGTACTAATAAGGTGAAGACACTTGAATTTCCACTTGGCCTCTGTGTGTGTGTGTGTGTGTGTGTGTGTGTGTGTGTGTGCTTGTGAACATAACTATGTACAAATATGCATGTATCACAATACAACAAATAAGTGGAATTAGAATTAAAATTTCATATTGCATTGTTCCCCTTTCTCTCCTGTTTCTGTGATGTGAGAATGTGTCATGCCTACGTCTCTGACAGACAAAGTGAGGGTCATAACTGATTCCTCATGTAGCACCATTACAGTAATTTTTGCAGTGTAAGGTGCAATAGTAAAACTGGCATGAGCTTCTCTTTCCTTCACAGTTGAGATCCACAATTCAATTTCAGGGGAAACTTGTGATCTGGAGGTTCATTTGTTTTTGAGTTGGCCAGAGTTCCTGATTATGATGGTAAATCTTGGTTGTTAACTTCTTTGGATCTGGAAACAACTATAAGATATGCTTCTGGTTGGGCAGTGAAGGTATTTACTGGAAGGATTAACTGAAGAAAAATATCTTCCCTTAGAGTGGGCAAAACTTTTGGTATTGGTGTGTGTGTGTGTGTGTGTGTGCAGATATAAGGATGTTTAAGAAAAAAGCTATTTTTTTTTAAGATTCATTCCTTTTTATGCGTACTAGTGTTTTGCCTGCATATATGTCTATGTACTATGTGTCTTCTTGAGGCTCTGTTGAGGCCAGAAAAAATTGTCTAATTCCATGGAACTAGAGTTACTAATAGTTATGAGCTGCCATATGGATGTAAGGAAAAAATCTGGGTCCTCTGCAAGAGCAGCAAATATCCTAAACTGCTGAGCTTTTTGTTTAGCTGCAAAAACTGTTGCTCTCTAAAGCCTACCTTCTCTTTCTTCTGGGAGAAGAAAGAGAAGGTAGGCTGATGCTGCTGTTCTGTTGATGCTGATGCTGCTGTTCCTGTTCTTTGCTGTCACAGGACCCCTTTGCTGTCACAGGACCCCACCTTCTTTGACTTTCCAGCATGGATCAAAGACACATGATTCTCCAAGAGTCTTTCAATATTCTAGGGCCATATTGGGACTGCTGTGACATCCAGCCTCATGGACTGAGCAGCTAAGAAGTTTTCAGCACCTACAGCATACTTGAATTTCCCAGCCAAATGGTGTAAGACAGTCTAGTAAATCTCCTTGTAATATATGTCCAATCTCTATTATGCTCCTTAAGAGAACAGAACTTAACAACATACCAATGCTTTCCTCTTCTTCCTCTTACACAGACTCAAATCTGGTAAGCCCTTGTTGGTAGGTGTCTCTACACCTATGATGTTACTTGATTTGGCAGTAAGCAGGTTGTGTTGAATTTCAGTTTTACTAAATTATTGTTCTGTTAATTTACATTCAGAGATTTGTGGACTTCAACAATTACACAGTACTGTGGCTTTACCCTCCTTGAATTGGACTGGGAGACCACTGGCAATCATAAGAGACAGGACAGGACAAAATCAGTTCAAGCCTTATCATTGCAACCCATTTTTATCACTTGGTGCAATGAAACTCTGATCATAGTTAGTTGTATTACCCAGACAAACACAGCTGACTGGGCATTTACAAATGTGTTTGAGAGAAGGATGCACTGTTGAGGAAGGTAGTGCTTCAAGATATCAATACATAGTATAGGTGAAGAAAGCAACAATCACTGTCTTAGTTACTTTTCTGCTGTGATAAAACACTCTGACAAAAACAAATTATTGAATAAAACATTTATTGGGGGCTTATATTTCAGAGAACTCATTTTATTGGGGGCTACACTTTTAGTGGGTTAGAATTCATTACCATCATTGCAGGAGGCATGGCAGCGGGCAACCAGGCATGGCACTGGAGCAGTAGCTGAGAGCTTATGTCTTGATCCACAAGCACAGGCAGAGAGAGCTAACTGGGTGTCTCCAGTGAGACACCTGTTCCAACAAGGCTATACCTTCTAATCATCCCCAGACTGTACTGCCAACTGGGGACCAAGTGTTCAAACATATCAGGCTGTGTAGCCATTCTCATTCAAACCATTACAACCAGCTTCTGTTGGTTAATCACAAATACTACTTACCTGATTACCATTTATGCTGAGAAGTGTTCTGGGAGCCTGATATTAGCAGGATAATTAAGTCACGGTACCTATCTTTTTTGTGCTCTATTTGAACAATGAACAGAACCCAGAGAGGGAAGGATTCATCAGTCATAAACAACACAAAGACAAAACGGGAATCCCCTATCCATAAAAAGAGCTACAACCTACGAAGTTAATGGAACCTCAAAGTATGCCCTCATTAATGCACTTCCTCCAACAAGGCCATCTGTCTTTTTTATTTTTTATTTTTTTTAAGGCCATATGTCTTAATCCTTCCCAAATAGTACCACCTACTGGGGACCAAGTACTTAAACATATGATCTTATGGAGCCATTCTTATTCAAAACATTATGGCCAGCTTCTGTTGGCTAATTGCAGATACTACTTACTTGAAGTTAATGAAGTTCATGTGAGCACTCTCCTGAATTCTTAAGGTTTCGTTTCCCTTCTCAGTAGGGTGAGGACAAAACAGTTTGTGCCTGATACATCCCTTTTTATTCCTAGTAAATTCATAGTGATGCAGAATATAGGAAACAAATACTACAGTTTATATAGTTGTTGTGACAAATGTTTTCCACTCTAATTATCAGTACAGACCTTGTTGTTATAGAACATTTGATGTGTTTTTATATGTGCCAGCACTTTTGTGAGTCTTTGTAATTTGGTTAGGGGTTGGGTGATGAACATAAGGATTACATCTAACATTGATAGCTTCAGGCAGAGTTTCTGGTGTATTTTTTTATGTAGAGAGATACATGGAACTCAAGATTTGGTTTGATGTCTTGGTGTGGTCACTCATAATTAATCTTATTAGCTATGTGCAACTGTAATATGCAGAACAAATACATTCTACTTCCCCGAGCCCTGAAAATTTGTTAGTAAAAGCACGTTCATTTGGAAAAGTTTTCAAATTTCCAGGTATTCTTATATTGATTTAAGAGTTAGTGACTAACTTCTGGCATGTTTCCATCTTTGTTCATGTTTGTCAATGTGCATAAAAACAGGAAGATATAGCCCATGGGCAGAGGAAAGACAAGGGAAAGAATGAGAACTGAGTTGATTGATGATATCAAGGGGGGATGCCCTGCTTGGCAGACTCATTTTTATGGCTGGTGTACGTGCTATGTAGCATGTCTTAGCCAAAGACAGCTTTGTTGAGGGAGTAAGATTTTGTCCTCGTTATTTAATTAGGCACATCATACACCATCTGGTTCTGTTCAGCGGGTTGCATTAAAAATTCAGCCAGTGGATGGGGAGGACCCCGGGGGACTCCGGCTCTCCCCACTGAAATATTGACTATTGATAGATTCCAGGAGAAGGGGAGTCATTGCTTTACTTGTCTACCACCCAACGGGCTCCAGTGAATAACTCCAAACCCATGGGCACTCAGATGGCTCTGCTTAAATTCAGTGTGTCACAAAACAAAAAGCCATGAATCCAGGAAAGAGATATTTAGGAAAGAGAGAGGGAAACATTATAGGGGTGAGATGGATATACGAAAGGTTAAGGGATAAGAATAATCAGAATGTATTATATAAATGGGTGAAATGGTCGCAGAACCAAACAATAGGAATAAAACCAGGGCAAGTGTAGGTTTTCTGAAGCAGTAATGCTTTAGGTCTGGTAAACTTGGTGCTTATAATAGACAACTATAATGCTATAAAATGAATCAATAAAGTGAGAAACATTCAGTGGCATACACACAGCTTTCTTTTCTTCCTTGTATGTTTCCTTGTCATGTTATTAAATTAGAGAAAAAAAGGTAGATTTGGGTACCAGTTATGTATAGTCACAGAGGAAGGCTTCATGTGACTTGACAGATGCAAAACATTGTCAGGAAGAACAGATATTTTCCAACAGCTTTAAATCTTCATATGCACTGTGTGTGTGTGTGTGTGTGTGTGTGTGTGTGTGTGTTTGTCTGTGCAAATTGTATAAGAATGAAATATCAAACACTAGAAACTTCAGTCCACTGAAATAATGTGAAGGTGTTCTTAGGAATCTGAAGGTTGTGGTTCTTTGAGGGAATGAGAAAGATTTACTATATCAGAAAAATAAAAAAATATCATGAGATTAAAAATATGTATGTTTTAACATTACCTCTTCTGAAAGTACAGCATCAAGTTTTTTCTTCCTTCCTTCCTTGAAACCAATTTAAATCAGTTTTTTTAAAAATCTTCTGTTCAGGTACTGTATAGTGTTTAAATTTATTTTTTTTATTATTATTACTTTTTTTTTGTGTGTGTGATGTTCATAGGTGTATCCATGTTTAGATGTGTGAGGGCAAATACATGTATGCATGGATGTATAAGATCACATGGAGATTCAAAGTGGGAAGTGAGTATTTTCGTCTATTGCTTTCCACTGTAATTGCTGAGGTAGAACGTCTTGCTGAACCTGGAGTTGTCCAGTTCTGGATAGTCTTTGAATCTTTCTGCCTCTGACTCCTTCTTGGTGCTCAGATTGCAGGCTGCTGCCACACCTACTCTGTTTTTTCGGTGGTTTCTGAAGATCTGAATTTGGAAAGTTATTCTTGTGTTGCAAGTGTTTCATCTCCTGAGCCATTGCCCTAGATCTACTGTGTGCTTGGCTATGTACTGATACATTTTTTCATAGCCAGCGTAAACTATGTAGTTCTAGAAATATTTCAAGAATGACAAGATCAGGAGTCATGTTTTAGAGTAGAGGGTTTATGAGACTTCCAAAGCAAAGAAGATGGACCTGAATAATTCAGATGATGTGTCATCTTGTCGTTGAGAATAACATAACCTCTATTCTTGAAGTTTCTGTTTTGTCAGAGGCCTGATAACTTGGATCCATCACTAAGTACAACTATTCAATTTTCTATGAATGGTGTAGAGTACTGTCACATGTAGAGCTGATGGAATTCTCTCTGTAGTAACACAGTGTGTGTGTGTGTGTGTGTGTGTGTGTGTGTGTGTGTGTGTGCCAGAAAACAAGAGTGACAGGGAGAAATATTTTATGAGGTAGAGAGCCGTCATTTCATTAGTTTTATATTGAAACCCACTGTTAAATCCTAAATATTTAAAAATAATGTAGGACTAACATTCATTCCTTTCCCATACTTGGGAACATGGCATAAAATTATTTTAAGAAAGAAGGGAAGCCAAGGTATATATTAACTTGAGAGCCATTTACTCTGGGACTATCCCCCAAAATTGAGCTTAAGCTACATGACATAATGGAAGACCATCCTTCTTTGGAGTAAGGGCATGTATTGATCTGGAAGCTTTTTGTAAATGCAGTTTTATTTTCCAATTTCCCCTACCTAGTATGTCTCATTTTTGTATCTGCTACGGAACTTTCCATAAAGCTCCCTGTACAAATCTCTGAGTTGATTTTCAAAGTATAAGCTGACTTTCAGGAGATAATGATGGAGTGGGCTTCATCTTGGCTCCTCCTGCTGCTGTTAGTCACTCTGCTTTCTGTCCTCTTTTTATCTTTGCAGAAGCTTTGAAGCAACCGTCTTTGATTTCTACGCACTGTTCTGAGTCACTGTTAGATTCCTTGGAAGAGGCAAAAGGCTCATATGATTGTTACTCTGTGATTGTTTTTCATTTTGCTTGGCAACTATCTGTGCAGTTGTGGTGATACTGGGCTCTCCCCCATATGAGCCAACCTCACTTTGAAGATACTGGGAACTCCAGGTGTGAGGGGCCTTTTATCTGACTCCTCTCTATCTCCTTCTCCTTGTTTCTCTATCTGAACGTTCCTGTATCTTGTTCTCTGTCTTTCTCTATGTCAGTTGTCTCTTTCTCTTCTCTCCCTTAATTTTTGCTTTTCCCCTACCTCCCTTTCCTCAACCTCCCCTCCAACCCCATGTCTCTGTGTGTATGGCATATATGTCTTTTCATATGAATGTGTACATATGTATATACATGACTGTGTTTGTGTATGTGTGTGTGTGTGTGTGTGTGTGTGTGTGGTGTGGGGTTACAGAGGTTGACATCAGACATTTATTTCAATCACTCTTCATCTTAATTTTGAGATAGGGTCTACCACTCAACCCAGAGTTCATCATTGATATGACTACATTGGCTGTCCAGTGAACTCTAGGAATCTGGATGTTTTTGGTCTCCTAGAGCTTGGATTATAGACACACTGCTGTACCCAGCTCTTATGGCTTTTATGTGAGTCTTAAGGAACTGAGCTCATATTCTCCAGCTTGCACAGCAGGCACTTTGCTGACTGACTGCTACATTTCAGCCACTTCTATTTCATTAAAAAATCCAGGCCAAACCTTTGGGCAGAGTGCAGGGAATTTCATGAAAGAAGTAGGAAATAATAAGACCTGGAGAAGAACAGGACCTCCACAAGGAGAGCAACAGAACCAAAAAATCTGGGCACTGGGTCTTTTCTGAGACTGATACTCCAACCAAAGATCATTGATGGAGATAAACTAGAACCCCTGCATAGATGTTTTCCATGGCAGTTCAGTGTCCAAGTGGGTTCCATAGTAATGGGAACAGGGACTATCTCCGACATGAACTGATTGGCCTGCTCTTTGGTCACCTCCCCCTGAGGGGGAAGCAGCCTTACCAGGCTACAGAGGAAGACAATGCAGCCACTCCTGTTGAGATCTGATAGACTAAGGTCAGAAGGAAAGAGAAGAATACCTCCCTTATCAGTGTACTTGGGGAGGGGCATATGTGGAGAAGAGGAAGGGAGGGTAAGATTGGAAAGGGAGGAGGGAGGGGGGCCATGGGAGGATACAAAGTGAACAAAGTGTAATTAATTAAAATTAAAATTAAAAAATGGAAAGAAAAAATCCAGGCCAGGAATATGGCACAGTGGGTAAAGTCACTTGCTTCCAGGCCTAGTGATATGAGCTGGTGTTCCAGAACCCACATAGTAGGAGAGAACTGTCTCCTGTAAGTTATTCTCTGATACCATGTCCTACATGGTTTGGGTCCTGGAACTATGACTAGAAACAACGAGGTAATGGAGAAAAGACAGATGCACAGACACATGTGGAGAAAGTTGGGGCCAGATATGTGAGTAGGGATATCACTCTCATAGAGTAACACTACTACCATTGGCAACCTGAAACCTCAGCGTGTTTGTTGGGTACAGCAGAGGGATGAGGTTTGTTGGTTTCAGTAGGAGATCTCCATAGGTCAAACGTCTCAGGTTGTTAAACATTCAGGAGAAGAAGGAAGCTACAGTTGTCCATTTTTGTACATACTGGTCATTTGCTTGTAGTCAGAAACCCGAGGAAAAAGATTCAATGCAATTCCTATCAAAATACCAACACAATTGTTTACATATATTGAAAGAACAATTCTCAACTACATATGGAAAAACAAAAAGCCCAGAATAGCTAAAAACAGTCCAGTACAATAAAAGATCTGGAGACATGTCCATCTCTGATCTCATGTTGTACTATAGAGCAACAGTAATAAAAACAGCATGGTAATAGCCTAGAAACCGACTGGTGGATCAATGGAAACAAATAGAAGACCCAGAAATAAACCCACACACATATGGACACCTGATCTTTGACAACGATGCCAAAATCATTCAATGGAAAAAAGACAGCATCTTCAACAAATGGTGGTGGTATAACTGGATATCTACATGTAGAAAAATGCAAATAGATCCATATTTGTCACCCTGCACAAAACTAAAGTCCAAGTGGATCAAATACCTCAATATAAAACCAGACACACTAAACCTCTTAGAAGAAAAAGTGGGGAAGAGCCTAGAGCTCATTGGCACAAGAGACAACTTCCTGAACAGAACACCAACAGCACAGGCTCTAAGAGCAACAATCAATAAATGGGACCTCATGAAACTGAAAAGCTTCTGTAAAACTTTCCTGATTTTCTATGTTTTCAAGGCCTTGGAATCCTTGACATGGCTGTCTCATGTCAATAGTACATGCTCACTCAGGAATTCCCTCAGGGCTTTCTCTGCTCTCTATACTTTGACTTCAACATGTACAGTGTATGCTTGTGCCCACATGCATCTACACACACATTAACACAAAATGTAATCCATTTGACCCTTAAAAAAGAAGACAAGATCCTAACATTGAGAGGGCGATGTGGACATGGGCTCACACTCCTAAGCAAGAACCTATCTGTTATAAGTATCTGCTGACAAAGAACAAATCAGTTTTCTCCAGTGAAATCTCACTGGGTACATTAGCCGCACCTCAGGTCAGGTCTCAAAATAAACTCAATGGTATTTTTGTAGATGTTTTGTGTCATTTTGCTTTATTTGGTGTGGGAGCCAGCCGTAGGTATTTTGGGACACAATGGAGAGAACATTCAGGTTAAAAGAAAGAGACAGAAAACAGGAGAGTCTCGGGAGGGCTCTCAGTCACTATTGAAACCAGCAAGTTTATTAAACAGCTCCTTTTTAAAGACAAAGCACAAGTCACCTCGGTACAAGGACGGGGTTCATGAAATAGTCAAACTTGACCACATCCCTCTATAGCAGACACGGTCCAAGGTCTCACAGACAAGCTAAAGAAACTTGGAAAAAAACCTTCTGCTTATTTCTGTTTCAAGGTAAAGGTCAGGGTGAAAACATTCCACTTGCTGAACACTCAAGAACAAAGCAGCTTGCCAAGCATGCAGCTGTCCACGCACACAACTTGAGAATGAACTTTGGCTTTCCACAGTTTGGGCATTGTTTTTTTTTTTGCTTGCTTACTTTGATTTTTGTGGTGTTTTGTGTGTGTGTGTTTTGTTGTTGTTTAGTTTTGCATGTTTTAAAGATAGGAAAAGAAACAAAAACTTAAAAGTTGTGTGGGTGGGGTCTGGGAGAGGAAACACATGATCAAAAACATTGAATAAAACTTTTTTTAAAAATAAAAACAGTTAAAAAAACTTTTCTGGCTGTAAAACAAACCAACATAGACCCCAGGGGCTAAAGAGATGTTCAGCAGATACAGTGTTTGCTAGAGAGGTGCTCAGTAGATAAAGTGCTTGTCACACAAACATGGGGACTGAAGTCCAGAGCTCTAGAACTCACAACAAAAAGCTGAGCAGGCATAGTGATCCCAGTGATTCTAGCACTCAGGAGTCAGAGTCAGGGCATACCTGCTTCAAGCTAGCTTCTTAGCTCTCCAGTGAGTTCTGGGTTTCATTAAGAAATAATAAATCTACAACTAAAGGGGAAGTTGATTGAGGAAGACCCCCTACATCAACTTTTGGGCGTTCATATGTATTTGAACACGTGTATGTGTGTATCTGCACACATATATACATCCACAAACAGGTAAATATGTATAGGCATACACCACACATATCATACCAAATGCAATAAAGGCCTCAGGAGAAGACCGCAGTTTTTAGTTTACTGTGGAAAAGTACTGTTTGTGTCTGGCACAGCTCTGTAAGGTGACAATAGATTTGGGAAATGTGTTGAAATGACTGAGATGTGTGAGAAAGTCAATCAAACATTTATCTGGAAGTTATTTAATGAAGAAATGAGTCA
Organism: Meriones unguiculatus; assembly: GCF_030254825.1. Classification (NCBI taxonomy): domain Eukaryota; kingdom Metazoa; phylum Chordata; class Mammalia; order Rodentia; family Muridae; genus Meriones; species Meriones unguiculatus. The sequence goes on from NC_083369.1 coordinate 146,136,835, forward strand.
GACAAAATGACACTTGTAGCTGAGACCTCATTCACACATTTCTTCAGTGTTAAGTCATTCTTTTAATTTTTCTTTCTTTTCTTTTTAGTTTTTTGAAACTGAATCTTGCTGTGTAGCTGTGGCTGGCTGGGTACTTCCTGTATCCCAGTCTGACCTCAAACTTACAGCTGTTCTTCTGTTTCAGTTTTTTTTTTTAATTTTTCATCAATTATACTTTATTCATTCTGCATCCCCCCATAAGCCCCTCCCTCCTCTCCTCCTAATCCCACCCTCCCTCCTCCCTCTGCATGCATGCCACTCCCCAAGTCCACTGATAGGGGAGATTCTCAGAAGAAGAAGAAAACAGGAAACAACCTAGGAACCTACCACAGAGGGCCTCTGAAAGCCTCTGCCCTGCAGACTATCAAAGCAGATGCTGAGCCTGATGGCCCACTGTTGGGCAAAGTGAATGGAATTTTATGTAAGAAGTGGGAAATAGTAAGATCTGGAGAGGACAGGGTCTCTACATGGACAGCAACAGAACCAGAAAATTTGAACACAGGGAACTTCCCAGAGACTCATACTGTTTCAGTTTTTTGACTGCTGGGATTACAGGAGTGCATCACCATATTGACTTCAATAATTATTTTTTATTATCATTTATTAAAATTTATTCAATTTGTATCTGTGCAGTGTCAATACTAACTCTTAATTAAAAAAAAAAACACATTTATTTAGTGTGTGTGTGCATGTGCCCACATTCCAGTACATTCCAGTGGTGTGTATGTCAGAGGACAACTTGTGAGAGTTGGTGTTTCCTTCAGTTATGTAAATCCTAAGTTTTAAACTCATATCATGAAACTTGACAGTAATCATCTTTACAAACTGAACCATATTGCCAGCCCTCTATATTAATTCTTTGTCATGTTGATTTTTGTTATTGTGTGTGTGTGTGTGCTTTGTTTTTTAAGATAGGGTTTCTCTGAATATTCCTGGCTGTCGAGGAACTTACTCTGTAGACGAGGCCGGCCTCATACTAACAGAGTCTCTGCCTCCCAAGTGCTGGGATGAAGAGCACCACCACTGCCCGTCTTCAGTATTATCTATTTTTTTTAATTTATTTGTATTAATTAGTTTATTCACTTTGTATCCCCCCATTAGCTCCCCCTTCCTCCCCTCTCAACCTTACCCTCTTACTCACCACTGCCCCTCCCCCAATCCACTGATAAGGGAGGTCCCCTTCTCCTTCCTTCTGGTCTTAGTCTATCAGGTGTCCTCAGGAGTGGCTGTATTGTCTTCCTCTGTGGCCTGGTAAGGCTGCTCCCCCATCAGGGGGAGATGATCAAAGAGCAGGCCAATCAGTTCATGTCAGAGACAGTCCCTGTTCCCATTACTATGGAACCCACTGGGACACTGAACTGCCATGGACTACATCTGTGCAGGGGTTCTAGGTTATCTCCATCAGTGGTCCTTGGTTGGAGTATCAGTTTCAGAAAAGAACCCTGTGCCCAAACTTTTTGGATCTATTTCTCTCCTTGTGGAGCTCTTATCCTTTCCAGGTATTACTATCTCCCACATCTTTCATAAGATTCCCTGCATTCTGCCCAAAGTTTGGCTATGAGTCTCAGCATCTGCTTCAAAACCCTTCAAGGTAGAGCCTTTCAGAGGTCCTCTCCTACCTCCAATGTCCATCCTCTTTGCCTTTCTGAATGGGATTGAACATTTTAACCAGAGTCCTCCTTTCTGATTAATTTCCTTAGGTGTACAGATTTTAGTAGGTTTATCCTATATTATATGTCTAATATCCACTTATGAGTGAGTATATACCCTGTGTGTCTTTCTGCATCTGGGATACCTCACTTAGGATAATCTTTTCCAGTTTCCACCACTTACCTGCAAATTTCATGATTTCCTTGTTTTTTTATTGCTGAGTAATATTCCATTGTGTAGATGTACCACAATTTCTGTATCCATTCCTCAAATGAAGGGCATCTGGGTTGCTTCTAGCTTCTGGCTATTACAAATGAAGCTGCTACAAACATGGTTGAGCACATACTTGAGCATTTTTTGGATATATATCTAGGAGAGGTATAGCTGGATCTTGAGGAAGTGCTATTCCTAATTGTCTGAGAAAGCGCCAGATTGATTTCCAAAGTGTTTTTACAAGTTTACATTCCCACCAGCAATGGAGGAGGGTTCCCCTTTCTCTACAACCTCTCCAGCATGTGTTGTCATTTGAGTTTTTGATGCTAGCCATTCTGATGGGTGTAAGGTGAAATCTCAGGGTTGTTTTGATTTGCATTTCCCTGAGGACTAAGGACTTTGAACATTTTTTAAGTGTTTCTCTGCAATTCGATACTCCTCTATTGTGATTTCTGTGTTCAACTCTGTACTCCATTTTTAATTGGATTGCTTGATTTGTTGCTGTTTAACTTCTTGAGTTCTTTATATATTCTGGATATTAACTCTCTGTCAGATATAGGGTTGGTGAAGATTCTTTCCCAATCTATAGGCTGTTGTCTTGTTCTGATGACAGTGTCCTTTGCTTTACAGAAGCTTTTCAGTTTCATGAGATCCCATTTATTGATTGTTGCTCTTAGAGCCTGTGCTGTTGGTGTTCTGTTCAGGAAGTTGTCTCCTGTGCCAATGTGTTCAAAGCTCTTTCCCACTTTTTCTTCTAAGCGGTTTAGTGTGTCTAGGTTTATATTGAGGTCTTTGATCCATTTGGACGTTAGTTTTGTGCAGGTGATAAGTATGGATCTATTTGCAATTTTTGATATGTAGACATCCAGTTAGACCAGCATCGTTTGTTGAAGATACTATCTTTTTTCCACTGTATGGTTTTGGCATTTTTGTCAAAAATCAGTCTTCTATTCCATCCCATTGATCCACTATTCCGTTATTATGCCAGTAACATGCAGTTTTTATTACTGTTGCTCTATAGTACAACTTGAGCTCAGTGAGGAGATAACTTCAGAAGATCTTTTATTGTAGAGGATTGTTTTTAGGAATTCTGGATTTCTTGTTATTCCATATGAAGTTGAGAATTTTTCTTTCAAGATCTGTAAAGAATTGTGTTGATAATTTGATGAGAATTGTGTTGAATCTGTACATTGCTTTTGGTAAGATAACCATTTTTACTATGTTAATCCTGCCAAGCAATAAGCATGGAAGATCTTTCCATCTTCTGATATATTCTAATTCTTTGTTCAGAGACTTGAAATTTTTTTTCATACAATTTTTTTTTCTTTGACTTGTTTGGTTAGGGTCACACCAAGGCACTTTATGCCCTTTGTGGCTATTGTGAAGGATGTTATTTCCCTAATTTGTATCCAGCCACTTCGCCAAAGATGTTTATCAGCTGCTGTAGGGTCACTCATATATACTTTCATATCATCTGCAAATAGTGATCAGTGGCTGGTGAGGACAGCACTTGTGTGTTCAGTAGAATGTCCGAACTAAGGCCCTGTGGGAACCCAGAGACTTTTCTGGAGTTGGGTGTCCTGAGGGTTGTTTTTTTTGTGTGTGTGTGTGTGTGTGTGTGTGTGTGTGTCTGCAGGTCCATCTGGGATTCTGGGATGGCAAGTAGAGCAAGCATGCAGATGCTTGTGGTTCTGCCTTGCTGGTTACTGGGCAACTGGGTGCCTGGGCTCCTGGGTGCTTGCAGCAATCTGGGGACTTTTCAGGAGAACTTATTTTTTTGAGGGGGCGTGTCGGCTGAGTGCTCTGAGGTCAGAACTGTTCTGACCTCACTGTGGATTTCCACCTGACAGAGAAGCTCAGTCTTTGGTGTCCTGGGACCCTCAGTTCTGTCTGGGATGGTGAGTCAGGTGTACAGGCAGGACTCTGTGCTGGCGGCTAAGCACCCCACTTTGGACTGGCTCCTGGGTGTCTGCTTCCGGGGATTTTCGACGACCGGGGTCGTTTCCCAGGGATTATCTGGGTGACCTAAGGTTGGTCCGGATCACTTCCTGCACCGTGGGGTTTTCTCTCAACTGGAAATCCCAGTCTCTGGTGTGTGGGGCCCATAGTTCAGTCTGGGATAGTGATCAGAACTCACAGGTGACATGTGGCTCTGGGCTGACAACTGAGCGCCTGGCGTGACCCAGGAACTGTTCCGAGGTTTAGCTGGGTGAACTGAAGTTGATTGAATCACACACCTTAGGTTTTCCTCTCACCTGGGAAACACGATGGCTGGTGTTTTAGGGCCCAGAATTCTGTCTGCTGATCACTCTGCAGATCCTGTTGTGTTGCTGGTCAGAAAGATTGTCCTCCTGGCACTGCCATCTTGGATCCCTCCTCCAGTATTATCTCTTAACTGGTGGTCTTCATGGGCTATTCTGTTCAATATAGTATGTAACCTCAAGCCTTGCCAAAAATTCCATGCCTCTAGAAGCTTTCAGGCATATATTTTTGGGAGTTGATGTCTTTAAAATTTTGTCTTAGTTTACAAAAAAGCAGGGAGAAAAAATATTAACATAATTCTCCTGGATTATGAATGCTTGAGAACTCAAAAGGCAATTGAATGTGGTGATCAATTGTTTTAGGAACTGGGCATGTTATAGGAAAGTGCATAGTTCAGACAGTGGATGCTGACTCTAGCTCTGCCTTTATATTTTGCACATATGGCCTCTTAATTCTGTGTCTTTCAGGGGAAACTGGGCTCTTCAGCTTACCTAGAGCTATTGTTGAGAACATAAGACAATGTTCACTTATCCCATAGTGTTTACAGGGTTTGTTCCCTGGCCGTACAGTGCCAGGGCTCAAGTGTCTTTTAAACAGTAGTGTAACGTGTGTAAAAACCCATGTTCATGTTCTCATTTGCCATGAGTTGCATCTAGATTACATGTACTATCTAATGTAGTATGATGTGTATGGTAATAGTTGTACTATACTGCTCAGGGAATTATAATAAGAAAATATCTGTAAGTATTCCATAGGATGTGATTTTCTGAGTGTTTCTTGATCAAACGGGCTTAGTTCCTCCCATGCAGAGAGATCCCACAGTGTTTGAGAGCTGACTGCATTTCGAAGTGACTTTGGTAAGCTGTGTCTGTAAGGAGGTGTGCTATGGCATTTGGTTTAATAATAAGAAGAGTTTCTGGAAACTGAAGCCAAGCCACAGGTGCAAGTCAAATGTTCCATGCTGGAATCGTGTTTAAAGTCCATTCACCCTGATTTCTTCGTTTTCTTTTTTTCTGACTAAGATGTGTGTAGGCCAGCTTTCTAAGACATAATGCAATATCTGACTCAACTACCTTATAAAGGGAAAATGTGTGTTGGGATTACACAGTCACACACTATATCCATTATACCCTTGATTTTGGCCTACGGTGAGGAAGGAGTATAGTATTAGAGTGTGGTAAAGCAGAACCACACACCTCATGAGTCAAAGGGGTGAGTTAGAAGAACCAAGGTTCCCACCATATGCCAGGGCACACATATAATGACCCAAAGACCTTTAGTAAGATTATTGCCTCTCACAAGTTCTACTATCCCTCAACATACTACTATTTAATACATAGGTTTTGGAGGTGGATATGAAACACCTGAATTGAAGCAAGATTTATTGATCCTCCTTAAAACACTCCAGAAGGATGGAAACTAGATGTGAGCTCACAGAAGAGCAGTACTCTGACCATTCTAGTCCTATTACTTCTCCTTGTTCATGGCTCTGGGAATACCCATCCTAACCAGAATGTGTTTCTCGCGACTTCAGAAAAGTCCAGCACATCACATACCAAAGCATGCAGCAGAGTTTTCTTGTCCATTTCATTCCCTCTCCTATATTATTGGTTTTTATTGCCCTATAGGCACGTGTGGCTATCAAAGAAGCTGAGAAATATAGCTTATTTATGTTGCAAGATGTAAGCAGGAACGGCAGGCTACAGCAATGGCATTTACCTGATTAAAATGGTTCAGAAGTTAGCAGGTACTTACTGTTGTGTGTGGATATGGTTTAAATATGTCTCACAAAGTTTCTCCTGTCAGTAATCTGATTCTCAGTGTTACAAGGTTGGGAGATGGTGGCACCTTTAAGAAATGGAGCACAGTGGGGGGAAGTTATGTCATTGGGAGTGTGCCTTCCAAAGGTATTATGGAATTCCCAGCTTCTCTGACTTTTTACTTTGACACATGGTGCTTATGGTGCTTTTTTTTTTTTTTTCCTGTTACGTTTCTTTCAAATGCCATGGGGCTTTCTAGAGCCAGTCCTGTTGTTACGTGCTCTAAAACTATGGACTAAATCAACCTCTTTTCCTTATAAATTGCTTTATGTATTTCATTATAGTAAGAAACAACAAGTACACAATACACCATGGAGTCAGAGCATCTCAACAGTGTTAGTTTTAACATGAAGGTGAAAAAAATTAGGATGGATGCCCAGAGGTATGATTTAGGCTGTCTCAAAGGCAGAATGGAAACTGTTAATGTCACACAGGGAAAAAGAAAGTTGAATGAAAGCTTTCTTCTTTGTACCCAGGAAACTTTCAGTACCTTTGCATGGCACTCATCAGCTTCTCCCTATCAGCCACATACATGCTCCCTCATTAACAAGGCAAGGCAATTGTGCAGATCCTCAAAACAAGGGGTGAGGATTTTAAAGACCTACAGAGTAAACTAACCTGAGCTCACGGGGGCTCACAGAGACTGAACCACCAAGCAATGAGGGAGCATGGGCTGCATCTAGACCCCATACACATATGTAGCAGATGTGCAGCTTAGTCAACATATGGATCAACATATGGAGTAGCGGCTATCTCTGATTTTGTTGCCTGACTTTGGAGAGGATACCTTTAGTCATATTGTGACTTGAGATGCCAGGATGAACTGATACTCCTTGGGGACCTCCTCTTCTCTGAGAAGGAGAGAGGAGATTGGGTGTGTTTGTGTGAGGGTGGGACTGAGAGGAGAGGAGGGTTGGGGCTGGGATCAGGCTGTAAAGTGATTAAATTATTTTAAAAAAATCGCCTCAGGCTCAAATGGTTTTGCTCCTGGGGGTGGATGTGATGCTGACAGCAGGGAGCACATCCTCTAACAGCCTTCAGATGCTGGTGTGTTTCCCACTAAGACAGAACACAGCCTTTAGCTTGTGAAAACTTTCCTTCATTTTGCTTTTAATTGAACAAACTATATTTAATGCATGTTTAATAGGAAGCACAAGCTGTGAATGAATTACCCTTAACCTTTCAAACTCTCTAAAATAGTAACTATTTGCAGAGCCACCCACATGTGGTTCAGTGCACTAAGAATATTCTCCAACAAGCTCTATTCCCAGAGTGATTTCTTCCTGTATGTTTTTGCCATGTCTAGGCCAATTCCAATCTTTCTGTTCTCTGGTCCTTTTGATTTTGGGTCAAAGAATCAACACCCTGAAGCAGCCTTAGGTATAAGACAGAAGTTGCTTACACTGTCAACCGGGCCATAAGGCTCACTGGAACAGATGCATTTTCAAATTTCTCATTTCTCACTTTAATTACAACCATATTTTAAATGCTCTTTGATCATCTCCCCCTGAGGGGGTGCAGCCTTACCAGGCCACAGAAGAAGATAATGCAGTCAGTCCTGATGAAAACCAATAGACTAGGATCAGAAGGAAGGATAGGAGGAACTTCCTTATCAGTGGACTTGGGGAGGGGCATGGGAGGAGATGAGGGAGAGAGGGTGGGGTTGGGAGGGAATGAGGGAGGGAGTTACAGGTGGGATAAAAAGTGAATAATCTGTCATTAATAAAACAATAAATAAATTAAAAATATGCACAGCTTCTATTTTCTCTCTGCTTCTTATGTTTTCTCAAGGTTGCTTGACCCTAGGTGACTTGACTGTTTATCTTTGAGGTGTGTGTGCATGTGTGTGTTTATGTGTATGCACTTGTGAGCACATGCATCCTTCGATGATGTTCCTCAGGAGCTGTCTACCTTGTTGTGTTATGTTTTCAAGACATGGCTTCTCAGTGGCCTGGGGTTACCACATGGGATAGACTAATTGGGCATTAAGCCCCAGAGATCTGCATGTCTGTGCTTCCTCTGTCCTGGAATTAAACACACATAGATTTTTATGTGGGCTCTGAGGATTGAATTTAGGTCCTCATGCATTCATCTACAGCATGGATCTACTGATCCGTTTACCTAGTTCTGGTTACTTGGCTTTTACACCTGAAAAAAGTCAATACATGTAGGGTGTGTTGGATAGTTGATATCAACTTGACATAAACTAAAGTCATTTGAGAGGAGAGAACCTAAATTGATAAAATGCCTCAATTAGACCAGGCTGTAGGCAAGTCTGTGGGGCATTTTTCTTAATTAGTGATTGATGAGGAAGGTGCCAGCACATTGTAAGTGGTGCCATTCTTGGGCTGGGGTTCCTGAGATCTAAAAACATGCAGGCTGAGCAAGCCAAGGGAAACAAGCCAGTAAGCAACATTCCTCCATGGTCTCTGCATCAGCTCCTGCCACCAGATCCTTGCCTTGTTTGAGTTCCTGCCCTGACTTCTTTTGATGATGTGTAAATGTAAGGCAAATAAACCCTTTCCTCCCTAAATTGCTTTTGGTCACGGTGTTGAATCACAGAAATAACAACACTAACTATGACACAGAGCAAGAAGACCTTTAGAGCAATCATTTCTTGGCAAGAAACTTCTGCTTTCCTCTTGTTTCCAGTTTCTCATTAATGGTACCAAAAGTTTCTTTACTGGAAACAGTGCTTGCGAAGCAAGCATGAAGACTTGAGTTTGGATACCCAGGATGATTTACATAAAGGCTGATCATGGCAGCACCTTCTTTCAGCACCAACATTCAGTGGGTGGAAGAGAGGAACACAGGTGGATCTCAAGAGCTCTCTATCTAGCAAGTTGTCTGTCTATCTTGACATTTTATCCAAAATGGTGAACTCTGGGTTCACTGTGAAACTATGTGTCAAAAATTAAGGTAGAGAAGCATAGAGGAAGATACCCAGTATCAACTTCACACACAGAAACACATGAATACATGAGCACATATATCCTCACATACACATTTGAATACAACAACAATACTCACACACATGTGCATACATATGATGATAGACAGATGAGAGAAATCATCTACTATATGTAGATGATAGATATAGATAGGTAATAGATAGATGAAAGAATAGTAGATATAAAGATAATGGATAGATAATAGTTGGATATTTAAAAGATAGATCAACATATCAATAGATATGACAAATAACAGATGAGAGAGAAACAGAAAATGAAGTCAAAGAAACAAAGAGAAATTTACAAGCAACATAATTTCCAAGCCACCTTGATCCTATAATACCCTCAGTTTTCCTTCCCACCTATTTAAAGCCTATCTTTCAGTCAGGCCCTGGATTGATAAACAGAATGGAAGTACACTGTGCTAACTGGGGAATAACATTACGTTTCAGCATTTCTTTTCATTTACATAATATCACAAAATAAATCCCCATAGCTGGCTCCTTTACAACTGTGATTTAAAGATCTTTACAATCTGACTCACCTCAAATACCTTAAATCTAGGTGACCTCTTCCCCCTAAAACAGTGCTCCTGCCAAAGTTTGAATCTGGAATGTTCTTTGAGATGGTTAGTCTTATTGGCAAGTTCACAGGTTCTAGAATCACTTAGGAGAAAAGCCTCTGGTCATGCCTATGAGGAAGTTTCGAGATTTGGATAGTCAAGCTTAGAAAACATATCTTCAATGTGAGCAGCACCATCCTATGTGCTGGGGTCCTGAGCTGCATAATGAGGACAGTTAGGACACTGCTACTTTCAATGAAGATGTTGTGATGCTTGTTTGAGCATGGAGTTTAGATGTGTCAAAGAACTTGCATGGACTAAGGAGGAATAGTAAACGAATTAATATAGTATGAGTTCCAGCTATCCAGAAGGGGATTTGTGCCTCAGAAGCAAAGGTGAAAGCCATAGCAGCAGCCACAGTATCATCAACTTAGCACATTCTCCAACTTCTAATTTCCACAAGATGAGGAAGAGCTAGAGGACCATGCAGATAAAGAAGAGCACAGTCAACCTTTATAATAAGACATAAATTTGCAAAGTGTTTGCCTCCAAGGGAGACATTATCTCCATAAAATTGGGTTCTGTGTATATGAATGTTCTTGCATGAGCACGCACACATGATATACATATAAGTGTTGAGATAAGAGGTCAATTTGAGGTGTTGTTCTTCAGAATGACATCCACCTTGTTTGGAAAGGGCATGTGGCTTACCAATTTTGCTAGTCTGGCTGACCAGTGTACCCCAGGAATCTTGCTGTCTCTGCCTCCTCAGGGACAACATTACAACTGTGTGCCATCATGCTCTGCTTTCTTTTCTTTTTAAAAATTATTAATTTTATTTTTGATATAATTACAACATTTCACTCTTTCTTTTCCCTCCCTTTAAACACTGTTGTATAATCTTCCTTGCTCTCTTTCAAATTTCTGGCTTCTGTTTTCATTAATTGCTATTATATGTATGTATATGCATATATATATATATATATTCCTAAATATAAACTGTGCAGGCCTTTTAATGTTACTTGTATGCATGTTTTCAAGACTGACCACTTGATATTTAATAATCAATTGGTGTGGTTTTCCTTAGAGAAAACTATTTCTACCGTTCTCAGCATTTCTTAGTTGCCTGAAGTTCTTTGTATAGGGTTGAACATCATTGGCTTTCCCTGGTACTTTAGCATGTCAATTGGTGTCATTCTTCTACAGTTCACATTTGGGCAGTCATGTGGGTGAAGTTTTGTATGTAGCTACTGACATCAGTAGGAGACACAGTCTCATAGAAAACTTCATGATTCTCTGACTCTTAGAATCTTGCTTCCCTTTCTTCCACAATATCCTGTAATCCTTTGGTGCAGGAGTGCTTTGTAGCTGTATATAATGGGACTGGGATCTACAACTCTGTGTTTTGATTGGTTATGGTTTTCTGAAGTGGTCTCTATTTATTCCAAAGAGAAGTGTCCTGGATGAGGGATAAAGAAAGACTGCACTTCTCTGTGGGTATAAGTGGTATAAAGAGAAATGTGTGTCCTTAATATGTATATGTATATGTATATATATATATATATATACATATATATATATGTATATATCAATTAACATGGGGCAGCCCATACTTTTGACTACTGAACGAAAGGAAAAAAAAAAAAAAAACAGATCCATGATATACAGTAACATTTGTCAAGTTTGCATTCCACATCATGAGGGAAATGTAACTAGTGCTAGTGAACTCATGGTTATTAGAGGAGAATCTACAACTTCTAACTTACTAAACATCATAACCCTCCAAAACTATATATGATAAAATTAGCTATATGTAGGCAAAATACTTATACACATTAAAAATAAATAAATAAATAAATCTTAAAAAAACAAATGTATGAAAAACTATGCCTTGTATTTAATTGGCTGTCACAAACTGATATTTACAAGCCTTTTCTTCAACTTTCTGATGACTAGTACTCATTATATTTAATTCTACCTACTATATTGTCATTTAAGAATACTTATTCATAGATCCATGAATTGATATCTCAGTGAGTTGGCTGTGAGAGTGTGTCTCCTTGTAGTATCAGAATCTATATTCATAAACTCTTACCAACTGACTGCATGGCTGCCCAAATGTGAATTGGACAAGGCTGACTACCAGTGATCATGCCGAACTGAACTGGGAAAAGTTCACAAGGCCTCAACCCTACACAATTACAGGCGACGAAGGAATTCTGCAGGCGCCACAATCTTGGGTGAATTATTTTGAAGACTGTCTTTGCTCATTACCATAGTTTCTTGTCTCTTTATCTGGCAGCTTCATGTCTGTCAAGTTTTTGGATGAGTCACAGTTTTGTGCAGCAATATCAAGAAAGGAGAGAAATATCAATTTGGAGCTCTGGGTGCTTTAGACCTTGCCCTTGGTAACATCCGTGGGATCTTCCTAATGGAAGTTCAGAATGATAACAGAGTGGAGCAGACAGCAAAGACCATGGGTTTAGGCTTTAATCCAAGGTGAGCAACTCTAGAGTTCTAATCTTCAGGCCATTTACAAAATATGCTGAACCTCAGTTGCCATGGAGACTCATCAGTGCAGTGTGGGCTGCTATATCTTCTTCTGTGAGTAGTAATTGTTGAATGTCATCTAGGCAAAGTACCAATTTCTAGTGTTTGAATGCCATTGGCTCTTAAAATTGGGTTCCATCACTCTAAAAAATTTGGCAAACATTAGTGGTTAGATGAGTGAAAATTTCTCCACCTAAGCCCAAATAGTTACCAACAGCTAAGATTTAAAAGTAGGTTAAGAAGTTTACACAGGCACTATTTCTACATATTTTATGTGTGCATATGTTTATGTAAAGTATGTAAATATATATTAGCTATCTTATTATCTAGTTAATTATCTGTCATTTACTATGTAAGTTATGTGTGCATCTTTTTATTTTTCTATCTATCTATCTATCTATCTATCTATCTATCTATCTATCATCTATTTTTATCATCTGTCAGCTATGTCTCATCTATCATCTATCTATATATCATCTATCACCTAAGTTATATATTTCATAATTAGGATATATTCTATGAATTTATCAATCTATCACTCTAAGTATGTATCATCTATGTATGTATATGTATATATGTATGTTTGTAGGTATATATGTATCATCTGTCTTTCCATATATTCATCAAACACATATAATCCATTGTTTTCCATTTATTCATCTACCCATCCATCTGGATAAGGTATTTCCCCTTATCCTCTATTTCTGAGTATGAGACTTTAGTGGCTGTGTCTGAGGCTACAATAACTGATGTTGGATATTTTCTCCTTAACACAATCAGGATCAACCCAGTCTCATTTTTCAGTACTGAGCTTCTAGTCTTAAGACCCCCAGAAGTGGTGAACTCTATCTTTTCTAATTTGACAATGATGATTTTGCAAATAAATAAATAAATAACCAGAGAATACTTTGTGTTCAATAAGCTTTTTGATGTAGCTCTCAGTGAACACAGGTTGAATTGTGATAAGAGGGAAAATTACCTAATTTCTTTTTTTCACTCTCTTTCTCTGAAGCTTTTCATTTTGTTGAATCATCATGCTGAAAGAATCCAATTGGTCTCCTGAAATTATTTCACATAATTGCTTGAAAATAGCTTTCGCAAATGTTGCTGGCTATGAAATGTACAATTTCTCTTTTGAGATCTCCCCTTGGTCTGAGTCTTTGCATGAGTCAGATAACGCTTTGGCACTGCCAGCTAAGGGCATGCTCTAAGGATGGCTGTGGCTTAGCATGCCTGTTTAATCAGACAGATAATTTCCTAATGACTCCATGCAAGCATGACTGTGCATTGAGGGATGTGTTGTTCTGCAGACAAATGGAAAGCATATACTTTTACAGCTGGAAAAAAAGAAGGTAATAACCAGACTGAAAGGAAGAAAATGGCCTATTCAGGGAAGTAATTTTTAAAAGCTTACCATAATATGAATAAATATCCTTCTATTTTTCTGTCCTTGTAGATTTTGTGTCTTAGCAGTGAAAATGTTTGCTACTTATCTCTTGGAGTACCAGATCATAAAATGATCCCATATAAACATATAACAGTCTGAGTTTCCCAGAGTTCAGTGACAGAGAAAAGATGCCTAAAGGTCTAGGGGCCACATGCAACTCCCAGCATGCTTCTTACATGGCCACAACATCAACCTCTAGAGCACTTGCCTTCCTCACTAGTAAGATTTATCTAAGAGCATTTGCTTTTATATTTTCTGGAAGTAATGGGACAACAATGCCTTCCAAGAAGCACAAAGCATCACTGGTGATGATGATGATAATGATGATGACAGTGACAATGACAATGATGATTTTAGTAAAAAAAATGGTCAACATAAGCATTCTGATGTGATTCTTACTAGGAATGTGTGGCAGAATTCAGCAAGTGCAGCTACCATGGCTGTTGTTTGTGTTTATAAAGAAAGTGTTATTGAGACACAGCATGTCAGTGGTTTATATTTTCTCTATATCTATTTTCATGTTATAGTAGTAATATGGAAAGTGGTTTGTAGCAGTACAGAGTGGTACATATGTGTACAGAAGTAGATCCTAATTGTGTGTATGTGTGTGCATTCCTGTTCTGCTATGGTGTACTGTCTTAGTTTCTTTTCATGTCACTGTTTGTTTTTTGTTTATATATATTTTTAATATTAGTTACAGTTTATTAATTTATATTCTCAGCTGTAACCCCCTCCCTCATTCCCTCCCAATCCCACCCTCCCTGTCTCATCTCCTCCCTGCCCCTTTCCAAGTCCACTGATGGGGAGGCCCTCACATATCATCTGACCCTAGCTTATCAGGTTTCTTCAGGACTGGCTGCATTGTCCTCCTCTGTGGCTTAGCAAGGCTGCTCCTCCCTCAGGGGGTGGGGAGAAGCCAAAGAGCCAGCCATTGAGTTCATGTCAGAAATAGTCCTTCTTGAGTAGTTTCTTTTGGTGTATAGATTGTAGTAGGTTTGTCCTATATTATATGTCTATATGAGTGAGGATATACCATGTGTGTCTTTCTGCTTCTGGGATAGCTCACTCAGGATGATCCTTTCCAGTTTCCACCATTTACCTGAAAATTTCATGATTTCCTTTTTTATTTTTTGTTGCTGGTTAACATTGCATTGTGTATTCCCCTTACTGGTGAACCCACTTGGATACTGAGCTACCGTAGATACTTGGATACTGGGCTACATCTGAGCAGGGGTTCTAGGTTATATCCATACAGGGTCCTTGGCTGGAGTATCAGTCTCATAAAAGACCCCTGTACCCAGATATATTTGGTCCTTGTGGAGTTCCTGTCCTCTCCAGGTCATTCTAACTCTTCCTTCATTCATATGATTTCCTGCACTCTGCCAAAGGTTTGGTTTTGAGTCTCAGCATCTGCTTTGATACACTGCTAGGTAGAGTCTTTCAGAGGCCCTCTGTGGTAGGCTCCTGTCCTGTTACTTGTTTTCTCCTACTTCCAATGTCCATCCCATTTGTCTTTCTAAGTGAGGATTGATCATCTTACCCCGGGTCCTCTTTCAAGGAGATGCTCAATGTCCTTAACTATCAGGGAGATGCAAATCAAAAAGACCTTGAGATTTCACTTTTCACCCATCAGAATGGCTAAGATAAAAAACTCAAGTGACGACACATGCTGGAGAGGATGTGGAGAAGGGGGAACCCTCCTCCATTGCTAGTGGGAATGTAAACTTGTACAACTACTTTGGAAGTCAATCTGGTGCTTTCTCAGACAATTAGGAATAGTGCTTCCTCAAGATCCAGCCACTCCTAGGCATATATCCAAAAGAAGCTCAAGTACACAACAAGGACTTTTGTTCATGTTTGTAGCAGCTTTATTCATAATATCCAGAACCTGGAAACAACCCAGATGTCCATCAATGGAGGAATGGATACAGAAATTGTGGTACTTTTATACAATTGAATACTACTCAGCAGTTACAAACAAGGAAATCATGAAATTTGCAGGCAAATGGTGGGATCTAGAAAAGATCATCCTGAGTGAGGTATCCCAGAAAGACACACACAGTATATACTCATAAGCGGGTACTAGACCTATTAGATAGAAGAAATATACTAAAATCTGTACACCTAAAGAAGCTAAACAAGAAAGAGGACCTGGGGTAAGATGATCATGTTACTATGTTAAAACAACCTGAAAAAAGCGATGTAAGGGAGAATGGGTCTGTTTGGGCTCACAGTTCCAGAGTATAGTCAGTCAAGGTGGGGAAGCTTGAGGAGGCAGCTGGTCACATTACATACACAATCAGGAAGCAAAGAGATGAATGACTGTGGCTCAGTTTGTTTTCTCCTATTTATTCAGTCCTAGATTCCAACCCATGGGATGATACCACCACCTATTATTAATTTTTTTTTGTGTCATCATGGTGTTTAATTCAACATGTCACCTAAAAAGGCTTGTAGCAAGAGTACAAACACTTCTCCAGCATGTCTCCTAAAGAACATTTCACTCACTTCTCTGTTTGGCCACTTGCCTCTTGTCTCTCTCTTCAGTAATTGTGAGGTGTTATCCTTTTCTTCAGAGAAGAGAAAGACGTGGTTTGTTGCCCTTGCCAATAACAAAAATGTTGGAAAACAGAGCGGCAAAGCTGTTGCCATTGGCATCTTTCACATGAACCATATCAAAAGAGCCGGGATGACTTTCTCTGATGGTGATCACACCAATTCCTCCCAAGTTATCATCTCCATTCACCATGCACAGGTTTTCAATGTCAAAACTGATGAAGTCAGTTATTTTGACTATCTCCAAATTGATCTGAATGGTGGCATTCACATTAGTGAGGGGATAAGGGTAGCAAATAGTACAAGCATCATGGGTCACCAGATGTGGGATTACTTTTGTGCCCACAAAGATCTTTCTCACTTTACATAACTTGTACATAGCGTCCTCAGGTATAATGATGAACAGTATAGTGCTCCTGGGTGTCATAGATCAGACAGAAGTTCTCTCCAGTCTTGTCAGTGCTGATGACATTCATAAACCCAGCAGGGTAGGTTATATCGTTCCTGACTTTGCCATCAATCTTAATGGAGCGCTGCATGCAAATCTTTTTTCACTTTATCTCCAGTCAGAGCATACTTAAGTCTGTTCCTTAGGAAAATGATCAGAGGCAGACATTCTCTCAGCTTGTGAGGGCCAATGGATGGACAAGGAGCAAACCTGCCAGTGTTTTGGAGCCACTACATGTTCCACATGTTTCTTGGAACCATGAGCTGCACTGGGAACAGAAAGAGACCCAATTTTAGGGTAGTCCTTCCCACTTTATTTAAACCAATCAAGATAATATCTCCCAAGCATGCCCAGACGCTAACCTAATCTAGGTAATCACTCACAGTTGTCCTAAGAGGCTTGTTTGCTTGTTGATTTTAGAGCTTCTCAAGTTTACATCCAATAGTAACCATTCCAGGTCCTGTCAAGATGACATCCAGTATTAACCCTCCTATGTAGTAAGTAGAGCTGACTGTATATTCTTTCTGCTATCTCACCTACAAACCTTTGCTTTCTGGTGCTAAGTTAACCAATGGTTCCTCTCCTTGTCTCCAGAAAGTACAAATTGGTTGCTAACAGTGAATTTCCTTGACAAGAATATGTTCAGGAAGAATTATCTATGTCTTCTGGAGCCTCACAGAAACTCTACAATGCTGCCAGGGGTGGATGACAGCACTAGGCAGAGCAGTAAGTAGAATTAGAGTCTTTTCTGAGGCCAAGTGATAATGCATTTAGTTTGGTGGCTTTTAACAAGTTGGTCAGCTACCTCCGTAGTCCTAACTTAATGAATTGGAAAGCTGAATGCTTATCACAACATTGGTGTTTCTAAATCTCTCATCTGGAAGAATGTCAGACCTTGAAGGGGCAGACTCTTCTATTAGTGTACCTTCTAAGTGTTCTTTCTGTTTCACCATTTAAAGCTTCATGATGAAAAATGCTCATTCCCAGAATCATTCCAGTGCACTATGTTTAAAAGCTCAGCACCCCAAAAGTTGTGTTCCATTCACCCTCTTTATGACATGAGATGAGCATGCTTGTTTCAGTATGTTCTTGTCCACTATATTTGAACACATATTCCATGTTTTCAGCTAGATAATTCCAAAAATGTACCTGTCAAGTTTTCTTCTTGAATGAGACCTTAAATTAAAATGAGCATACTCAGAGTTGCACTTCTTTTTAAAAAGTGGAGCTACAGGGGGGGGATACAAAGTGAATAATGTGTAATTAATAAAAAATTAAAAAGAAAAAAGAAAAAAAATTATGTGTGTATCTGTTTGTCAACATGTGCATTACATATGTGCAAGTGTCTGAAGAAGCCAGAGGAAGACTTCAGAAACCCTGGAACTGGAGTTAGAGACAGTTGTGAACCACCTAATGTGGGAAATGGGAACCAAACCCAGTTCCTCTGTAAGAGCAGTCTTAGTTAGGTTTTCTATTGCTGTCATGAGACATCATGACCAAAAGCAACTTGTGGAGGAGAAGGTTTATTTAAGCTTACAGTTTGTAGTTTATCATCCACGGAAGTCAGGGCAGTAACTCAAGTTAGCAATTCTGAGGCAGGAGCTGATGCAGAAGCCCCAAAGGGGTGTTGCTTTACTGGTTTGCTTGGCCTACTTTCTTAAAGAACCCAGGACAACCAGCCAAGGGATAGCACCACACACATATGGCTGGGCCCTACCTTATCAATAACTAATTTTAAAAAATACCCTGTAGTACTGGATGTGAAATAATGCTGTGACTCTTTCATAAAGCTTTTTATGTTTTGGTGATCCCCAACCATAAAATTATTTAATTGCTACTTTATAACTGTAGTTCTGGTACTGTTAGGGATTGTAAAATAAATAGAATATATGCAGGATATCTGATAAGTAATCCCTGTGAAAAGGTTCTTCAACTCTACAGGGGCTGTGACCCACAGGTTGAGAACCACTGCTTGCCTACAGCCCAATCTTTTTTTTCCAAAAATTATATATATATATATATGTATATATATATATATATATATATATATTTAAAACAAATCTTTTTTTTGTTTTGTTTCTTTTTTATTACAATTTATTCTCTTTGTATCCCCACTGCAGCTCCCTCTCTTGTCTCCTCTGAGTCCCACCCACCCTCCTTCTTCTCCCCCATGTCCTTTCCCTAGTCCCCTGATAGGGGAGGATTTTCTCCCCTTTTATCTGACCCTAGCCTATCAAGTTTCATTAAGGCTGGCTGTATCATCTTCCTTTGTGGTGTGGCAAGGCTACACCCCCCTAGGGAGGTGATCAAAGAGTCAGCCACTGAGTTCATGTCAGAGACAGCCTTTGTTCCCATTACTAGGGAACCTACGTAGAAACTGAGCAGCCAATGGGCTTCCTTTGAACAGGGGGTCTAGGTCCTCTCCATACATGGTCCTTAGTTGAAGTATCAGTCTCTGGAGGCCCCACTAGGCTCTGTTTTTTTCCTCGTGGAGTTCCTGTCCCCTCCAGGTCTATCTATCTCCCTCTTCTTCCATAAGGATTCCGACACTACAAAACTCTGCCCAAAGTTTGGCTATGAGTCTCAGTCTCCTTTGATACTGTGGTGGGTAGAGTCTTTCAGATGTTCTCTGTGGAAGGCTCCTGTCCTGTTCCTTGTCTTCTCCTACTTCTGATGTCTATCCTGTTTGGCCTTCTGAATGGCTACAGCCCAATCTTATGGAGACATTGTCTCAATTGAGGCTCCCTCCTCTCAAATGACTCTAGCTTGTGTCAAGTTGACTTAAGAGTAGCCAGAATAAGCAGCAAGTTCTCCTTAATCACTGAGCAATCTCTTCAGCCCAGAAATGTACTTCTTAAGTGTGTTTAAGGATGCGTGTGCTCAGGGACACATGCCTTAACTTAGCATGCCTGTCTTTAAAGTGTGTCCCTTTATGAATAAATACTGTTTCCCTGCATAAAATCCCCATAGTTCCTTTGTTCAAGGGGACATTGCTATAGAGATAACTCCTATCTTCTCACCCGCTGAAGATAATAATTTTGCAATCTTTTATTGTCTGGTCGTGCTCATTTTGATTTTGTACTCACCAATGTGAGAGTCCATTGATTGAGGTTTCAAGCATTTGATAATATTTCATTTCACTGTTAGGAGTCAATGCTGGTGACCATAGATTCCAAATAGTGTTCCCTCAGAAATCCATGTTGCAACTTAAATCTTGTAGGCAATAATATTAAGAGGTGTGAACTTTTTAGTGGCAATTACATTATGAAGGCATTGATTGTTCTTTGTTCAGTGTGATAGTACTCTAATGAAAGCTCTTACAAAGAGCCTGTGTTGATCTTTTATTTCTTCCATGAAGTTTTCCCTGCAGAGGAGTCTGTAGGAAGCCATCTTAGGGGAAGTGAGCAGCCAGTATCACATACTAAGTTGGATAATATCTCCATCTTTCAGAACTGTGGCAAATATGCTTATTGTTCTGTTATTCTCCCTTGAGGATTTTATTATACCAATTCAAAAGACAAAGATAGACGTTTTTGAAATTATGATTTTTAAAATTCTTGCAATAGGATCCTAACTTGCATTAGGCTCTTACCTTAAAATTAAATTGCACCCATGCACGTGTGTCCGTGTGTGTGTGTATAACTTGTGGAAGTCAGATCTCTACTTTACCTTGTGGATTCCAGGGATCAAACTCAGATTATCATTGCTTGGTGACAAGTTCTTTTATTCACTGAGCTATGTCTCTGATCCCTACAAATGAACAGTTTTTCTGAAAAAGAGATATTAGCTACAGCTGCCAACTTGACACAGCACAGAATCATTTGAGGAATTCTCAACTGGGGACCACCCAGAATAGATTGGCCTGTGGTTAATGTCTTTGAAGAATTGTCTTGATTAATGATTGATAACCCAGTCCGCTGTGGGCAGAGACATCCCTAGGCAGGTGATCCTAGGTGGTATAAAAGAGATCACTGAGCAGAAAGCCAGAGAACAAGCCAGTAAGCAACGATATGACATGGTTCCAGCCTCTGTTCCTGATCCAACTTGCCTCAATGATGGACTGTCACCTGGATGAATAAATCAAATGACCCCTTCTTTTGTCACCGAGTTGCTTTTGTTCACAGTACCTATCACAACAAGAGAGAGCAAACAAAAACACCACACAAGGGCTATTTTGCTTAATGTTTATGGAACAAGAGAGATTAAAATGAAAAACAGGCTCCTTTGAAGAATGAGGTTTTTCTAGAGAGTGCAAGCATATCACTCATACAAGTTTGGAGAGAGAAAAAAAAATACACCAGGGAAAGAAAGAGATCCAAAAGAGTCTGGCCGTATTTTCTGTTTGATTCATACCTCTAAATCAGAGAAAATTAGCTTACCTGAAGGGCTCAATCATATCAAGAAGACTCAGGCAATTCCCAATTATTATCATCAAACCTTTTCAGACCTTCTTGCCTCCCCATACTGCAAGTAACATATGGACTTCCTAGTTATTTAGGTTTATATTTTCTTTTTTAAAAGTTTATTAATTTATTCACTTTACATTCTGATCACAGCCCCCTCCCTCCCCCTTCTTCCTCTCATCTCTGTCCCACCCTTCCCCCTTTCCCCCTCCCCATCTCAGAAAAGAGGAGCCCACACCTACCAACTCACCTCTACAATCAAGTTGTATCAGGGTTAAGTGCATCATCTTCCTCTGAGGCCAAACAAGGCAGGCCAACTAGGGGAAAGTGATCAAATAGTAGGCAACAGAGTCCATGTCAGATACACCCTCTGCTCCACTTGCTAGGGGATCCACATGAAGACCAAGTTGCCCATCAGTTACAGATGTGTTGCTGGCCTAGGTTCAGTCCATGCATGCTTTTTTGTTGGTGGTTCAAGCTCTGTAAGCCTACTTGGGGCTAGGTTAGTTTACTGTGTTGGTCTTCTTGGGGTGTCCTTGACCCCTTCAAGAACTTCTATCCTTTTCCCCACTCTTCCACAAGACTCTTGGAGCTCCTCCTAATGTTTGGCTGTCAGTCTCAGCATCTGATTTGAATTGCTGCTGGGTGGAACCTCTCAGAGGACAGTAATGCTAGGCTCCTGTCTGCAAGCATAGCAGAGTATCATTAATAGTGTCAGGGGTTAGCTCTCTTCTATAGTGTGGGTCTTAGGTTGAGGTTGGGCCAGTCAGTGTTTGGCCATTCCCTCAATCCTTGCTCCATCTTTATCTCTGCATATCTTGTAGGCAGACTAAATTTTGAGTGGAAAGTTTTGTGGGTGGGTTGTAATCTCTGTGAATTTAAGCCTAGAGTGGTCTACAAAGCAAGTTCAGGACAACCAAGACTACACAGTGGTACCTTGTCTTAAAAAATAAAAAGGAAAAGAAAGAAAAAATAAGAAAAAGCACTGTGTTGGAATTTTGATGGGAGTTGCATTGAATATGGAGATTGCTTTTGGTAAAATGGCCATTTTTACTGTTATTTATTTTAATCCATGAGCATGGGAGATCTTTCCATCTTCTGATATCTTCTTCAGTTTCTTTCTTTAGAGACTTTTTGTCATACAGGTCTTTCACTTGCTTGGTTAGAGTTACACCAAGATATTTTATAGTGCTTTTGGGTATTATGAAGGGTGTTGTTTACTTAATTTCTTTCTCAGCCTCTTTATCATTTGTATAAAAGAGGGCTACCGATTTTTTTGAGTTAATTTTGTATCCTGTCACTCTGCTGAATGTGTTTATCACCAGTAGGAATTCTCTGGTACAGTTTTGGGGACATTTACGTATACAATCATATCACCTGTGAATAGAGACACTGTGACCTTTTCCTTTCTAACTTGTATTTTCTTGATCTCCTTTAATTGTCTTTTTGAAATAGCTAGAACTTCAAATACTATGTTGAATAGATATGGAAAGAGTGGACAGCTTTGTCTTTTCTCGGATTTTAGTGGAATTGCTTTAAGTTTCTCTCCATTTAATTTGATGTTGTCTATCAGCTTGCTCTATAGTGACTCTATTATGGTTAGGTATGGGCCTTGTATCCATGGTCTCTCCAAGACTTTTAACATGAGGTATGTTGGGTTTTAGCAAAGACTTTTTCAGCATATAATGAGATGATCATGTGCTTTTTTTCCTTCAGTTCTCTCTCTCTCTCTCTCTCTCTCTCTCTCTCTATATATATATATATATATATATATATATATATGATTACATCAATGGATTTCTTTTTGTTTCTTTTTTATTATTATCATTTATAATAATTTATTCAATTTGTATCTTGACCATGTTCCCCTCCTTCGTCTCCTCCCAATTCCACCCTTCCTCCTTTTCCTCCCCCTATGCCTCCTCCTAGTCCACTGATATGGGAGGTTCTCCTCCCCTTTTAATTGATCCTTGTCTATCAGGTCTCATCAGGACTGGTGGCATTGCCTTCCTTTGCGGACTGGCAAGGCTGCTCACCTCAGAGGGAGGTGATAAAAGAGCCTGCCACTGAGTTCATGCCAGAAAGAGTCCCTGCTCCCTTTACTAGGGACCCCACTTGCAGACTGAGTCTATGGGCTACATCTGAGCTAGGGTTTTAGGTCCTCTCCATACATTGTCCTTGGTTGGGGTATTATTGTCTTCATGGCCCCCAGGGCTCAGTTTTTATGGCTCTATTAGTCTCCTTGTGGAGCTCTTGTACCCTCCAGGTCTTTCTATCTCCCCCTTATTCCATAAGATTCCCTGCACTCTGCCCAAAGTTTGGTTATGAGTCTCAGCTTCTTGGGTTCATTTGTTTGGAAAACCTTTTTCTGGCCTTTTCCTCTGAGGTAATCTCTATCTTTTTTTTTTCCTGAGTTGTGTTTTTTTTGTATGCAATAGAATGATGTATCCTGTCTTTGCATCCATTCTGTTATCCTGTCCCCAGTTTTATTGGGGAATTGATGCTGACAGATAGTAATGACCAATGATTTTTGATTACTGTAGTTTTGATGTTGCCATTGGTTGTGTGTGTGTGTGTGTGTGTGTATGTGTGTGTGTGTGTGTGATTCCCTTCTTTAGGTTTTGCTTATGTGAAATTACTTATTTCCTTTGTTTTCTTGGGTGTAGTTACCCTCCTTATTTTGGAGTTTTCCATTTAGTATCCTCTGTAGAGCTGGGTTAGTGAAAAAATGTAAAACTGATTTTACCATGGAATACCCTGTTTTCTCCATCTATCATGATTGAAAGTTTTTTTGGATATAATGGTCTTGTCAGGGATCTGTGGTCTCTTAGGGTTTGAATGTTATGCGGCCAGGCCCTTTTAGCTTTTAAAGTCTCTGTTGAGAATTCTGGTGTAATTCTTCTAGGTCTTCTTTTATATGTTACCTGACCCTTATCTCTTATGGATTTTAATATTCTTTTTTTTCTTTGTTTTTCACAGTTAGTATTTTGATTATTATGTGGCAGGAGGATTTTCTTTTTTGGTCCAATCTATTTGGTGTTCTGTAAGGTTCTTGTACGTTTATAGGAATCTCTTTCTTTAGTTTAGGAAAATTTCCTTCTATGATTTTGTTAAAGATAATTTTCTGGGCCTTGAGCAGGGAATCGCCTCCTTTTTACATTCCTATTATTTTTATTTTTTATTTTTTCATTGTCTCCCAACTTTCCTGGATATTTTGTGTTAGAAACTTTTTAGATTAAGCATTTTATTTGACTAATAAATCAGTATCTTCTATTGTATCTTTGATCCCTGAGAGTCTCTCTTCCATCTCTTGTATTCTGTTGGAAATGCTTGGGTCTGTAGTTCCTTTTCTCCTTTCTAGGTTTTCCATCTCCAGGACTGCCTGAGTTTGTGCTTTCCTTATTGCTTCTATTTCCATTTTACCAAATTAAACAGTTTTATTGATTTTCTTTGCTTGTTTGTTTGCATTTTCCTGTATTTCTGTAAGGGATTTAATCATTTCCTTCATCCGTTTGATTGTATATATATATATTTATTTCTGTAAGGGAGTTATTAATTTCCTCTTTAAAGGCTTCTATCATCTTCATAAGAATAAATTTAAGGGTCGGGATAAGATGGCAGTGCCAGGAGAACACTGTGTCTGAGGAGCAGGGCAACATTTTCCATACAGCGACCAAGAACCTGAACTGTGGGCCCTAAAATAACAGTGATCATGTTTTCCAGGTGAGAGGAAACACCCACGGCAGGGGAATCAGTAGGGTCCACGCTCAGGCCACCCAGCCAGAACCTGGAAGAGATCCCAGATCAAGCAGGCACTTGGTCGCTGGACCAGAGCCACACGCTTATGTGTCCTGATCACCTTCCCAGGCTGAATGGTGAGCACGAAAACCACCAGATACTGGGAGTCCCAGTCATGAGAAAATCCCACAGGGAAGAAAGGAAATGGTACTGACTTGGGTCACCCAGTCTTTCCCTGGAAAAAGTCTCGCAGAATGGAGGGTACAAGCCACCATCACTGAACTGGGCTCCAGCTGTAGGCACAGACAGCCGCTGTATGCCAGCTATCTGGCACAGACAGAGGTGTGTGCCCCAAGGCAACAGAGACTGGGAGTCCCTGATGGAAGAAAACCTCACAGGAAACGAAGCAAAGGAGATAGACTTAGGCCACCCAGTATATCCCTAGAATAAGTACCGCAGACCGGCCCAACCCAGGGACCTGCTGTGCACCAGATAGCCTGCTGTTACCAGGAGAGCAGTACCCACCCACCACAGATTACTGCTTGGATACTGGGGCACAGAGCCCCAACCTCAGACCTACAAAAGCCCGGAATCCCCGAGATCAATCCCCAGATACTGCTCCAAGGGGCAACCAGTTATCCCTAACAAAACTGACCAAACCATGGGACACACAGGTTACAGCAGCAGCTCAATAAATTTACAGCAAGAAACGCAGAAGAAGGGCAGCTGTCTCCAGGACTTCTCCAGGTGAGAAGAGAACCCTCTCAACTAACAAGGACCACAGTTACCACTCAGGTCTCTATGCCTAAGGTGAGCAGTGGCAACTCCTGAAAAACACCAGCCATCCAGTGACTATACCCAAAAAGCTGAGAAGGCTTCCTTCAGGAAAAACCATCTTTCTGCAAAGGGGATTCTCTCCACTACAGAATTCCAGGAACCACCGGAAACTAACCTCAAAGACCTACGATAGCCCAGTGGGGTAGAGGCCAGCGTAAAAGTTCAACCAACAAAAGACAGAGCAATATGGCATTTCCAGAACCTAGTTATCCAGGGGCAAGTAGCCCTGGACACCCCAGCATACCTGAAATTCAAGGAGATGACCTAACATCTAAGCTCATGAAGAGGATAACAGAGGAAACAAATAAAATATGTAAAGACCTAGCGGAAGATAAACTCAAACAGATTATGGCCATCCATAAAGAAATACAGGAAATTGCTGCCAAACAGTTTGTGGCCTTTAGAGAGGAAATGCTTAAATCACAGAATGAAATAAAAGAAACAGAGGATTATTGAAACAAACAGCGGAAGGAACTGATGGAAAAACAGGAAAATACAGTCAGACAGGTGAAAGAAATCAACAAAACAGTTCAAGATCTGAAAAAAGAGTTGGAAAAATTAAAGAAAACACAAATGGAAGAAAGAATGGAAAGGAAGAATCTAGGGAAGAAAACAGGAACTACAGAGGTAAGCATACCCAATAGACTACAAGAGATGGAAGAAAGAATCTCAGGTGTGGAAGATACAATGGAAAAAATCGATGTATCTCTCAAAGAAAATGTTAAATCTAAAAAATTCCTGACACAGACCATCCAAGAAATTCAAGACAACATAAAAAGACAAAACGTAAGAATAATAGGAATAGAGGAAAAAGAAGATTCCCTGCATCAAGGCCCAGAAAATATCTTCAACAAAATCATTGAAGAAAATTTCCCCAACTTAAAGGAGAGGCCAATAAGAATACAAGAGGCCTATAGAACACCCAATAAATTAGACCAAAAAGAAAATCCTCCAGCCACATAATAATCAAGACTGTAAGTATACAGAATAAAGAAAAAATACTAAAAGCTGCAAGGGAAAAAAGGCCAAGTAACATATAACAGTAAAACCAATAGAATCACTCCTGACTTTGCAACAGAGACTATGAAAGCCTGAAGGGCCTGGACAGAAATCATGCAGACCCTAAGAGAACACAGATGTCAGCCCAGGCTACTATACCCCGCAAAACTCTCAGTCCTCATAGACAGAGAAAACAAGATATTCAATGACAAAAACAAATTTAAACAATACCTACCCACAAACCCAGCATTACAGAAGAAACTAGAAGGGAAAATACAACCCAAGAAAACTAGCTACATTCAAGAAAACACAGGAAATAAATAACCTCACTACAGTAAAACAAAAAGCAACCAAGCACACAACCTTATGACCACAGCCAACATCAATATTAAAGGATCTAATAGCCACTGGTCATTAATCTCTCTCAACATCAATGGACTCAATTCTCTTGTAAAAAGACACAGACTAACCGAATGGATACATAAACAAAACCAGCAATCTGTTGCGTACAAGAAACACACCTAAGGCACAAAGATAAACATTACCTGAGGGTAAAGGGTTGGAAGACAGCTTTCCAAGCAAATGGACCCAAGAAGCAAGCGGGAGTAGTCATTCTAATATCTGATAAAATAGTCTTTCAACCAAAATTAATAAAAAGAGATGGGGAAGGACACTTCATACTCATCAAGGGAAAATTCCAACAGGAAGACATCACAATCCTGAACATCTATGACCCAAATACAAGGGCATCCACATTTGTAAAAAAAAAAAAAAAACATTGATAAAACTAAAACCACGTATAGATCCCCACACATTAACAGTGGGAGACTTCAACACCCTACTCTCAACAAAGAACAGGTAAGCAAAACAGAAATTAAACAAAGAAAAATGTCTCTAACAGAGGTCATGAAAAAAATGGACCTAACAGACATTTACAGAACATTACACCCAAACACAAAAGAATTTAACTTCTTCTCAGCACCTCATGGAACCTTCTCCAAAATCTACCATATAGTTGGTCACAAAGTGAGCCTCAACAGATACAAGAAGATTGCAATAATCCCTTGTATCCTGTCTGATCACCATGGAATAAAGCTGGACCTCAACAACAACAGAAATAGCAAAAAGCCTACACAAACATGGAAACTGAAAAACTTGCTACTAAATGACAGCGGGGTCAGGGAAGAAATTAAAGTCTTCCTAGAACTCAATGAAAATGAAGACACAACATACCCAAACTTGTGGGACACAATGAAAGCAGTGCTAAGAGGAAAGTTGATAGCACTAAGTGCCTTCAAGAAGAAATTTGAGACAGCTCATTCAAGCAACTTAATGGCTCACTTAAAACTTAAAAACCCTAGAAAAAGAAGAAGCAGACACACCAAAAAGGAGTAGACTGCTGGAAATAATCAAACTCAGGGCTGAAATCAATCAATTAGAAACAAGTAAAACAATTCAAAGAATCAATGAAACCAAGAGCAGGTTCTTTGAGAAAATCAATAAGATAGACAAACTCTTAGATAAGCTAACTAAAAGGCAGAGAGACACCATCCAAATCAACAAAATCAGAAATGAAAAGGGGGACATAACTACAGACACTGAGGAAATCCAAACAATCATTAGGACTTACTTCAAAAGTCTATATGCCACAAAATTTGAAAATCTAAATGAAATGGACAATTTTCTTGATCGATTTGACTTACCAAAGCTGAATCAGGACCAGGTAAGTCAATTAGTCCTATATCTCCCAAGGAAATAAAAGCAGTCATCGAAAGTCTCCCATCCAAAGAAAAGCCCAGGACCAGATGGTTTCAGTGCAGAATTCTACCAGACCTTCAAAGAAGAGCTAACTCCAGTTCTCTTCAAATTATTTCACAAAATAGAAACAGGAGGAACATTACCAAACTCATTCTATGAAGCCATAGTCACCTTGGTACCTAAACCTCACAAAGACCAACAAAGAAAAAGAATTTCAGGCCAATCTCCCTTATGAACATTGATGCAAAAATATTCAACAAAATACTTACAAACCGAATCCAAGAACACATCAAAAATATCATCCACTATGACCAAGTAGGCTTCATCCCAAGTATGCGGGGGTGGTTCAATATACGGAAATCCAACAATATTAACAGACTGAAAGAAAAAAAAACACATGATAATCTCCCTATGCTGATAAAGCATTTGACAAAATCCAACATCCATTCATGTTTAAAGCATTGGAGAGATCAGGGATACAAGACACATATCTAAACATAGTAAAGGTGATATACAGCAAGCCTATAGCCAACATCAAACTGAACGGAGAGAAATTTAAAGCAATCCCACTGAAATCAGGGACAAGACAAGGCTGCCCACTCTCTCCATATCTCTTCAACATAGTGCTGGAAGTCCTTGCTAGAGCAATAAGACAGTTGAAGGAGATCAAAGGGATACAAATTGGAAAGGAAGAAGTCAAATTATCACTATTTGCAGATGATATGATAGTATAAATGAGTGACCCCAAAAACTCTACCAGGGAACTCCTACAGCTGATAAACACCTTCAGCAAAGTGGCCAGATAGAAAATTAACTAAAAAAAAAATCAGTAGCCCTCCTGTATACAAAAGACAAAATGGCTGAGAAAAAAATTAGGGAAACAACACTCTTCACAATAGCTACAAATTACATAAAGTACCTTGGTGTAACTCTAATCACGCAAGTCAAAGACTTGTATGAAAAAAATTCAAGAATCTGAAGAAAGAATTAGAAGAAGATATCAGAAGATGGAAAGATCTTCCATACTAATGGCTTGGCAGGATTAAAATAGAAAAAATGGACATTTTACCAAAAGCAATCTACAGATTCAATGCAATTTCCATTAAATTATCAACACAATTCTTTATAGAACTTGAAAGAAAAATTCTCAACTTCATATGGAATAACAAGAAACCCAGAATTGCTAAAACAATCCTCTACAAAGATCTCCATCCCTGATCTTAAGCTGTACTATAGAGCAACAAGTATAAAAACTGCATGGTACTGGCATAGAAACAGAATGGTGGATCAATGGAACCAAACAGAAGACACAGAAATAAACCCACACACTTATGGACACCTGATCTGCGACAAAGATGCCAAAACCATACAATGGAAAAAAGATAGCACCTTCACCAAATGGTGCTGGTCTAACTGGATGTCTACATGTAGAAAAATGAAAATAGATCCATATTTATCACTCTGCACAAAACTGAAGTCCAAGTGGATCAAAGACCTCAACATAAAACCAGAGACATTAAATTGGTTAGAAGAAAAATTGTGGAATACCCTTGAACTCATTGGCACAGGAGACAACTTCCTGAACAGAATACCAACAGCACAGGCTGTAAGAGCAACAATCAATAAACGGGACCTCATGAAACTGAAAAGCTTCTGTAAAGCAAAGGACACCATCATCAAAACAAAATGACTGCCTACAGATTGGGAAAGAATCTTCACCAACCCTTTATCTGACATAGGGCTTATATCCAGTATATATAAAGAACTAAAGAAGCTGAAAAGCAGCAAACTAAGTAATCCACTTAAAAAATTGGGAACAGAGCTAAACAGAGAATTCTCTGTAGAGGAACATCGAATGGCAGAGAAGCACTTAAAGAAATGCTCAACCTCATTAGCCATTAGGAAAATGCAAATCAAAACGGCCCTGAGATTTCACCCATCAGAATGGCGGAGATGAAAAACTCAAGTGACAACACATGCTGGAGAGGTTGTTGAGAAAGGGGAACCCTTCTCCACTGCTGGTGGGAATGTAAACTTGTACAACCACTCTGGAAATCAATCTGGCGCTTTCTTAGACAACTAGGAATAGTGCTTCCCCAAGATCCAGCCATACCACTCCTAGGCATATATCCAAAAGAGGCTCAAGTACACAATAAGGACATTTGCTCAACCATGTTTGTAGCAGCTTTATTTGTAATATCCAGAAGCTGGAAACAACCCAGAT
Source organism: Meriones unguiculatus (assembly GCF_030254825.1). NCBI lineage: Eukaryota > Metazoa > Chordata > Mammalia > Rodentia > Muridae > Meriones > Meriones unguiculatus. Next base: position 146,167,292 of record NC_083369.1, read on the forward strand.
GCTCCTCAACTCAAGAATGGATGCAGAAATTGTGGTACATCTACACAATGGAGTATTACTGTGCAATGAAAAATAAGGAAATCATGAAATTTGCAGGTAAATGGTGGGACCTGGAAAGGATCATACTGAGTGAGCTGTCCCAGACGCAGAAAGACACAAACGGTATATACTCACTCATATAGACATATAACATAGGATAAACCTACTAAAATCTGTACATCTAAAGAAACTAATCAACTGTCTTATTGTTCTATCCAGGACTTCCAGAACTATGTTGAAGAGATATGGAGAGAGTGGGCAGCCTTGTCTTGTCCCTGAATTCAGTGGGATTGATTTAAGTTTCTCTCCGTTCAGTTTGATGTTGGCTATAGGCTTGCTGTATATCGCCTTTACTATGTTTAGATATGTGTCTTGTATCCCTGATCTCTCCAATACTTTAAACATGAATGGATGTTGGATTTTGTCAAATGCTTTATCAGCATCTAGGGAGATTATCATGTGTTTTTTTTTCTGTCAGTTTGTTAATATGGTGGATCATATTAATGGAAGACAGTTGAAGGAGATCAAGGGGATACAAATTGGAAAGGAAGAAGTCAAATTATCACTATTTGCAGATGATATGATAGTACACGTGAGTGATCCCAAAACTCTACCAGGGAATTCCTACAGCTGGTAAACACCTTCAGCAAAGTGGCTGGATACAAAATTAACTCTAAAAAATCAGTAGCCCTCCTGTATACAAAAGACAAAATGGCTGAGAAAGAATTTAGGGAAACAATACCCTTCATAATAGCCACAAATGACATAAGGTACCTCGAAGTAACCCTAACCAAGGAAGTCAAAGACTTGTATGAAAAAAAATTTCAAGTCTCTGAAGAAAGAATTAGAAGAAGATATCAGAAGATGGAAAGATCTCCCATGCTCATGGCTTGGCAGGATTAACATAGTAAAAATGGCCATCTTACCAAAAGCAACCTACAGATTCAATGCAATTCCCATCAAATTACCAACACAATTCTTTACAGACCTTGAAAGAAAAATTCTCAACTTCATATGGAATAACAAGAAACCCAGAATTGCTAAATTCTACAATAAAAGATCTTCTGGAGGTAATTCCATCCCTGATCTTAAGTTGTACTATAGAGCAACAGTTTTAAAAACTACATGGTACTGGCATAGAAACAGAATGGTGGATCAATGGAACCAAACAGAGGACCCAGAAATAAACCCACATACTTATGGACACCTGATATTTGACATAGACGCCAAAATCATACAATGGAAAAAAGATAGCATCTTCAACAAATGGTGGTGGTCCAACTGGATGTCTACATGTAGAAAAATGAAAATAGTTCCATACTTATCACCCTGCACAAAACTGAAGTCCAAGTGGATCAAAGACCTCAACATAAAACCAGACACATTAAATTGGTTAGAAGAAAAATTGCGGAATACCCTTGAACTCATTGGCACAGGAGACAACTTCCTGAACAGAATACCAACAGCACAGGCTGTAAGAGCAACAATCAATAAACGGGACCTCATGAAACTGAAAAGCTTCTGTAAAGCAAAGGACACAGTCATCAAAACAAAATGACTGCCTACAGCTTGGGAAAGAATCTTCACTAACCCTTTATCTGACAGAGGACTAATATCCAGTATATATAAAGAACTAAAGAAGCTGAAAAGCAGCAAACTAAGTAATCCACTTAAAAAAATGGGGAACAGAGCTAAACAGAGAATTTTCTGTAGAGGAACATCGAATGGCAGAGAAGCACTTAAAGAAATGCTCAACCTTATTAGCCATTTGGGAAATGCAAATCAAAACAACCTTGAGATTCCACCTTACACCCATGAGAATGGCCAAGATCAAAAACTCAAGTGACAACACATGCTGGAGAGGTTGTGGATAAACGGGAACCCTTCTCCACTGCTGGTGGGAATGTAAACTTGTACAACCACTCTGGAAAGCAATATGGTGCTTTCTCAGACAACTAGGAATAGCGCTTCCTCAAGATCCAGCCATACCACTCCTAGGCATATATCCAAAAGAGGCTCAAGTACACTAAAAGGACATTTGCTCAACCATGTTTGTAGCAGCTTTATTTGTAATATCCAGAAGCTGGAAACAACCCAGATGCCCCTCAACTGAAGAATGGATGCAGAAATTGTGGTACATCTACACAATGGAATATTACTCAGCAATGAAAAATAAGGAAATCATGAAATTTGCAGGTAAATGGTGGGACCTGGAAAGGATCATCTTGAGTGAGTTGTCCCAGAAGCAAAAAGACACACATGGTATATACTCACTCATATAGACATACAACATAGGACAAACCCACTAAAATCTGTACATCTAAAGAAACTAAGCAAGAGAGAGGACCCTAACTAAAACGGTCCATCCCCATCCTGAAAGGCAAAGAGGATGGATATCAGAAGAAGAAGAAAATAGGAAACAACCTAGGAACCTTCTACAGAGGGCTTCTGAAAGCCAGAAGAAGAAAACAGGAAAGAAATTAGGAACCTACCACAGAGGGCCTCTGAAAGCCTCTGCCCTGCAGACTATCAAAACAGATGCTGAGCCTGATGGCCAACTGTTGGGCAGAGTGAATAGAATTTTATGTAAGAAGTGGGAAATAGTAAGAGCTGGAGAGGACAGGGTCTCCACAAGGAGAGCAACAGAACAAGAAAATTTGAACAGAGGGAACTTCCCAGAGACTCATACTCTAACCAAGGACTGTTCATGGAGATAACCTAGAACCCCTGCATAGATGTAGCCCTTGGCAGTTCAGTGTTCAAGTGGGTTCCATAGTAATGGGAAGAGGGACTGCCTCTGACATAATCTGATTGGCCTGCTCTTTGATCACCTCCCCCTGAGTGGGGAGCAGCCTTACCAGGCCACAGAAGAGGACAATGCAGCCACTTTTGATGAGAACTGATAGACTAAGTTCAGAAGGAAGGAGAGGAGGACCTCCCCTATCAGTGGACGTGGGGAGGAGCATGCATGTAGAAAGGGGAGGTAGGGTGGAAGCCGGAGGGGGAGGAGGGAGGAGCTTATGGGGGGATACAAAATGAATAAAGTGTAATTAATAAAAAATTATATAAAAAAGAAACTAATCAAGAGATAGGACCTTGACTAAAACGCCCAATCCCCATACCGAAAGGCAAAGAGGATGGACATCAGAAGAAGAAGGAAACAGGAAACATCCTAGGAACTTGCCACAGAGGGCCTCTGAAAGGTTCTACCCTGCAGACTATCAGAACACATGCTGAGAGTTATGTCCAACTGTTGGGCAGAGTGCATGGAAACCTATGTAAAAAGTGATTAATAGTAAGATCTGGAGAGGACAGGAGCTCCACAAGGAGAGCAACAGAACCAAAAAAATTGAACACAGTGAACTTCCCAGAGACTCATACTCCATCCAAGGACTATTCTTGGAGATAATCTAGAACCCCTGCACAGATGGAGCCCATGGCAGTTCAGTGTCCAAGTGGGTTCTACAGTAGTAGGAAGAGGGACTGTCTCTGACAGGAACTGATTGGCCTGCTCTTTGATCACCTTCCCCCGAGGGCAGGGCAGCCTTACCAGGCCACAGAAGATGACAATGCCGCCACTCCTGATGTGATCTAGTAGACTAAGATCAGAAGGAAGGAGAGGGGGACCTCCCCTATCAGTGGACTTGGGGAGGGGCATGCGTGAAGAAGAGGGAGGGAGGGTGTGACTGGGCGAGGAGGAGGGAGGGGCTTGTGGGGGGGATACAAAGTGAATAAATATAATTAATCAAATAAAAAAAGAAAAGAAAAAAAATAAATTTAAGTTAGTTTTCTTGTGTTTCAGGTGTGTTAAGCTATATGGGCTTGCTGTAGTCGTATAGCTGGGTTCTGGTGGTGCCTTATTGCCCTGGGTTTTGTTGAGCATATTTTCAAGATGGCCTTTAATCAACTGGTTTTCCCTCGAGTTGGCGTCCTGGTAGTCCCTGATAGCAGTAGGCCTCTGGTATTTCAGGTAGAGGTGATACTCCCTCTGGCTTCTGGCCTCTAGTAGTTTCTGCTAGCTTTCGACCTCTGGCCTTGCAGGTAGAGCTTGGGTCCAGATAATGGTATGTAGAGGGCATGGAGTTGGGGGAGATCTCACTACAGCTGGATTTGCCCGGGGGAACTGGAATGGCAAGGAATTGGGGAGGAGTCTCACCTGGTAGTCCCTGATGGCTGCTGGTTTCTGGGATTTCACATGTAGCTAGGGCCTGGGTAATGGTGGGTGGAAGGCCCTGGGAAGACTTTGAGGCTTATTTTTTAATGAAAATAAAACTAAGAGAATATTTTCTTTCTTTACACATAATACAAATTTTTATTAGTCCTTAAAAATCAGTTATTGTGTGTGTGTGTGTGTGTGTGCATATGGCTACTCTTGTAGGTGTGTGCTTGAGTGTGGAGGACAGAGGTAGGCATTGAGTGTCTTTCTCAATTGCTCTCCATCTTATTTTTTGAGGCAATGTATCTGTTTTTCATTAATTATTTTATTTAATCACTTTACAGCCTGATTGCAGACCCCTCCCTTCTTTCCTCCCAGCTTCACCCTTGCTCCTCCCCCATCTTCTCCAAGGTGTCTTATTGAAACCAGAGCTCATCAGTTTTGACATATTTACTGGCCAATATGTTCAAGGCATTCATCTATCTCTATTCGGGCAACATTTGGGTGTTCAGATCTCTATTACAGCACCTAACTTTTTCTGTGTGTGCTGTGGATTCAAACTCAGGTCCTCAAGCTCGCACTGTGAGCACCTTTACCCACTGCGCCATATTTCCGGCACTGAGTTACCTTTTTAAAAAGCGAAGGCCTCTTTATGATTTTAGGGATGGAATACTGGACCAATGAAATAATTTTAATTTTCACCTCCATTTTCTTTCTTTCTTTCTTTCTTTCTTTCTTTCTTTCTTTCTTTCTTTCTTTCTTTCTTTCTTTCCTTCCTTCCTTCCTTCCTTCCTTCCTTCCTTCCTTCCTTCCTTCCTTTCTCTCTCTCTCTCTCTCTCTCTCTCTCTCTCTCTCTCTCTCTCTCTCTGTTGGGATGGCTTCTGGCTTCATAGCACAGGCTACCTTCAAGTTCATACTTGTCCTCCCTAACATTACAGGCGTACACTACCACAGGTGGCTATAGATATCATTTTACGTTTTGCTCCACCTGAAGGAGTGGATATATTAATTAGCTTGATAATATGTGTATACTAAAACACTGGGTCATATAACTTGCATTCACAGTTTTCAAATTGTCTCAATAATATTTACGAGATAAAGTGTGGTGACTGAATCTGTGCAAAATTATTATATCAAGGTAATCAGCAATATTTCTTAAACATTTATGACTTCTTTGTATCAGGCAGCTTCAAACATACTCCTTTTAAGTTCCTTGATAAATATTTAATGCTGTTTTTATTTTTTTCAAATTTAAGCTGCTCTATTATGATTCTACAGAATAGAACGTACTCTTGTCAGGGCTGAGATGATCTCAGTCAGTAAAGTGCTTCTCCTGCAGGCATGAGGACCCACATTCCAGCCCCAGCATCCATGTAAAAAGTCAGGTGTGGTGTGCACAAGTTTAATCCCTGTGTTGGGGAGATGGAGATGGTTGAGTTCTTGGATCTCAATTTCCAGCCAGACTAGTTTCAAGCCCCAGGTCTTAGTGATAATTGCTATCTTAAAAAAAGGTGAATGATGCCTTAGAAATAACATCCTAGCTTTCTCTTTTGCTTCCACATGCGTGGGTGTATTTTCTTTTTAGTTTTTTCTTTTTAAATTAAGTTCATTTACTTTTCATCCCAATGGCAACCCCCTTTCTTCTCTCTTCCCCTTTCCATCACTTTTCCCACATCCTTCCCCTTTCCATAACTTTTTCCCCAGAAAGAGAGAGCTCCCCTCTCCCATATCAAGTCTCCCGAACACATCAAGTTACATCTGGACGGAACATATCCTCACCCACTGAGTCCTGGCAAGGCAGCCTTGCCAGGGCAAAGTGATCCAAAAGCAGGCAACAGAGTTAGAAATAGACACCATCACCACCACTCACTAGTCAACCCGCATAAAGACCAAGCTGCTCATCAGCTACATATGTGCAGGGTGCCTAGGTCCAAATCATGCATGCTCCTTAGCTGATGTCTCAGTCTCCATAAGCTCCTCCATGGGTCTCAGTTAGTTTTCTCAGTTGGTTCATGTCTTTTCCGTGTTCTTCCATCCTTTCCCCCACACTTTCACAATCCTTCACAGCTCCATGCCATGCTTGCCTGCAAGTCTTAGCATCTGTGTCAATCTGCTTCTGCCTAACATTTAAGTTAGACTCTTGTCTGCAAGCATAGCAGAGTATCATTAATAGTGTCAGGGGGCTGACTCTCTACTATGGGGTGGATATCAGGTCTGGCCAATCACTGGTTGGACATTTCCTTAATCTGTGTTCCCTCTTTATCCTTGCACTTTTGCAGGCAGGGTAATTTTTGGATCAAAGGTTTTGGATCAAAGGTTTGGATCAAAGGGCGGGTTGTTGTTCCCCTCCCTTCACTAGGAGTCCTGCCTGACTAGAAGGTGGCCACTCCAGCCATATCCTTCCAGGAGCCTACCTTGTTGCAGGCCTCCAGCTTGTCAAAGAGATAGATGTCCCCCCTCAGTCTCTCTTCTTGTTCCCAGCCCTCTAACCTTCCTTCCCCATTCTCCCCACATTCGATCACCACCCTTGTTCCCCTCACTATTTCATTTCTTTCCCAGTTCCCTCATGCCATTCATTTCCAATGTCTATTCTACTTTCCCTTCTGAGTGACATTCTAGTAAGCCTCCCTTGGACCCTTCTGGCTACTTTGTTTGTTTGAGTCTGTGCATTGTAAAATGGTTATCCTGCACTATATGGCTAATATCCACTTATAAGTGAGTATATACCATGTGTTTCTTTCTGGGTCTGGGATACCTCACTCAGGATGATCTTTTCTAGTTCCCATTTGCCTGCAAATTTCATGATTTCCTTGTTTCTAATAGTAGTATTCCACTGTATAAATGTACCACAATTTCTCTATCCATTCCTCAGTTGAGGGACATCTAGGTTGTTTCCAGATTCTGGCTATTACAAGTAAAGCTGCTCTGAACATGGTTGCGCAAGTGTCCTCGTTGTATGATGGAGCATCTTTTGGGTATTTTCCCAGGAATGGTATAGCTGGGTCTTGAGGTGGAACCAATCACATAGGTATATTTTCTTGTGCACACATAATCTCGATTCCCATGCATACGTGCACACAAACACAAACTCCTTCCCCCAAATGCACACATGTGTACATACAAAAGAATTTACTCCTAAGTATATTAGCTCTGATTACCCACCCTCCTTCTCTCTCCTCTTTACCATAGCCCACTCTTCCACCCCTCCCCCACAAGTAATCACTATTCTACCTTTGGTGCCCTGATATATTTTGTCCTTGTGGAGCTCCTGTCTTCTCTAAGTCGTACTAACTACCCTTTATTTCATATGATTCTCTGCACTCTGCACAAGGTTTGGTTATGAGTCTCTGCATCTGCTTTGATACACTGCTAGGTAGTCTTTCAGAGGCCCTCTAAGCTAGGCTTCTGTCCTGTTACTTGTTTTCTCCTTCCCTTGTCCACCCCATTTGTCTTCCTAAGTGAGGATTGATCATCTTACTCCGGGTCCTCTTTCTTATTTATCTTCTTTAGGTGCACATATTTTAGTATGTTTATCCTATTTTATATTTCTATATAAGTGAGTATATACTGTGTGTGTCTTTCTGCTCCTGGGATACCTCACTCAGGATGATCTTTCCTAAATCCCACCATTTGCCTGCATTTTTCTTTCAAGGTCTGTAAAGAATTGTGTTGGTATTTTGATGGGAACTGCATTGATTCTGTAGATTGTTTTTGGCAGGATGGCCATTTTTACTATGTTAATCCTACCAATCCATGAGCACTGGAGATCTTTCCATCTTCTGATATCTTCTTCAATTTCTTTCTTCAGAGACTTGAAGATTTTTTCAAACAGGTCTTTCACCTGCTTGGTTAAAGTCACCCCAAGGTACTTTATGTTATAAGTGGCTAATGTGAAGGGTGTTGTTTTCCTGATTTCTCTCTCGGCCCTTTTGTCTTGGGTATACAAGAGAGCTTCTGATTTTTTGAGTTAATTTCGTATCCAGCCACTGAATTTTTGGAGTCACTCACGTATACTATCATATCATCTGCAAATAGTGATAATTTGACTTCTTCCTTTCCAATTTGTATCCCCTTGATCTCCTTCAACTGTCTTATTGCTCTAGCAAGGACTTCCAGCACTATGTTGAAGAGATATGGAGAGAGTGGGCAGCCTTGTCTTGTCCCTGTTTTCAGTGGGATTGATGTAAGTTTCTCTTCATTGAGTTAGATGTTGGCTATAGGCTTGCTGTATATTGCCTTTACTATGTTTAGGTATGTGCCTTGTATTCCTGATCTCTCTAAGACTTTCAACATGAATGGATGTTGGAGTTTGTCAAATTCTTTTTCGGAACCGAAGGAGATGATCATGTGGTTTTTCTCTTTCAGTTTGTTTATATGGTGGATTACATTGATGGATTTCCATATATTGTTCCATATTTCCCTACCTGGGATGAAGCTTACTTGGCCATTGTCAATGATACCTTTTACGAGTAAGGATCTTAAGTCCATTTTAAAAGCTTTTTTTCCCCTTTTCACAAATAAATTTTATTACATTTATTGATTTATTCATTAATCAACTTTCAGAAATTAGTTCTTTTCTTCCATCATGTGGATTCTGAGGACAGGAATCAAGTCATCTTGATTGGGAACAATCAAGATTGGGAACAATCACCATTATCCACTGTACCATTTTACTGACCCCTGCTTGCTTTCCTAAGGGTAAGTTCTGAATGCTTTTTATATAGTCTGGAACACATTCTTTGTCAGTTTGCTACGTGCAAACATTTGCTCTTTGTGTTTGAGGCTTTCCATGTCTTCAGTTTGCAGCAGCCCTTCCGTGTTCCATAAGAATGAAGGGACCCATTATAGCTCTTGCTGGTTCTGTTCTGAGAAGATTGTTGGTGACATTGGGCATGACAAAGTTTATTTTGTGAGTCTGTTTCCTAGTTTATAAAACCACAGTGTGGGATGAGGGTATTTTTGAGAATCTTTTCAGCCACAATAGTGAGTGCTTTTGAGAGATCAGGAGACTTCACCAAGCTAATGAACAGCAGGGATGGACGAGAACTCAAGCTGGCTCCCACCTCCTGGCTTCGTTTGCTATAGAACTCTCTCTACTTTGTAAAACCTAAGTGTTTATTAGAGAGTACATTTACATGGTTCAAAATTCAAACAGGATAAAAAATTTCTATATGAAAAACATGCCTTTCACCTGTTATTATTTCTTGTTCTCCTTCCCAAAGCCTTTGAATATATCTGCGAGAGAGGTTTTTTTGGGTGTTGTGTATATATGTGCATTTTCTTTCTCTGCTTTTGTAAAGTGGATTTTACTTGCAGCTTCTTGCTTCTGATAGAAATTCAAATTATAACCATATCAGGATGCAGGCTTTTTTCTAGTATTAAGTTCGATTCTTTTGGTGGGGGTACTAAAAACTACTTACCTTTTCTTTTTTTAAATTATTTTATTTTATTTTTATTAATTACAGTTTATTCACTTTGTATCCCAGCTGAGGGCCTTCCCTTTCCCCTCCCAGTCCTATCCTCCCTCCCTCTTCTTCTCCCATGCCCCTCTCCCAGTCCAATGAGAGGGGAACTCCTCCTCCCCTTCCATCTGACCCTAGCTTATCAGGTCTCATCAGGACCTGCTTCTTTTTCTTCCTCTGTGGACTGGCAAGGCTACTTCCCCCTCAGCTTGAGGTGATCAAAGAGCCAGCCCAGAGTTCATGTCAGAGATGGTCCCTGTACCTATTATTGGGGAACCCTGTTGGAGACTGAGCTGCCATGGGCTACTTCTGTTCAGGGGTTCTAACTTATCTCCATGAATGGTCCTTGTTTGGAGTATCAGTCTCAAAAAAGACCCCTGTGCCCAGATTTTTTGGTTCTGTTGCTCTCCTTCTGGAGCTCCTGTTCTCTTCTTTATTGCCCCCTTCTTTTATAAGATTCCCTGCACTCTGCCCAAAGTTTGGCTATAAATCTCAGCATATGTTTGGATAATATGCTAGGTAGTCTTTCAGAGGTCCTCTGTGGTAGACTTGTCTGTCTCATTTGCCTTTCTGAATGAAGATTGAGCATCTTACCCAGGGTCCTCCTTCTTGATTAGCTTCCCTAGGTGTACATATTTTAGTATGCTTATCCTATATTATATGTCTAGTATCCACTTATAAGTGAATATATACCATGTGTGTCTTTCTGCTTCTGGGCCAGCTCACTCAGGATGATCCTTTCCAGGTCCCACCATTTACCTACAAATTTCATGATTTCCTTATTTTTCATTGCTGAGTAATATTCCATTGTGTAGATGTACCACAATTTCTGCATCCATTCTTCAGTTGAGGGACATCTGTGTTGTTCCCAGATTCTGGCTATTACGAATAAAGCTGCTATGAACATGGTTGAGCAAATGTCCTTTTAGTGTACTTGAGCCTCTTTTGTATATATGCCTAGGAGTGGTATAGCTGGATCTTGAGGTAGCACTATTCCTAATTTTCTGAAAAAGCGCCAGATTGATTTCCAAAGTGGTTGTACAAGTTTACATTCTACTCACCTTTTCTTATAGATTTTTCTGCTCAAAGTGTTTCCTGTGTACTCCTGTCTAGTTGAGTTGCTGATATTATATATGCATAAGCAATGTAATTATTCAAAGATTTCACTTTGTAACATGTGACCATTTTCTTGTACTTTGATGTGGGCCTTTGTATTTTCTCACTGGTCTTTCTCCTAATAAATTGTGCCAAGTGGGTAAATTCATCTGTCTTTTAGTCTTTCTTGAATTTGAATTGCCACACACTTCTCTGGTGTTAAAAGTTCTATCATATAGTTCTTTGCATATATTTACATATATTTAAATGTATTCAAAAGTCATGTTGGGGCCAACAACAGTTGTCAGGTTTGTATACCAACTGCCTTTATTGATGGCCTATCTTCTTTGCCTCAGAGTAATTTTCAAATACATTGAAATATATGTATTACATAAGTGTGGAAGGAGGGGATCAATCTCACAAGTTTTCTGTAAGCTTTACACGTGCACTGCAGCATGTTCACACCCAGTATTGTGTGTATACACACACACACACACACACACACACACTAAAAATAGAAAGCTACCGTGGTTTGGCATGAAACAAACACATTATTCCTGAAAGCAAGGCACTTGTCTTAACAACGTTGAATAACATATTTTTTTGTATTTTCATTTGAGTTCTGACCAGTAAGATATACTAAATTTCAAGATGTAGGATTCTTTACTTTTTAATTTTCTACTCTGTTATATTGACCTTCCTTTGTATGCAGGCTAAATGGTCACATTTCCTTTTTCTTTGTGTATATGTGTTTTCTGAGTATGTGCTCATGTATGCCGCAGTGTGTTCACCTGAGCATGTGTACATGGAGGCCAGTTGTTCAGATGGTTTCTTCCTTTATTGCTCTCCACTTGGTGTTTCGAGACGAGGTCTCTTGCTGAACATTGAGCCCATTGATTTAGCTAGGCTGGTTGGTCAGGAACAGTGCAGGGATTATACAAAGATGAACTTTGGTCCGGGGTATCAAACTCAGATGTCCATGTTTTTATTTATTTTTCCTGTGGAACCATCTCCCGAACCTTTCTCTGTGTTTCAACACCCTGTATAAAGTGCTGCTTGCCTTTTTTACCATTTTACTTTCTTCTGGTTTTCTTCAACTTCCTTTCTTAAAAATTCACAGCATCTAGAAATGCTGAAAGAATTTTAAAGTGTCACCTAGATTCTCCCATTAACATTTTATTAGTCATGTTTTAGGAAAAAAAAAAAAAACACCCTGCTTATCTCTCTGTTTATCCTCTTTACATGGATCCATCTTAGTTTTGATGCCTCTCAATGTAAATTGGATGCAATAATTTCTTCTAAATAATTCAGCTCCCATGTCATTAACTAGTGCTTACAGCTTATTCATAGTATTTTTAAAATTTGAGCTAAACTTAATAGACAAAGAAATTATATATCCAGTTGTTTTACGCCACATGAGTCATTGTGCAAGTCAAGTTCTTATAAAGGTAGAGTGTTGTTGCCATTTATTTGATTATTGCTGATTTACATATCTTCATTTTTATTATGTTTTTAAAACTTTTTCCCTTGTAACAAAGATACTGACTTTTAAAATAGTATTTTTATGTTTTGGAAACTTCACTCATTTATTCTTCCATCAGTGCTCTCCTTCCCAAACAGTATCACCTGTTGGATATCATAGGTGAGCCTATGGAGGACATTGCTAGTTCAAACCACAGTATTTAGCCACTGTTACTTCCCTCCAGCTCCCCAGAACAAGCTATTGATTTTGCATTCATATACATGTATGTAATTTTTGTTGTATTTCTGAACTGTTTTTATTGGGAAAAGGAAATTTTCTATGATGCCAAGACATGCTTACTTTAATGTATGAAGCTTTTTTTTTCAATCAATGGTAGAGCCTGCTGTGCACAGTTTCTTTGCCGACTGAGGAAGTGATTTACCCCATCTGCCTTCCATATAAACATGAACACTTCAGTTTGAGCCCCAGTACACACATGCAGGTGCATGCTTCTGATATCAGTACTGGGGTGGTAGACACAAGCAATTCTCTGGGGCTCTCTGGTGACACACTTGAATCCATTTGGTGAGTTGTGTGCTAAAGAGAGTAAGGTGACAAACACACGCACACACATATGCACATATACAGACACACACACACACATAAACACAGATACAGATACACACTCACACACATATACACAGATACAGAGACACACACACTCACACACATATACACAGATACACACACTCACACACATACACAGATACAGACACACACACTCACACACACATATACACAGATACAGGCACACACAATGTTCTATCTGTATATATGTGTGTGTGAGTATGTGAGTGTGTAGGCACATGTTACTGCAGGTGACTGTGCATGCCCGAAGACAACATTAGATTCCTTAAGTCTGGAGTTACGGAGAGTTGTGAGCAGCCCGATACGGGTGCTGGGAACTCATATCGTTGGGTGTGCACTTTTCACTGCTGAGCCATTTCTCCAGCCTCAGTGTATTCCTTTTTAGATTCATCAGTGTTGCCAATGGTATCTATGGTGTCTTCCTCTTGTTGGTTAGAATACCTGATTAAAAAGAAAAAAACTACCATCTGTTGTTGAATATTTGAGTTGCTTCTAGTTCTAGGGTATTATAACAAAGCAAGTTTTATATATCCATATACATATATGGAGATATATTTATATGTATATGGATATATGAAACTGGGTATAAATGTACCTTCAATTTCATCACATTCTTTTTTAAAATAAACAAGGGTGGATGCTACATTGTGCTACAGTGCCAGTCAGTAGGGACACAATGTAAACACGAATGATTCTCTCAATACAAAGTAAATAACCTGTGATTAATATAAAAAATAAAAAAATGTACTAAAAATATACTCATTTCTCTCCTCTTGATTCAAGACATGGTTCTGACCTATCTAATAAAACCAAAATTTCTAAATAAAAAAAAAAAAAAAAAAACAGTAAGGTGACTGGCTCCCAAAGAACAGCAATTGAGGATGCTCTCTGCTTTAGACTACTCACATGCAACCTCCTCAAGTCCATGTGTGTCTGCACATAGGTGTGCACACTCATGTGCGGACCTACATACAAACACATATAGACTCAATGTGCACATGAGAAATTCAACCCTTCCTTGTTGACACATACTTCATCCTTTCCGACTGCCACAGACAAATCAGTGATTGCAAATGTGAGTTGTCTACAGGATTCTTGGATTAATTTCAGGTTTTCTACTTGTGGTAATTCGTTGTGGGTAGGAATCACCTTCGGTTACCTGTTTAACCCTTACTTGGATGCTTGGAAACAAATGATCCCAACGATTATCTCTTGCCCTGGTCATTGCCATTGAGACACACGGTTTTGTTTGCTCTCTGTAAAACTTCAGCTGGTTCATGATTGCTGATGTGTTTGCTCTTGACTGTCTTTTTCTTAGTACACCCTGGCTCATCTCTGACTATATTTCTATTCACTTCATACTCTGCAGTCTGAGGCTCCAATGTCTTTTTGTTCTGTCCCAAATGACCTTTAAAAGCTCTGTTTGTTTCTTCTTTCCCTGTTTGCACTTCTATGAAGAAAAGGCTAGAGATTCAACATTTCCATTTTATGTGAAAGTTGGTACGCTACTCTGAAATGTTGCACCACAAGTCGGTGCTTAATAACACTCAGGAACCCTATTATTTCTGGCAGAGTACCTGTGGTTTTTTTTCTGTTTTGTTTTCTTTGTTTTTTTTTTTTTTTTTGTTTTGTTTTGTTTTGTTTTTTTGGCCACTTCTACCTAGAGTGAAAAACTTTCTATCTAGTAAAGGGGCTTCATGGCTGACCTTAATGTCTGCAATCAGGGAATAACATGGTTTTTTTTAAACAAAGTATTTAACACATCTATAGTAGTTATCATGCTGGATTTGGGTAACCTGGTCATCTAAATATTGCTATTGCCTGCCCATTTAACTGTGTGTGTACAGCATGCTGATGGTGTGTTTGGTGTATGTATGTAGTCATGTGTGCGTGTGTACATGTGTATGTAAGTGCTTGCGGAGTTCAGCAGTAGACATTGGTTATCTTTATTTTCCGCCTTTAAAAAGTATTTTCTTTTATGGTATGGCTGTTTTGACTGTGTGTATCTGTATGCCATAAGCATGCAATGCTCACAGAAGACAGAATAGGATGTGAGCTACCACGAAGGTGCTGGGAATCAAAGCCAGGTTTTTTGAAAGAGCAGCCAGTGCTCTTAACTACTGAGCCATTGTTCCAGTCCTCTTATGTATGTATGTATGTATGTATGTATGTATGTGTGCATTATTTATTTATTCACTTGTTTATTTATATTTTAACAGGGTTTTCCACATAACCTGGAGCTCAAAAATTTTGTTAGACTGACTGGTCTGTGATCTCTAGGGATCTGCCTGTCTCTGACTCGAGCTGAGATATCAGGCACATGTCAAGGTATGTTATGTGGTACTGAAGATCCAAAGTCAAGTCCTCTTGCTTTCACAACAAGCACTTTACAGAATGGTATTTGGTATAAAGGCATATCTAGTGTGATGAGATATGCATTTAACATTTGCTCTGGTCTTCTGAGGTACATTCTTTTGAATTCACAAAAGAGGACGAATATCATCATGTTTTATATGTGTATGCACACAGACATACATATATACATTCATATACGCACACCTATATGTGTATCAAAATATCATCATGAGACTCAGTATTTTGCATAATTAATATAAACTACTGTAATGTTTTAAAAACAAAAAACACTTACAATAAAGATACTTTACTTGTATCTCTTTGAAAATATTTGCCTGCTTTTAAAGGCCTCTCATTTTTACTTTCTTTTTTTTTTTAACCTTTCAGTCATTTAGTCTGTTGATCTGTGAGGACACTTTGCAAACGAACTAACTCCTAAAGATTTTGTCATTAAATAAGTATATTTGTGGCACTGTTTTAGGTACCTGAATTTTTATGACAGACATATAAATGGGAGCTTAACTTTCACTGCCTGTGCCCCTAATCTGATTAAATTAGTTCAGCTCCTGTGATTATAGCAGGTAGGTGCTTTTCTGCTTGGTGAGCAGCACTTACTGAAATGTAGGTTACATGTATGTACAGATTGAGTATCGGCAAGGAGCTACATGATTTTCCTGGGAATAGCTTAGTGAACTAGTGAAATTATTTACAAGAACATGAATGACTCAAAGAGAGCTACATTACAGAAAATTTCCCCTCCCCCTGCATGGCTGACAACTCATGAAAACTGCATTGCTCGAGCTCCTTGTGTGACTTGCAGATGAAGGCTGGGTAGGTCTGAAAGTCTTCTCTCACCAGCAATTGTTACAGTTTATAGAGCCGGGGAGAAGCCTTACGAACTTGTAAGCTTCATTTACTTCTTGGACCTTCTAAATTTCGTTTGTGTTTTGAATCCTAGGAGTCTCTTGCATCCTTCAAGGAGGGAATGTTTCAGTTGGAAGGAAATAACTAAATGACAAATGTTAAAGATTTTGGCTGTATATATAGTAATAGACATTTTAAAAAGTAAGGTGGAAGAGAACCAATTTTAAAGGATTGGGGATATGTGGCTCAGTGGTAGAGTGCTTTGCTAGCATGTATAAGACCTTAAGATCAATCCCTAGCTCTGCAAAAAAACAACTTACCGCTGTATTTTATTTAACCCATTGCATCTAATGTATTATTTCATCACTGATGATTACATTAAAATATTCTACATTTTTTTCTTACAAAGTTCAAAAAATAAGCGAGCTTTAAAAAACTCATCTCAACTCAGACCTGTCACATTTGGATAACTCAGTAGCCACCCATGGTTAGTGTTCACTATATAAGGTAGCACAGGTATAGACACATATCCAGTAAATGTCGTTTTACTTTATTTATTTCTGACATAGGATTTTATGTTGCCTAGGCTGGCCTTGAACTTTCTCTGTAGTTGAGACTGGCAGTGAAGTCTTGAGTGTCTTGCTTCACTCCCAAGTGCTATTATTGCAGGCTTGTACCACCTCATCTTGTTTTATGATGTTGGAGATTGAACCTAGGACTTCATGAATGCCAGGCAAGCGACTTACCAGCCGAGCTCTAGATGCAGCCCCTTAATTAGTTTTCTCTAATGTTGGGCTTCTCAGGCACCCTACTATTGACATTTTAGGTAATCTTCCTCCTTTCCCCAGTGGAGGCTGTCCTGTTGCTTTGGATCCATGCAGCAGAGGATCGTATGTTAAAAGCTTGGTCCCTGGTGTGGCAGTTTTCAGAGTGATATAAGGCTTTTGACTGCAACAGGATCTTTTATTTACTAATTTTGTGTGACCCAAGGAGCTTCGATGCTAGACATTCACAATCATCAGAGATTGACTTGGGGCAATAGCTCCCAAGATCATGGTCTCAGGCCAAAGAAAATCTGTGATGTGGACTCTTGGGTGCATATGCAAAGAGGAAGCAGGTTTTTATTAAAAATGAGTACAAAAAAGGGGGAAATTGAGAGAAAGTGGGAGAAACCAGAGAGCTGGGAGGAGTTTCTAATATTTACCTCCTTGTCTATATAGTGGACTGGGATGATTTCCTATCTGGAAGCTTCTTGCTAGAAGCCATCCTTAGGGTCACAATAATCTACATTAGAAGCAAAAATATTTGAAAGGACAATAGTTATTTTCATATGTCCATTAAGGTTTTAGTGGGTAGTCAGCTTGCCACCACTGTCCCAGAGCCCTGTCCTTCCTCTTTCCTGTCCAGTGTGGTTATCTTATACCCAACTATAGGCCTTCTTTTTCATCTTGCTCAGTGTTTGTGCTTTTTCAGCTTCCCCAGGGTTCCTCACTTTTCGGTGTTAAACACAACTCTTCCTTTGAATGCAGGAAACATACATGAGCAACTTGCACTTTCACTATAGTCCTTTCCCCCTTAATATATACAGGGACCTTGCTCCTGTCTCAAGAGCTGGGGCTTTTGGGAGGTGTTGGGATCATGAGTACTATGACCTCCATGGGTTCATCCATGAATGGAGTCATCACGTAATGGGCTATGGGGAGGTAAGAAATATATGGAAAAATAGGTCATTAAGAACACTTTTTTTCACTCTCTCTTTTTTTCTATTTTCTATTTTTATTTTTTAATATTAATCACAGGTTATTTAATTTGTATCCCAGCTGTAGCCCCCTCCCACATTCCTTCCCAATCCCACCCTCCCCCCTTCATCTCCTCCCTGTCTCTTTCCAAGTCCACTGCTAGGGGAGGTTCTTCTTCCCTTCCATCTGACCTTAGCTTATCAGTTATCTTTAGTACTGGCTGCAGTGTCCTCCTTGTCTGTGGCCTAGCAAGGCTGTTCCTCCCTCAGGGGCAGGGGGACCTAAAGGAGCCTTCTTTAAAGGACCTATTTTATTCTTGTTCTTTCATTGTGGTGTCTCTTTACAGAAATAGAACAGTGACTAAGACAGAGTTCTATTCATGGTAGCCAGGAATTGCAAACAACTTAGATTTCTATCAAGAATGGATAAAGAAAAGGTGGTACATTTATACAATGAACTATTACTCAGCTGTTAAAAAATGAAATTATGAAAGTCACAAGTAAATGGGTCGAACTTGAGAAAGATAGTATTGATTGAAACATTATAGATCTGGAAAGATAAATGTGGTATATATTCACTTAAATGTGGGTATTAGCTGTTAAGTCAATGATAACCAAGCTACAGTACAGACAGAGAGCAGTTAGATATAGAGTAAGGGACTCAGGGGGCAAGGTGAGGTAAACTTCCTTGGGAAAGGGAAATGGAATACATAATTTTAGATAAATGAAGAGAGGAAACTAGAGTGGGAGGATCAAACATGGAGGGGAAGAGGATAGGGAGTGAAGGAGTGAGTACAGGGAGAAATAGCTATAGCTAACACCAAGAGCTATTTTCAGGGTTGTATGGAAATCTAATACAGTAGAAACTTCCCACAGACATACATATATATGTATATATACATATACATACCTATATATACATACACACATATATGTATAGATACATATACATACATATATACATATACACACACATATATATGTATATATACATATATATATGAAAGAAATCTAAATAGAATAACCAAATAATGGTGAAGCCAAAGCCCTAACTATATATCTCTTGTCACCCAATGAAGTTCCCAATACAAGGAATGGGTACACCTTGGCTAAAGGGGTCCCATGGTAACCCCCAAACAATCCAGGCCCTTGCCAAAGATATTGGTGGCTCTCTACAAACTTACAGCAAGATTCTATTGCTGAAAACAACACCCATATAACTCATTGAACACAGAGCAGTTTAGCTGGTATTTACCTAGAGCCTTCACCCATAATAACTAGTGTTCATGGTATTGGAAGGTAGTCTACATGCTAGCAGAGGAGAAAGGTAAATACCAAGCAACCTAGAAAACCTTGAATCTGTAAGGGTAACCTGCTTATAAGATCTATTCATGCAATAGTGTCACAAGCTTATGGAAGTCATTAACCAATATCTGATTTGACTTTAAGGCCCACTCCATTAGGTGGAACCATACCCCAAACTGCCTGGGTAGCCAAGAATGTGAGACTAGATAGGCCAGACGCCTAGTGTCAAACTGAATAATATTGTTCTGCTAAAGGAACATAGCGATAAAGTGACTCCTAACAGAAGTCTGCTATACTCAAAGATTAGTGCCTTGCTCAGCTATCATCTTAGTGCCTTGCCCATACATCATCAGAGACATTTTCTCCTGCAGCAGATGGGAATAAATATAGGCATCCATAACCAGACATTATGTAAAGAGTGATACTGGAACATTTACTAGGATGTCTCTATCAAATCCTTCCCCTTAGGGCTTGGGGAGCCCTGTGGAAGAGGAGTCAGAAAAAGTATAAGAGCCACAGAGGCTATATGACAAGGCTTTCTCAACAAAACAGGACTCATGCATTTATGAACTGATGGAGACTGAGACAGCATGCAAAGGGCCAGCAAGGATCTGTATTAGGTGGGGTTATAGATCTGAAAGGAGAAGTAGACACACATCCCCATCACTAAACAAGAAGCTATCTCCAACTGATAGCCACTTGCAAATGAAAACTAAGCTTTCTCTAAGGGAGTCTCACTGGGGAAATAAACCACTCTTAAGGGTAGGCCCCATGGCCAGCAGTAGATGGCCAGCAGAAAATGAATTCAGTGGAACCTTTGGTGATTTTTTTTTGTCTCATAATGTTGTCAGGGCTTATTAGTACCATTATTTAACTCACAACTCCTTTGTGTATATCTTATGCCTTTCAGTTTTTGTTTTTTTCGTTATTTCTTCATGTGTGAATGTATGTGGCTCTGAGTCTATATTCATCTCTTGAGCCTTTCTTGGCTTTTTTTAAATTCTGTTTACTTGTTTTGTCTTATTATAATTTGTTTCTTTTGGTTTTATCTCATTTTATTGTTGTTACTTAGCTGACTCTTTGCTTTCTAATGAGAGAAAGCCAAGTTTTGAATCTGGATAAAAGGAGGAACTGGAAGGTGCTGGAAGAGGGGAACAGTAATCAGATCATATCCTATGGGGGAAAAAACTCTACTTTCAGTAAAAGGAATTGGTAGAAATGATATGTTCATTTTCATTTTGCTTATTTTTTATTGTTACATATATACATTTTTTAGTTCTTCGATAATTTTGTGCAACATATTTTGATCATATTCATAACCCTCTCCTATCACCTTCCACATCCTCTCTCTTCCCTACCCACCCAACTTACTTTTTTGATCCAGATATTTTGTTAAATATTAGCTTAATGAAAGCCAGAAGAAGAAAACAGGAAACAAACTAGGAACCTACCACAGAGGGCCTCTGAAAGCCTCTGCCCTACAGACTATCAAAGCAGATGCTGAGCCTGATGGTCAACTGTTAGGCAGAGTGAATGGAATTTTATGTAAGAAGTGGGAAATAGTAAGAGCTGGAGAGGACAGGGTCTCCACAAGGAGAGCAACAGAACAAGAAAATTTGAACACAGGGAACTTCCCAGAGACTCATACTCCAACCAAGGACTATTCATGGAGATAACCTAGAACCCCTGCATAGATGTAGCTTATGACAGTTCAGTGTCCAAGTGGGTTACATAGTAATGGGAAGAGGGACTGCCTCTGACATAATCTGATTGGCCTGCTCTTTGATCATCTCCCTCTGGGGGGGAGCAGCCTTACCAGGCCACAGTAGAGGACAATGAAGCCACTTTTGATGTGAACTGATAGACTAAGATCAGAAAGGAGAGGAGAACCTCCTCTATCAGTGGACTTGGGGAGTGGCATGCATACAGAAAGGGGAGGGAGGGTGGGATTGGAAGAGGAGGAGGGAGGGGCTTATGGGGGGATACAAAATGAATAAATTGTAATTAATAAAATAAAATTAAAAAATATTAGCTTAAGAAGGAAAAATAACCACTCTTTTATATGAAATTCACAGTTGCAGTATGAAATGTTTAGTTGTTGTATATACTGAATGTTTTTGTTACTGCATGCATGCATGAACTTGTGCATGGAAGACAGAGGGTGATAATGAAATTCAGGAATCCATAATTATTACCTAACACTGGGGTTACAGGCATGCATCATCACAGTTAGCTGCTTTTACAGGTGCTAGGTATCTGACTCAAGTTCTCATGCTTGGATGGCAGGCACTTGACCACCTGAGCCATCACCCCAGCATTTTATTTTTGCTATTTCCAGAAGAGTTTTCTCTTCAGTAAATTTCAGCAGATGGGGAATGTTTACATAATGTAATTGCTATTCATACTTTACCAAAGATGAGGTCATATATACTAACATATACACAGAGACCATGAGGTATTTCCTCTTAAAGAGATCAGATATAGAGATGAATAACTTGTAAATTTCAGCAGGTGTACTGGGGCCTATGACAGTATGTGGAGGACTTGGCATTGCTGTATATATGGAATAGAGAAATTTTTTTTGAACATGAGAGTGGGAACAGTATCAGTTACTTTGCCATGTAACAGGGATGTGTTTATAGAATAAGCAGTAAGGAAAGTATGAGAGATTATTCTGGCTAGAGATAGAGGACACACGTTTTGATAAAATTAGGTTTACTTCCTCAGTTCACAATTCATAGAGGCAGTTTGTGTTGTGAGTAGTTACAGGTTAGATTGTTTCACTCCTTTACTTTCGTGATAGGAATGTATTAGTCCATGCCGTTAGTATTGGCACTCGGCCACATGACTTTTTTAGTACAATGTGATGTTTGCAGACACAGTTGAGAGGTGTGCAGTCACACAGCTGAGCTTGCTGACTCTCCGCCTTTCAAATGCGCCCAGCATAAATTAGCAACGCCAAAATACATGGATCCATTATACAGCAGCCAATCTTTTCCTTCACTTCCTTGAATGCTCAGACTTGTGTATGAGTCAACATTTATTGTTTTGAAGTTTTGAGATTACTTGTCACACTGCAGTGGCTGACGGATAGACTCCAGTGTCTGATCACTGATCTGTAACTCAGCCGGTACGTGATTGTGTCTTTCATCCACAAACTACATTTCACACTGCCCAGAGAACATGGCGAACGTCTTACTTGCCTTATCCATCGTTGACTAAAGCAGGAATATGCTAACGCAAGGGGCCCCAGTGTACTTCCTGCAATATGGTAACAAAGTTGTAATTCAAGTGAGCCAAAGAATCAAAACTGTAGACAAATTTTAATGCAAAACATGGCTGTTCTAGCAAGGCATTATATCCAAAGACCTTCTAGGTCTATGTCATCCAGCTGGAACAGAGACACATCTTTAATTCCAGGAGACAGGAAAGCAGATCTCTAAGTTAAAGGGTAGCCTGGTATAGAGCAAGTTTCAGGTAAACAAAAAAGCTTAGCTCCAGGCTTAGTGGTACACGACTTTAATTCCAGCACTTAGGAGACAGAAGAATATAGATCTTTGAGTTCTAGGCAATGTTGTTTCAGGCAGAGTCAATGAGTTGAGAGGTAGTGCAATGGAACTGAGTTCATGGTAGTTCAGTTCACGTAATTCAGAGGCAGTGTTGTTGAAAGAGTTTTACCGAGACAGGCTGAGGAGAGGACAAGCTAGACACAGGTGAAGATATAATGAGCCCGAGAATGAGAAGGAGCCAGAAAATCAGAACATATTGCTAGAGTTACTTCGAAACCAAGCAGAACAATTCAGAGAGAAGCCAGGTTGAATCAGTCAGCTTGGAGAGGAATTTGAGCCAGATCATCCAAGTTGAACGAGACCTAAAGAGTTCAGAAAGAGCTAGAAAGGGTCAGTTTATCAGCAGTAAGTGTCATAGGCTGGAAACATTCTAAACCTATATTAGACTGTATGGAGTCTAGAAGTTTCTAGGATTTGACCTCAGTTAGAAGACAGGGACAGTAAGCTTTCAAGAAGACAATTAAAATAGGAGAATAAAAGATACTTTAAGACAAAATAAGCTATTTATTCATTTCTGTACTCATTTAACAATATTTAATGTTAAAAAGTTACAATGTATTCAGGCTGGGTAGATGATTTAGTCTGTAATAGCAACAGTATGGAGATGAATTCAGATATGCAAAAACTGTGAAAAGCAGGGCATGGTGGCAAGCACTTGTAATCTTAGTGCTGGTAAGAAGGGACAGAGACAGAATATCTGAAGGTCATGCATTATCAAGTGTTCTCTCTTTCACATGTGCACACGTGTGTGTGAGCAACACTGCCAGGAACTCAAAGGACAGCAATTGAAAGCCACAATAACAATCTATCTGAAAATTGTAGCTGAGAATCTAAAGGCTTTTATGGACACTTTTGTAAGAATCAATAAAAATTATCAAACAAAACTCAATGGAAAAGGATAGGTAGATGGTTCAGCAACTAAGAACACTTATACTGAGAACATGAGGAACTGAATTCAAGTCTCCAGCATCCACATGAAAAGAAAGGTATCTCTGCACATGTCTCTAACTTCTTCATTGTGTGGGGAGTTGTGAGGACATGTAGACTACAAGAGTTTGTTGGCTAGTTATCTTCTGGTTTAGCGATACAGAGAGTGATAGAAGAGAAAATGCAATGTCTGTCTCTGGTGTTTGTATTCGTGCACATGGGTGAACACACCCATGTACTCATAAAGTACAAAAAATACACATACATCACATCTCCCATACATACATGCAAACTTCAATGTATTGATCTCTCCTGTGAGAGCTTTGCTTGTTCTCTTAGTGTGGAATGCCCCTGTGATTTTTTTTTTAAACATGACAAATTATTCTCAATGCCTTTGTAGGGAAAGATCAAAGACAACAGAAAGGGAGGGAATTCAGGTACTCTCCAACTTCATTCTCATGAATGGAAGAATACAAAGACAGTTCTCCTTAGAAGGTGTACAAATTCTTAAACTGAAGGTAGTTAAGCAATGGGTATGAGTTACTCATGGGAACAACTGAATTGGAGGCTGATCATTGCAGGCCAGCCATGTAGGGCTGGGAAAGCAGGGCCAAACAGCTCCCTAGTTTTCACCTTCTCTGGCAGATCTTTCCAAAACGACAGTGTGCAGGCAAGACTTTGTTTCTTGTCTTCATTTCAGCTGGCTCTGAATTTGCGGCTGGTAATGCCTTGTTTAATGCATATCCCAGTGTGGCCGCCAATCTACTTTCATAAATAAGCCAAAATAATAGATTTCTAAAAATACCCCATGAGCTCAATTGCTTTCAGGCTGTTGGAGAAAGCCAGTGTTTCCTATAGAAAGTTGAGTGAGCTGAGTATTTTCAAAACCCTGTCCTCAGCTGCTCTCATCAGTGTGCTGGCAGCCATCTGTGTTGTTCTGCTGCTTCCTTCCTGTTCTGTCCAAGGAAGTTGGAAATAAATGGTCAGGACCCAACAGGATCCATGATGTTAAAGAGAAGTGTAATAGAGACATCGATCTTTGGAAGAAGCTCTGACACAAAAGTGCTTCTTTTATTTATGCAGTCAATAGGTGTCTCTGCAGACAATGCGTGCATGAAGAAGGCTTTCTGCAGTAAGTGGAGAAGAAAGTCAGTATTTCTTTTCAGTGCCAGCAGTGAACATAATGAAATATTTTACAGGCATAAAGAAGTTCACTTTTGTGGTGATTTGACCCCTGAACAGAATGAGGAAACATCATGTCAGTTCAAACTGAGATCATCTTGTAGAGCAACCAGCACGAGCTAGGTGTGATGACACTCACCTTAATCCCAGCACTTGGGAAGCTGAGGCAGGAGGATCATTGGTTCAAGGGCAGCTAGAGCTGAGTAGTGAGGTTCAGGACAGACTGGGCTTCATAGGAAGATTCTCTATTAGGAATGGAAGAGATGGCTCAATGGTTAAGAGCTATTGCTGCTCTTATATAAGACTTAGGTTTGTTTCCCAGCACTCACATGATTATGGTGGCTCACAGCTGTCTGTATCTTCAGTTCCAGGGTATTTAACGCTCTCTTATGTCCTCCTCTGGCAATGCACACACATAGTGCACATACATAGTTACAAAGGCAAAACAATTATGCACATAAAATGAAAACAAATCTTTAAAGTTTCTGTTTTTCGAAATAATCAATTAAGTGCTTGCTTCGGCAGCACATATACTAAAATTGGAACGATACAGAGAAGATTAGCATGGCCCCTGCACAAGGATGACACGCAAATACGTGAAGCGTTCCATATTTTTCAATGCAATTCCCATCAAAATACCAACTCAATTCTTTACAGACCTTGAAAAAAAGATTCTCAGCTTCATATGGAGAAACAAAAAACCCAGAATCTCCAAAACGATCCTGTATGACAACAGATCATCTGGAGGTATCTCCATTCCTGATCTCAAGCTGTACTACAGGGCAACAGTAATAAAAACTGCATGGTATTGGCATAGAAACAGAAAGGAGGATCAATGGAACCGCATAGAAGACCCAGAAATAAATCCACACACCTATGAATATTCGATATTCGACAAAGAAGCCAATTCCATTCAATGGAAAAAAGACAGCATCTTCAACAAATGGTGCTGGACCAACTAGATGTCTACATGCAGAAAAATGAAAATAGATCCATATTTATCACCCTGCACAAAACTAAAGTCAAAGTGGATCAAGGACCTCAACATAAAACCAGATACCCTAAATCAATTGGAAAAAAAAAGTGGGGAACAGCCTAGAACTCATTGGCACAGGAGACAACTTCCTGAACAGAACACCAACAGCACAGGCTCTAAGAGCAACAATCAATAAATGGGACCTCATGAAACTGAAAAGTTTCTATAAAGCAAAGGATACCGTCATCAAAACAAAACGACTGTCTACAGATTGGGAAAGAATCTTCACTAACCCTTTATCTGACAGAGAACTAATATCCAGTATATACAAAGAACTAAAGAAGCTGAAAAGCAGCAATCCAAGTAATCCAATTAAAAAATGGGGAACAGAGCTAAACAGAGAATTCTCGACAGAGGAATATCGAATGGCAGAAAAACACTTAAAGAAATGCTCATCCTCATTAGCCATCAGGGAAATGCAAATCAAAACGACCCTGAGATATCACCTTACACCCATCAGAATGGCCAAGATGAAAAACTCAAGCGATAACACATGCTGGAGAGGTTGTGGAGAAAGGGGAACCCTCCTCCACTGCTGGTGGGAATGTAAACTGGTACAACCACTCTGGAAAGCTATCTGGCGCTTTCTAAGACAAATAGGAATAGTGCTTCCTCCAGACCCAGCTATACCACTGCTAGGTATATACCCAAAGTTTGTTCAAGTACACAAAAAGGACACTTGCTCAACCATGTTTATAGCAGATCTATTTGTAATAGCCAGAACCTGGAAACAACCCAGATGTCCATCAACGGGGGAATGGGTACAGAAATTGTGGTATTTTTATACAATGGAATACTACTCAGCAATCAAAAAGGAGGAAATCATGAAATTTGCAGGCAAATGGTGGGATCTAGAAAAGATCATTCTGAGTGAAATATCCCAGAAGGAGAAAGACAAACATGGGATATACTCACTTATATAGACCTATAAGATATGAGAAACATAATGAAATCTATACACCTAAAAAAAGATAATCAATTGAGCGGACATGGGGTAAGATGATCAACCCTCATTTAGAAAGACAGATGGGATGTGCATTGAACGTATGACAGGAGTCTACTGAGCGCATCTGAAAGACTCTAACTAGCAGTGTTTTCAAAGCAAAGACTCATGACCAAACCTTTGGCAGAGTACAGGGAATCATAAGAAAGAAGGGGAGTTAGTCTGATGGGGAAAGGATAGGAGCTCCACAAGGACCAAATATATCTGGGCACAGGGTCTTTTCTGAGACTGACATTCAACCAAGGACATGTATGGATATAACCTAGAACCTCCACTCAGATGTAGCCTGTGGTAGCTCAGTAACCAATTGGTTTCCCAAAGTGAGGGGAACAAGGACTATTTCTAACAGGAACTCAATGACTGGCTCTTTGGTCTCCCCACCCCCGAAGGGAGGAGCAGTCCTGTTAGGCCACAGAGGAGGGCTTTGCAGCCAGTCCTGAAGATACCTGATAAAACAGGATCAGATGAATGGGGAGGAGGTCCCCCCTATCAGTGGACTTGGAAAGGGGCACGGTGGAGATGAGGGAGGGAGGGAGGGAGGGACTGGGAGGGAATGAGGGATCGGGACACGGCTGGGATACAGAGTTAATAAAATGTAACTGATAAAAAAAATAAAAAAAGACCATCTATAAAAAAAAAGAAATAATCAATTAAATAGCAGGCTTGTATTTCCTGAAAATGTCATTGACAGTGTCATTGACAGTAAAGGAAAGACATGAAAGTTAAATGTCACATAAACCAAAGCATCTTGAGCCAGATATTCTGTATAGAGTTCTGGGAAATGTTATTAGGGAAGCTGGTGAAAGCTGACTATGAAGTGTATATCAGACAGTATGTCAGCATGAATTTTCTTCAACTTTATTACTGTGGTATTATTAGTCAATAGACTATGGAATACTTAGGGACTTAAAGATATGATGTCAACAATCCACTCTGCATGTGTGGTGCACATTCATATGCAGAAGAATATGTACGTGCATGTGTGTGTGTGCACAGAAGGCCAGAAATTTCTTTCAGATATGTTCCTCTAGTGTTCTCCACCTTTTTTGAGACAGGATCACATGGATTTGGCTATGCTGGCAGGTGTGTAATCCCTGGGACATCCTCCCATTCCTATTGTTTCACCTCTCCCCATTCTGGGGTTACAAAATTAAGTGTGTGGGTAGGCTATGTATTGAACATTTGAGAGTTGGAGCCTCACTGGAGGAAATGTGTCACTGTGCCACTGCCCAGGCCCTGTGGAGAGTTTGAAGCCAGGACCCAATGAAATGTCATCAGCAACAACAGCAACAGCTGTTTTGACAAAGGGATCCATTTCCCAGGAGGCCCAGTGGCTGCTTTGGTGACACGTGATTCTTGGATTCCTTGGGGAACTAGGCATCTTGGCTGCAGGCCTGAGGAATGTGGTCCCTGATTTTCTGTACATATGTGGGCTGTCCCTAGCTGACCTCCCTCCTTGCTTCTGCCACTGCCTGAGGATTTTTAGCCTGACTCTATCCCTTGTCTACTCCATTTTTTTGACTGTACAGTTTGACTAGCTAGCTACTTGTTTCTGCTACCATGCTTCCCCATCATGAAGGACTGTATCTGCTCAGATTGTGATCTAAAATAAAATCTTTCTTAAGTTATTTTTGTCAGATACTTTGTCACAGCAATGAGAAAAGTAACTAATGTCACTACTCACATAATTTTCTTTTTAAATTTTAACCTTAGGACAATCTTATTGGACTTTAAAAGAAAAACACCACAGGGTAGGCAAGCTGTAAATCTCAAACATTACTCAGAGAATAATGGGAGAAGCAAAGTGAATCAAAAGCCTCAATAGAAAACCAGACACAATAAACCTGTTAGAAGAAAAAGTGGGGAAGTGTCTTGAATTCATTGGCACAGGAGACAACTTCCTGAACAGAACACCAATAGCTTAGTCTCTAAGATCAACAATTAATAAATGGAACTTCATGAAACTGAAAAACTTTGGTAAGGCAAAGAATACTATCAATAGAATGAAACAGCAGTCTACAGATTGGAAAAAGATCTTTACCAACCCTATACTCCCAAAAGGGCTAAATACAAAATATATAATGAACTTAAGAACTCAAACACCAATAAACAAAATAACCCAATTAAAAAATGGGGAGTAGAACTAAACAGAGTTTTCAACAGAGGACTCTAGAATGGTCGAGAAGCACTTAAATGAGTGTTCAACTTTCTTAGTCATCAGGAAAATGCAAATAAAAAAAGACTCTGAGATTCCATCTCACACCAGTCAGAATTGGTAAGATCAAATTTTCAAGCAACAACACTTTAAAAGAAAGGCTTCTTGCTGATGAAAATGTGGAAAAAAGGGGATCACTCCTCCATTACTGGTGAGAGTGTGAACTTGTATAACTACTTTGAAAATCAATCTGGAAGTTTTTCAGAAAATTGGGAATAGCTCTGCCTCAAGACACAGCCAGGCCACTCTTGGGCATATACCCAAAAGATACTTCACCATACAACAAAAACATTTGATCAACTATGTTCATGGTAGCATTATTTGTAATAGCTAAAAATTGGAAGCAACTTAGATGTCCCCTAACCAAAGAATGGAAAAAAATGTGGTACATTTTCACAATAGAATACTGCTCAGCTATTAAAAACAAAGAAATCACGAAATTTTCAGGCAAATGGGCAGAACTAGAAAAGATCATCCTGAGTGAGGTAACCAAGACCCGAAAAACACACATGGTATGTTCTCCCTTATAAGTGGGTTTTAGCCATTTAGTATGGTTTAAGCGCACTACAAGGCACACACCCAAAGAAGAGAGATAACATAAAGAATCCAAGGGAGGATGCATAAATCTCACCCAGAAGGGTAGATAGAATAGACAGGGGTAGTGGCTGAATAGAAGAAACAAGGTAAGAGAGGGAGCACAGAGAGTTAAGAGGGTGGATAGCAAACCTGGGGAGAGTGAGGACAAGAGAACAGAGGCCCGTAGAGAAAAGAGAAACTGAGGGTAGGGTATCTCTCTGACAAGTTGGAGACCTAAGTCAGGGTAGGTTCCTGGGAGAATATGAGGAAAATTCAAGCAGAGACTCCTATTAGCAGAGGCCATAGAGACTGAAGAGGACATCCACTAACTAGACTAGTCTCCTAGCAGGGACCCACAAAAATCTTCAATTCCAAATTTACCCTGCCTACAAGATGTTCAGGGATAAAGATAAAGCAGATAGTGCAGAGACTGAGCGAATGGCCAACCACTGAGCCTGGCCCCATCAAAGACCCACCCTGTGGAAGAGTGCCAACCCCTGACACTATGAATGATAGATACTCTGCTAAACTTGTAGACAGGAGCCTGACAGAGTTGTCCTCTGAGGGGCTCTACCCAGCAGCTGCTCAAAACAGATGTTGAGACTTACAGCCAAACATTAGGCAATGCATAAGGAGTTTTGTGGAAAAGTGGGAAGAATGAGAAAAGGATCTGGAGTTGACAGGAACTCTACAAGAGGACCAACAGAGCCAACTAACCAGGGACCAGAGGGGCTTGCTGAGGCTGAAACATCAACCAAGGACCATGCATGAACTGGACCTAGGCCCCCTACAAAGATGTAGCAGATGGGCAGCTTAGGCCTCATGTGAGTCTTCTAGTATGGGAAGTGGGGACTGCAATGGGCACTTTTTGATCACTTTCCCCTGGCAGGTCTGCTTTGCCAAACCACAGGGGAAGAGGACATGCTCAGTCCTGACACATCTTAATGAGCTGGGCTGGATGGGAAAGGGAGCTTCTCTTCTCCGAGGAAAAGGGGAAGAGGTGGGAGAAAGGGAGAAGGGAGAGATGAGACTGGGAAGGGAGCAGGGAGGGACTATAACAAGGATGTAAAGTGAATACAATTTTTTTTAATTGAGGGAAAAATGTCTCAAACATCAGCCACATAGCAGGGAGGGGACGCCTTAAGGAGAAGTGTAAGGAAGCCCAAAGGCATATTTAGCTTCCAACTGCCATCAGAAATAGAGAGAATAAAAGAAAAAGAATAAAGGAATAAAAGAAAAAGAAAATGTTATAATTGTTATAATTTCTGATTTAGGACTCGGAAAGAGGCCAGCTGAACCTCATTGCTGTTTCCTTTGGAATGGGAAAATTTGGAAGAAAAAGTACAGTATCTCATTAGTGGATAATTATTCCACCCATCTCGTTAACACCACTTAAGGTCAGCATGCTTTTCTAAGACTGGTCCCTTAGCCAGGTCATGGACCTACCCACCTGGATAAACTCTAAAGGGAGGAAACAGTAGCATGTTTCCACCTGTACATTAACTCCATTCTTTGCTGTGACATTTCCCCCTCCAAAGAAGTAACCCTACAATCATTTAGGAGACAGGCCTGAAATTGGATCTAAATATCTAGTTCTAAAGCTGTTCATCAGGAGGACCAATGTCTAAACTTGATTGCTAGACTCCGTTCTTATATACAGCCTTCAGGTAAGGGTGCTCACTGAGAAGGTGATAAGAAACCAGAGCTCCCTTTTGGTATTTAAAAAATATTTTAATTTTTTCTTTATTGCCATTTATTTACTTTGTATCCCAGCTGTAGCTGCTTCCCTCATCCCCTCCTAATCTTGCCTTCCCTCTATTTTCTCCTCCCATGTCCTTCCCCCAGTCCACTGATAAGGGAAGTCCTCCTCCCCTTCTATCTGACCCTAGCCTATCAGGTGTCATCAAGACTGGCTGCAT
Source organism: Meriones unguiculatus (assembly GCF_030254825.1). Lineage (NCBI taxonomy): Eukaryota > Metazoa > Chordata > Mammalia > Rodentia > Muridae > Meriones > Meriones unguiculatus. The sequence continues at coordinate 146,198,843 of NC_083369.1, forward strand.
TGTCTCCCTTTGCAGCCTGGTAAGGCTGCTTTTCCCTCAGGGGTAAGTGATCTAAGAGCCAACCACTGAGTTAATATCAGAGACAGTCCCTATTCCCATTACTAGGAAACCCACTTGGAGACTGAGCTGCCATGGGCTACATATCTGCAGAGGTTCTAGGTTAACTCCACGCATGGTCCTTGGCTGGAGTATCAGTCTCACAAAAGACCCCAGGGCCCAGAATTTTTTGATCTGTTGTTCTCCTTGTGGAGCTCCTGTCCCCTCCAGGTCTTACTATCTCTCCCTTCTTTCATAAGATTCCCTGCACTCTGCCCAAAGTTTGCCTATGAGTCTCAGCATCTACTTTAATACCCTGCTGGGTAGACTCTTTCAGAGGCCCTCTGTGGTAGGCTCCTGTCCTCTTCCCCCTTTTCTCCATCTTCTGAGGTCTATACCTTTTGCCTTTTTGAATGAAGACTGAACATCTTACCCAGGGTCCTCCTTCTTGCTTAGCTTCGTTTGGAGTGCAGATTTTAGTATGATTATGCTATATTATATGTCTAATATCCACTTATAAGTGAGTATATACCATGTGTGTCTGTTTCTGGGATACCTCACTCAGTTCTAGTTCCCACCATTTGCCTGCAAATTTCATGATTTCCTTGTTTTTAATTGCTGAGTAGTATTCCATTGTGTAAATGTAACACAATTTCTGTATCCATTCCTCAGTTGAGGGGCATCTGGGTTGTTTTCAGCTTCTGGCTACTACAAATAAAGCTCCCACGAACATGAATGAGTAACTGTCCTTGTTGTATACTTCAGCGTGTTTTGGATATATGCTTAAGAGTGGTATAGCTGGATCTTGAGGTAACAATATTCCTAACTGTCTGAGAAAGCATCTGATTGATTTCCAAAGTGGTTGTACAAATTTACATTCCTACCAGCAATGGAGGAGGGTTCCTCTTTCTCCAAATCCTCTCCAGCATATGTTGTCATTTGTCTTCTGGCATTCTTGGCTAGAGAACCAAAGCATTTTCCTATTATCTCATCATTTTAAGTATTAAACTATTGCAGAAAAAGTTATAAGAATCAACTTGTCTTCCTTTATAGTCAGTGGAAAAGTTAATATTAAACAATTCAGAAGTAGTCATTTCATTGTGAATGTCTGCTATGTGCTAGACTTGCAAACAAGTAAGCCTTGAATATATTGTTTTTAAAGCATATATTTACCCAATGTGGTCGTTTGAGTGAGAATGACCCTCATAGGCTCATGAATTTAAATATTTGGCTCACAGTTGGTGGACTATTTAGGAAGAGGTAAGAGGCTTGACCTTAGTTTCAGGAAGTTGCCTCCAGTGTCAAGAGCTCAAGGGTCTTTTCTACCTTTTATTTTTCTAAGAGATTTAGTGTGTCTAGTTTTATACTGATGCCTTAGATAGATACACTTGGACTTTAGTACAGGGTGATAAATATGGATCTATTTGCATATTTCTACATGTAGACATCCAGTTAGACCAGCACCATTTGTTGAAGATGCTATCTTTTTTTCTATTGTATGGTTGTGATTTAAAAAATCGGGTGTCCATAGGTGTGTAGATTTATGTTTGGGCCTTCAATCAAATTCCATTGATCCACAAGTCTTTCTCTGCCAGTATTATGCAGTTTTTTATTACTGTTTCTCTATTATACAGCCTGAGATCAGGGATGGAGATGAACTTTTATTGCACAGGGCTGTTTTAGCCATTCTGAGATTTTTGTTTTTTCATATGAATTTGAGAATTGTTCTTTCAAGGTCTCTAAAGAATTGTGTTGGCATTTTGATGGGAAGTGCATTGAATCTGTAGATTGCTTTTGATAGGATGGCCATTTTTACTATATTAATTCTATGGATCCATGAGCATGGGATATCTTTTCTTCTTCTGGTATCTGACTCATAGCCAAACTTTGGGCCGAGCACAGGGAGTTGTTGGGAAAATTTGGGGGATAGAAAAACTGGAGGGACTCCACAAGGAGTCTCCACAAGGAAAGCAACAGAACCAAAAAATCTGAGCACAGGGTTTTTCCTGAGACTGATACTCCAACCAAGGACTATGCATGGAGATAACCTAAGACCCCTACACAGATGTAGCCCATGGCAGTTCAGTATCCAAGTGGGTTCCATTGTAATAGGAACAGGGACTGTCTCTGACATGAACTGATTTGGCCTGCTCTTTAATTACCTCCCCCTGAGGGGGAAGCAGCCTTACCAGGCCACAGAAGAAGACAATGCAGCCCCTCCTGATGAGACCTAATTGACTAGGATCAGAAGGAAGGAAAAGAAGACCTTCCCTATCAGTGGACTTGGGGAGGGGCATGCCTGCAGAGGGTGGAGGAAAGGAGGGATTGGGATGGGAGGAAGGAGGGAACCACGGGAGGGGGCGAATACAAAGTGAATAAAGTGTAATTAATAAAAAAATTAAAAAGAAAAAGAAAAAAAAACTGGAGGGGACAGGAGCTCCACTGAGAAGATCAACAAAGCTAACAAATCTTGGCTCAGTGGGTCCTGCAGCGACTTATACACCAACCAAGGACCATACATGGAGGGGACTTAGAACCCTTCTTAGATGTAGCCAATAGACAGTTCAGTCTCCATGTGGGTGTCAGAGTAAGGGGAGCAGGGGCTGCCTCTATCATGAACTTGGTTGCCTGCTCTTTGATCACTTTCCCTGGCGATGGTCTTGCCTTGCCAGGCTACAGAGGAAGGGGATGCAGGCAGTCCTGATGAGATTTGATAACTGGTGTCAGATGGAAGGGAAGGAGGGCTTCACTTTCTGAGGACTAGGGCAAGGATACACAGGGAAAGGGAAGGAAGGTGGGACCAAGAGGAGATGAGGGAGCGGAGCTACAATCAGGATGTAAAGTGAATAAGTTATAAAAAATAAATTTAAATAATAAAAAGAGGTATGGCCTTGTAGGAAGTGTGTCAGTAGGGATGGCCTTTGAGGTTCCAAAAGCACACACCAGGCCCAGTCTTGTTCTTTATCTGCTTCCTTCCTGAGGATTATATATAAGCTCTCTGCTAATGTTCCAACACCATGCCTACCTGCCTTGCACAATGATTTCTGTCATGATGATCATGGACTAACCATCTGAAACTGTAAGCAAACCCTTAATTAAATAATTTCTTTTATAAGCTGCCTTGGTCATGGTGTCTCTTCACAGCAATAGAGCAGTAACTAAGACACCAAGGAAACACATAGTAGAAAGAATGCATGAAACTTACTTGATAATGAAAATAAGCCAGAAGTTGATTTACATAAAAGCATGGTAATCAAAATAAAGTGAACCTGGGGAATGGCTGGTGCTTTGAAGTGCTAATTGTACAACATGCTTAGCTAGTCATTAACACTGAACATTTGGAATGTACTACTGGCACTGAAAACAGTTCAATTCATCTGTGTATTGGGGAAATAATAAAGCTGCAACTTATGGCACTGTAAGAATAGATAGCCACTCTTTCAGATTATAGGACACGGAGAAGAGTGGAAGACATACCACCTGATTCTAACTCATTCACCTTTTCTTGTTTACAGTCCTCCTCCCCTTCCATATGACCTAGTCTATCAGGTCACATCAGGACTGACTGGCTGCATTGTCTTCCTCCATGGCCTGGTAAGGCTCCTCCCCCGTCAGGGGTAAGTGCTCAAAGAGCAGGCCACTGAGTTCATGTCAGAGACAGTCCCTGTTCCCATCAAATGCTGAGACTCATAGCTAAACTTTGGGCAGAGTGCAGGGAATTTTATGAAAGAAGTGAGAGATAGAAACACCTGGAGGGGACAGGAGCTCCACGAGGAGAACAACAGAACCAGAAAATCTGGGCCCAGGGGTCTTTTCTGAGGCTGATACTCCAACCAAAGACCATGCATGGATATTACCTAGAACCTATGTACATATGTTTATTTATTTTAAAGTCAAGGGTTGGTTTCAGCTTTACATCCTGAAAAATATTCTCAGTAAGTACTGAAGCTTTCAGTGATCTCTGTAGATCTGAGATTTCTGTAAAGAGTAACATGTTTAGGGCTCAGGGGACAGATTTTGACATTCATAGATCCATGAATGAAAGTATTTTATAGAAGAACATGCAGTCTAGTAGCAAGGCACATCTCTCAAGAAAATGGGCTATGCTTTTCCAGGTGTTCATTATAACAAGTATGTGGTTACTTTCATGTCCACTTTACACAATCTAGAGTTTCTGGAAAAGAGGGAACCTCAATTGAAGAAACACTTCTATAAGATTGGCTTATGGGCATTCTTGTGGTGTATTTTTTTAAAAATGATGATTGATGTGACAAGGGTCAGGTAGTGTCATTCTTGGGATGGTGGTCTTAGGTGCAATAAGAAAGCAGGCTGAGCAAGCCCTGAACAGCAAGCCAGTAAGTAGGAGCTCTCCATGGCCTCTTCTGCCTATGCTTGTGCCTCCAGGTACCTGCTTCAAGTTCCTGTTCTGACTTTCCTGGCTTTTCTGTGGAAGTATCAACTGAAATAAACCCTTTGATACCTAAGTTTCTTTTGGTCATAGTGGTTTATCATAGAAATAGAAACCATAAGACAAGAGAAGTCTGAGAGTCTAGAAGTTTCTGCTTCAATTAGGATGTTAGACAAGAAACCTTTCTTATCTCCCATTTAGGAAGATTTAGTTGTCCTAGGTGACATATCACATTCTGAAGGAAATGTATGGTTGAACAAATCTAACTCATCTCATGAGCTAGAAAACAAGAAGAGCAAAAGGCTGAGCTGATAGAGTCAAGTGACCTGCCTCTTAAAAGTCCCATCAAGACATCAGAAGAAGGAGAAAAGAGGGAACAAGATAGGAGCCTGTCACAGAGGACCTCTGAAAGGTTCTGCCCTGCAGACTATCAAAGTAGATGCTAAGACTTATGGCCAACCTTTGGGCAGAGTGCAGGGAATCTTATGAAAGAAGTGGGAAACAGTAAGATCTGGAGAGGAAAGGAACTCCACAAGGAGAGGAACAGAACCAAAAAATCTGAGCACAGGGGTCTTTCCTGAGACTGATACTCCAACCAAGGACCATGCATGGAGATAACCTAGGACCCCTGCACAGATGTAGCCACATGGCAGTTCAGTATCCAAGTGGGTTCCATAGTAATAGGAACAGGAACTGTCTCTGACATGAACTGATTGGCTTGCTCTTTAAACACCGACCCCTGAGGGGGAAGCAGCCTTACCAGGCCACAGAAGAAGACTCCTGATGAGACCTAATTGACTAGGATCAGAAGGAAGGAAAAGAAGACCTTCCCTATCAGTGGACTTGGGGGGAGCATGTGTGCAGAAGGGAGAGGAAGGCAGGGATTGGGGCAGGAGGAGGGAGGGAACCATATGGAGGATACAAAGTGAATAAAGTGTAATTAATAATGAATTTTTAAAAAATGAAAAAAAAATCCCGTCTCCTATCAATACCATCGTCAGGCTTTTGACACATGAGCTTTGGTGGGAGGTGGGATTCAAATGATAGTATTTATGAGACAGTAAAATTTTCTAAAAAACAATTAATGTGCTTATTAATGATACACCAGCGCATAGAAATCCAATCCTTGCCATCCACGTGTCAATTCTTAATTTCTTTCACATTTACTACTTGGTAATTCTGATTTTGAGGATAGTTTCCTCATTCTGGTTGTAGCTATTTTGTGTGCATTTCCACCATCATAGTTGATAATGTAACTTACTTAATGTCCTTATTGTTTATTAAATCCCCTGATCTTTCCAAGATAGGTTTATTTTAGTTCACTATGCTAGCTTAGTGCTTTATAACGAATGGTCCCAATTGGGGCTAGGGAGATGGATCAGCTCTCGTCACCTAAGCATGAGGACTTCCGTTTGTTTTCCTAGGGCTGACATAAATGCCAAGCAGGCATAGCAGCTACTCTCTAATATTAGCATTCTAGTGGCAGTGACAAGTGATCTCTGGAGTAATCTTGCCTGTTAGACTAGACAAATCTACAAGCTTTGGGCTCAGCAAGAAACCCTGTCTCAATGTATGAGATGTAGAATGGTAATGGACATATCTTGCCTGCCTCTGGCCTCCATACTCACGTATTCATAAGTGTGTGTGCACCTGTACACACACACATGTGTATTCACATACAACACACACACGTAAAAAGAAAAAAAAAAACCCTAAAACTAAAACACTCACATATGTCTGTTACAATTTCCTGCTTGCAGATTCTAAGCAGTGTTACTGTGATGTGGTTTTGGGTCAGAGTCAGAAACATCTGTACTTATAGCAAGTAGGCAAAAACTGCCACGGTTTGAATAACCAGCCCTTGTTGTAGCCAGCAAGAGGGTGTGAATGGAAATGGTCTCAAATTGTCAATGTTGATCCCAAAGCTCTTCTATTGTGCAAAATAAAAGCCAGAAATTACATTGTTGGCACCATTCTAGTAGCAAAATAGTAATCCCTCCATTAAAGCTTTGTTTTGACTGCAGACTGGGGATGGGCCTGCTTGGTCCTTTTATAGTAAAGCAGTTGGACAGGATCCTCAGTATTGCTTGCCTATCTTTATAGCTCATGCATCAATTTCAAAAACTATCAGTCTTTACCATGGCCTTGAAACTTTATATCTAGGGAGAAGTACCTCATTTATTTCTCAAACATCTCACTCAGCCCTGTCTTTTCTAGAGCAGTAAACTTGTGAAACATTTTCTATATTGATAAGTAATATAGAATATAAATTCAAATACTCTAAAACCTTTATCTTAAATGTATTCATTTATTTGTGTGTGTACTGTTTGATAGGTGTATGTTTGGGGGGGGGTGTACACATGAGACCACAGGTGTGCATGTGTACATGTATGCAACAAGAAGTAGATGTTAGGTACCGTCCTCAATTTCTTTTCATCTTATTTTTGAGATATTATCTTCTAGTTATCCTGGAGCTCATCTATGTAGCTAGACAGGCTGTCCATTGAGATCCAGGGATTCATCTATTTCTGCCTCCCCCAGCATTGGGGTTACAGATGCACACTGTTGCACGTGCCATTTTATGTGGGCACTCAAGCTTGTGCCACAGGCAATTTACCAATTAAACCATCTTCTCAGCTCCTCTTAAATATATTTAAAGGAGCAGTTAAGACTTCATCATTTTATCATTTCACTTCTTTTTATTCTCATTTTCATTCTTTCTTCTTAGATACTGGGTGAGAATCATTGTATATTTCTTCTTATGGAAAATTTCATTGCTAAATATGTCAAATATGATAACAGAGTTCTTGGGATGAGAGGATATGGGTTTCATCCTCTTCATCCTCCTCTTCACCACCAAAGTAAGTAAGCAAGCAAGCACATTAAGAAGTTCCAATATAAATGAAACAATTCTGAGAAGAAAAATACTTGTGCGCAAAAGTACCTGTGAACCAGAATATCATGGAAGAGGGGGAAGAAAGACTATAAGAGGCAGAGGATCAGAATGTGTACTGAGAGTGTCCTCTAGGTATGAAAGGGAAGCTGCATTTCTGTAATCTCAAGAATATGGTTACCTAAACAGGATCTGCACAAATAATAACAACATCAGTTAACATGACAGTGTAGTTGGGGAACATCTCACAAGGCCCTATTCCTAGAGAAAGAGGTGATGGATGGCTGCTGAAAGAGAATCACACATTCTTCAGGGACAAGCCCTCTGATAGGTGATCCAATCCCAAGTGGTCAGTACTAACATATACCTATGAATAACACTAAATGGACTCAGCAGGCTGTACTTATAAACACATCTGTACATTTATTTGGATACATATGTATGTTTGTATAACAATATAAGAGATTATGAATTTGAGTGGGAAGAGGCATGGAAGAAGTCAGGGAGAGAGTGAGAGGAGTGTTGGAAATGATATAAATATAGTAATCACATGTGAAACTCTAGAAAGCAAAAATTAAATGATTAACTTTATTCATGAACCATATAGAAGGTTATTCATTCCAACTAACATTTTTGCATAGCCTTTAGTCTAAGTTCCACAAAAGGTTAGATATTTCTCTAAAATTTTTTATTATATATATGTTTGTGTGCATATGTATTCCCACCTCTTAGCTGCTGAAGAATGTTTTATTTTTTCTGCATATTATTAAACAAGAAGTCAACTTAGCTTTCCCTTTGTATATAAGTCCTCTTCCTCTGCTGAACATCAGGGGCTCTCAATACAGCACTGTCTTAAGGTCAGCAGAGTTCTAAGAGCTTCCATCTTGAAGCTGGTAGGGGGGCCATTCCCTCTATGCCTTTCCTGCCTGGAACATCTGTTTCTTGTTTCTCTGGCACTTGATGAGCTAACCAAAGAATATGTCAGGAGGCAGAAAATATAACAACAATAAAAATGTCCTGAATAACATTGAGTTTTATTTATTGCTCTTTGGTACATGGCTGGAGGAAGGAGAAGCCCACTCTGAAGAGGGTATCATGGGACACAGTTGCTCTTTGACTGTGACAGTCATCAGAGACTAAGCAGAAAAGTCCAAGCTATGGGGTGTTTTCTAATGGGTCAAGTACTTTTTTTATGCAAACCTGAACCCCAGTCAGTTGGCTCATAAAACAATAGTCAGCTAAATCTGAATGCCTGGGTAGAAATTTTCCTTTGATCAATAAAAGCAGAGCCAGCACAACTGTTGGTAAAGTGCTTGCTGTGCTGTACAAGCAAAGGACATAACTTGATCCCAAGAATTCGTGTAAAGGGCATGACTTTGGTCTTCAGAACCCATGTGAAACATCCAGGCATGGAGGGATATAAGAATATGCTTATTATTCCAGTGCTGGAGAGTTGCAGACAGTCAGATTCTGGGACCTACTCTCCAGTTAGCCTAGACTGATGACCTGGTTCAAGTGAGAAACACTGTCTCAAAAATCAAGCACCTGTGGCATGTCATCTAAGGTTGACTTCCATGCATTCATGTAAGACATACATATTCACACAGACACACACACCTCACCACTGATAAACATGAATCAATTGAAGTATCATGAACTGAAACATCCCCAAACCACAGACACATTAAGTTAGTATGATGTCAGTTTGGGACAGTTAACCAAAGCAAGTGCAAATTTATAATACGATAGCCAAAACCAGGGGTGCACTTTAGGTGAACCATAAAACTTAATCTTTAGTCGAAAATTTAGTGGTACAGATGGAAAAATAGTGTGCAAAAATGGAGAACCATGGAGTATCTCAATTCTCCAATTTTTCTTCTTGGGGTTGGCTGAATTATTTTTCAAAAACTGCAAGTGCTTTGCTCTAGACCAGTGGTTCTCAAACTATGGATTGTAGCCCCTTTAGGGGGCAACGGTTTCACAGGGCTCACATATCAGATATTCTGCCTATCAGATATTTACATTACAATTTCTAGAAGCAGCAATGAAATAATTTTATGGCCGGGTGATCACCACAACCTGACGAACTTTACTAAGGGGTCACAGCATTGAGAACAACTGCTCTAGACTTCAATATGTACAGATTATGGTTAACCTTGCAATGTCTGTGCAGTAGGGACATTTTCTTTATCAGGTTAGTCCACCATCTTGGTAGGCCACTCTTAACGCTTCACCAACTGGTCTGTGGCTATTTTAATGTCTATGAACATGACTGCACCCACAGTAGTGTAAAAAAAAAGTTGCCTTTTTAAATAGTTTTTACCTCATACTTATTGTCCTTTGGGAAGGATGAGAGATAGGCCATAAATAAATAAACATTAATTTTCTTTTGGCCTTTGGTTATTCAGTATGGACACAGTGCTGATTTCATGCCAAATGGACATTTTAGCTAATGAACATAAGTTTTTACTCAAAAAGAACTTGCCTCTTGGGAATGGTCGTGATAAAGGAAATGCATCTGCCTTTGTTCTTCATAAATCTACTTGCTGCAGGATGGTGTCACTGCTGGAGTGAAGCTTACATCACTGTTGGAAAATGGGTTCCCAGTTGCCTCTTGAATTTCAAGGCTCTGATGACAATTCAGCTCTTCTTGTGATCAGGGTGCTTATAAGTAGGAGCAAATTCATTTCAGTTATATGTGTAAGGTGTTTTATTTATTTTTTTTTAGGTGTCTTTCTTTTTTTTAAGATTTAAGAAAAATTTTATTGTAATTAATTGATAAAACTTTTTACAAAGCTTCCTGGGCCTCGTTGGGCTTTTTGTTTGTTTGTTTGTTGTTTTTTTTTCTTTTTTTATTAATTACACTTTGTTCACTTTGTATCCCCCATAAGCTCCTCCCTTCTCCCCTTCTGATCCCACCCACCCTCCCCCTTCTTCATGCATGCCCCTCCCCAAGTCCACTGATAGGGGAGGTCCTCCTCTCCTTCCTTCTGATCTTAGTCTATCAGATCTCATCAAGAGTGGCTGCATTGTCATCTTCTGTGGCCTGGTAAGGCTGCTTCCCCCTCAGAGGGAGGTGTTTAAAGAGCAGGCCAATCAGATTATGTCAGAGGCAGTCCCCCTTCCCATTACTATGGAACCCACTTAGACACTAAATTGCCATGGGCTACGTCTGTACAGGGGTTCTAGGTTATCTCCATGCCTGGTACTTGGTTGGAGTATGAGTCTCTGGGAAGACCCCTGTGTTCAAATTTTCTGGTTCTGTTGCTCTCCTTGTGGAGTTCCGGTCCTCTCCAGATCTTACTATTTCCCATTTCTTTCATAAGATTCCATGCACACTGCCCAACAGTTGGCCATAAGTCTCAGCATCTACTTTGATAGTTTTCAGGGCAGAGAATTTCAGAGGCCCTCTGTGGGCAGGTTCCTAGCTTGTTTTCTGTTTTCTTCTTCTTCTGATGTCCTTCCTCTTTGCCTTTTGGGATGGGGATTGAGCATTTTAGTCAGGGTCCTCTCTCTTGATTAGTTTCTTTAGATGTACAGATTTTAGTAGGTTTATCCTATATTGCATGTCTATATGAGTGAGTATATACCGTGTGTGTCTTTCTGCTTCTGGGCCAGATCACTCAGGATGATCCTTTCCAGGTCCCACCATTTACCTACAAATTTCATGATTTCCTTATTTTTCATTGCTGAGTAATATTCCATTGTGTAGATGTACCACAATTTCTGCATCCATTCTTCAGTTGAGGGGCATCTGGGTTGTTTCCAGCTTCTGGGTATTACAAATAAAGCTGCTACAAACATGGTTGAGCAAATGTCCTTATTGTGTACTTGAGCCTGTTTTGGATATATGCCTAGGAGTGGTATGGCTGGATCTTGAGGAAGCGCTATTCCTAGTTGTCTGAGAAAGCATCAGATTGGTTTTCAGAGTGGTTGTACAAGTAGGTGGCTTTCTTATTTCTTCTTAAATGGCATCACTGTGTTCAGGTCTGTTATATGGACATACTATAGAATTTTGACAGGTTCTAGAAGGGACCTTTCTTTTTTCTCAGTTTACTTACTTTGCATTTCAAGGGTGCCCCCTCCATCCCATTCCAGTCCCCCCTCTCCCTCCTTTCCCCTTTCCCTCTTCCTTTCCCACCAGAAGAGGGAGACCCCTTCCCCCATATTCACCCTTCCCCAGAACATCTAGTCATACTAGAACTGAGCATAGCCTCATTCTCTGAAGCCAGGCAAGGTAGTGGTGTCAAGGGGAAGTATTCTAAAAGCAGGCAATAGAGTCCATGTTAGAAACAGATCCCTCCTCCGCTCACCAGCCACCCTATATGAAGATCAAGCTACCTATTGGCCACATGTATGCAGGGGGCCTAGGTCCAGACTATGCATACTCCTTAGTTGATGTGTCAGTCTCTGTAAGCCCCCATGGGACTGAGTTAATTGTCTCTGTTGGTCTTCTGGTAAGGGTCCTGTCCCCTCCAGGTCTTTCCATCTTTCTCCCTACACTTCCACAGGACCCCTGGAGCTCTGCTCCATGTGTGCAAGTCCCAGCATCTGTCTTAATCTGCTGCTGGCTGAAGCCTCCCAGACAGTCTTTAGGCTCCTGTCTGCAAGCATAGCAGAACATCATTAATAGTGTCAGGGGCTGGCTCTGTACTGTGGGGTGGGCTTCTTGAACAGTAACTGGAAAATTCCACAGTATGACATCAGTCAGAATTCAAATATTTTTGCTAAGGGATACTGCTTGATGTCTTCTTCTTTTATTAACATCTTATTTTAGAGAAGATCTTTAATACTGAGAGTTTTGTATTGTAGGTGGCATTTCCAAATATGTTCTCCTTTACATTTTGTTTTAAGGTATGCTATGTTTATGGGTGTTTTGCCTACATGTATGTCTGTGTAGTATGTACTTGCTTGGCTCCTTCAGAGTCCTGAAGATGTCATCAGAGTGCATGGGAATGTTGTTGTAAGTTGTCATGTCTCTCCTCTGCAAGGATACCAATTGTTCTTAACTGTTGAACCATCTTTCTAGCCCCAGATTTATGTGTAAGTATGTGTGTGTGTACACGTACACACATATGAGTACAGCACCCATGGGGGCCAGAAGAGGGCACAGGATCCTTTGGAACTGGAGTTAGACATATCTGTGAGCCTCCTTGTATAAGTTCTGGGAACCAAGTTTTAACTGCAGAACCATATCTCTAGTCCTTGTTATCAATGTAATAGTCTGTGATTAATTCCCTTTCTATTATGTCACACTTTATTTATACATAAACAATGTTTTTACATAAATATCATCTTACTCAAGTGTGATAAAGGAGAAAATATGAAATGAAGCTCATGTTGGGTTAGAACCTCCAAAAAGTAGAATCAGTTTCTCAAATGTTAGCTACCAAATGTCTGTGAATAAGTTCAGTGCATTACAAATGGCACTAATTTTCTTCAGCTTAAAAATGTAGTAAATTTAGAACAAATTATTTAAAGGCACTGAACAAGGCAAACTTTATGTCCCCAAACAGGGATGATAAAGTAGTTGTGTCTATGAATGCACAGTGATATTTAGTGAAATGAGTGAATAATAGTTACTACAACACTGTGACATAGTAGATAGAATTCCAAAGGCACATTACTGAGATAGGTTTACACATGTGAAAAAAACAAATTGGGACACATAATACTGCATGGAAAAGCCCCCCACAATGGGAATCCTTCAGTTATACACATACTCACATACATGTATGTACTATGCACATGTACATACACACACACACACACACAAGGAAAAAAGACAGGTAAAAATTGGAATGAAAGCAATGTGTAAGGGTTGGGGAAAAGGTACAGCAGGTGAGCTCATTTACTGTGAAAGTACCTGAGTTCAAATTTCCTGGCTCTATATGTAAGAAGCTGGGTATGCTCACATTTCAGACTGTAACCTCAGTGCTGAGGGACCAGGGGTGGGAGTGAGGTGGAGGTAGGTGTATCACTTGGACTTGCTATCTGACAGTCTAGATCCAGAATCAGTGAGAGAAGCTTTATGCCAAGGAAATAGGCAGAAAACTTGAGAGCAGACACCTCAAGTATTCTCCATTAAACACACATGCTTAAAAACAAATGCAAAAATAGATGCATATTTGCAAATATTTATACAGAAATAAGAGTATGGGGAAAGAGAAGGAAAAAAAATCCCTTTCAGGTGAAGAAAACGGAGAAGTAAAGATTGGCATCAGGAGTGATCTGAAAATAAAAAAGAAAAAGTATCATAAAGCATTACCTTAGAAAAGTCTTTGAAATGTTCTTTCGAATGCTAAAATATGATAGAACAAAGATTAGGAAATAAAGGGGAGAGAGGCCTGCCTGCCACCATGCTGCTTGGTGCTGCTGAGGCAGAGACAACCAGAGGCCCTATTACCACCATGTGATGGTAAAGACACCCCAGAGGCACATGAGTCATATGTCTCAACTTCAGTGGGTGACACTACATTGTGCAAGTCTGTAGTGGAGAGGTGGGAGAGAAAGTGAAGCAGAATGGTTTTGAGCATTATGAGAAGAGGCAAAACTAGAGATGCCAGGGTGGAGAGGAATGGCCTGATGTGACTGGCCTCCCCTGCCACCTGAGGCCATGGTGTGGTCCCATCCTAAACTGCTGCTGAGGGCCATGTCTAGGTTCATGTCCATGCAGCAGCAGAGGTCTCTGTCCATGTCTGTGGCTTGTATTACCACTAAAGACCATGTGGACTTCCCTGATCTGGGCTGTTGCTACCTGGAACCATGTTAATGTCCAAGGACTGTGCATATCTGGTCCTGCCCCTCACTGACTTTGGAATTCTAGAGACCTGTCCTAATTCCTTGCTGGCTGCAGCACTTAGGAAAGCTGGCCCTGCATCTAGCCTAGGCAGCATAGTAGAGCTGGTTTTGGTGGTGGAAGTGTGGGTGAGCCAACCCCAATGGCATGAACATAGGAGGGCTGGCCCTACCACTCACCTGTCTTGAAATGACATGAGCAAGGGAGAGATGCCTTTCTCTCCCCTTACACCTCACCACCTGTGGTTGTTGGGAGACATGGCCCCAAGGTCATGAGCGCTGGAGAGTGAACTCTGTGCCTCACCTGGGCAGAGTGGTAGAGGTGGCTCTGGTGGCATGTGTGTGGGTGAGATGGCCCTTCCCCTTGATGGCTTCAGCATTTGGTGAGATAACCAAGGCAGTGCTGGAGAGCTCATCTTGGTGGTGTGGGTGCCAGAGAGCTGGAGGGCTGACGCCAGCCCAGCTGCCACCCAGGCTGAGATCTGGGGCTTTAAGTTGGCCCACACCAGCATATGCCTCATTTGTGAACTGCTAGAACACATCAGGGGGCTCTAAGTAGGATGGTTCAGAGGAGTACTGATGAGGATCCAGTATCGATGGTGTGGCAAGGCCAAAGGCTTCAGGCCAGATTGATGACTCATTGCAGTAAACATTTGCAAGTGACGATGTGTGGACAGGGGTGGAGGAGAATGAACTCTGGGGAATGCTGTCACACTACATATGTTTTGGTCTGTTTATTTTTTAATTTTTTTTGTTTTCTTTGGGGGGTTGCAATGGTGGAGGGTGGATATGAATGGATAGGGAGATGAGTGTGACTGGGTACATGGTCTGAATCTCACAAAGAATCAATAAAATGTTAATTAAAAAGAAAATAAAGGGAAGAGAGAAAAAGTCTTTGATGTTGGATAAGCTATCTGTTAGTGAGTAAAAATAATTTCCCATTTAAGAGCTTTATTTCGGGTTTATGAATATCAGCAATCCAAAGGTAACTTCTAATGTAGCCTGTGGCAATGAATTTGCTAGAAAAAGCAAAACTAAACAAAACAAAACCAACAACAACAACAACAAAACCTGTCCTCATCTTCTGGCTTGACCAAAAAGATTTGCTTCCAAAGCTCCTGAACATGGGTGCTAGCAAAATCATGTGTTGGCAGGCTTATTATGTGGAGTTATTTTCTGGTTCTTATAAAAAAGGCATCACTCTGTCCCTTGCAATTGGGCTTCCCCATAGGGCAGCTCAAAGCCTAAGAGGCTGCTTCTTCACAGTGAGAAACTGTAACAGCTTTGTTACAGAGAAATAAAGGTGTGTGTGTGTGTGTGTGTGTGTGTGTGTGAGAGAGAGAGAGAGAGAGAGAGAGAGAGAGAGAGAGAGAGAGAGAGAGAGAGAAGACAGAAGAATACAGACTTATTTTGTAAAGGATTTACTGAAATACCATTAAATAACATACAATTCACTCATTTAACTATTATCAATGTGTGTGCAGACTCATAACCTACTGCTACAGTCATTTTAAAACACCCTTGTAAACCTCAAAGAAACAAAATACCTTTTAGCTGTCATCCCCAAGCCTCAGTTTCCCCCTTTCCCTCTATACAACCCTTGGAAAACAATAATCCATGTTTCATGCTTGCAGATCCACAGAGACTTACAACATGCCCATAGAAGTTGCAGCTCACCATTCCTGCTTCTTTTCATTGCCTAAACATCAGTTGTTGGATGATTTCGGTGATGAACATCTGTAAATCCAGCACTGGGGAGGCAGAAGAAGGGGAATCATGAGTTTGAGGATCAGTTGTGCTAAAACAGAAAGGTTCTTGTCTCGATGAAAAAAATAAAATACAAAAACGGTTACCATCCCATATACAACCAAAGATTCTCTGCCTAGGGCAGTAGGTCTTAAAGGACCTGAGACTCACTATAGAATCAGTTTCTCTCATGAGTGAACCAGGAATGTATTGGGGTGTTGTGACCACTGGGTACGTTCTTAATTACACAGTTGATGGAATATGACAAGTCAGAGAAAAAGCCTCCCCAAAGAACCAACCAAACCTGCCTCTGAGATCTTGAATTTGAAACTTATATGTAGATGTGACAGAGTGACTTTGAAAGAGGAAAGGATTCATTGAACTTCAATCTCTGCAGCTCCTGACTGCCTTGTAAGTCAGGCAATCTACAAGGAGATGTGTAAGAAGGGAGTGCTCTTTGGGAGATCATCCACCTTCTCTGAATTCTCCCCTTAGGCTATGCTCTGGTTAGCTAGAATAACACTGAAGTGGACTCTATACTCCAAGAAACTGGGGCAGGACACATCATACTCTGATTCTGGTATTTTAAAACATAAACACTACATTGATTAGATAGCACCCAAGACTGATGATGTAGCTCTTTCCTCGTGCTTTTAGAATCCAGGTTCCATGAGATGTCTGGAAAGCTATTGACCACTCTTAGATTTTCAGTTCCCACAACAACTTATAGACATTCTCCTCCATCCCAGATATTTACTTATTTTTTCACAGTATTTTTCTGCCTACAAACAGCAAGACTCTCTCCTCGTTTTCTTCTTTCTCCTGTAATTCTTTCTTGTCTTCCTCCTTCTTCCCATTTCCCCATATTCTTCTTCCTCCTCCTCTTTCCTTTCTCTTTCCTCTTCCGTCTTCCTCCTTCCTCCTTCATTCTCTCTCTCCTCTTTTTTATTCTCCTCTTTCATCTTCTTCTTTATTTTTCCTCTTCTCTCTAGCAAAACCCAACTCAATGAACCAATGAGTTTAACTGGAGTTACTTACAGGAGTATGGATGAGAGGCTACTTCTAGGAGCAGAAATTACTCAAAGATAGCTTATTCATTAAAGCCCACCCCAACATGCGTGGCAGCTTATGAAAGCTGGAAACCTGGGCCTCCGTGCACAACTTGTGGGCAGTTTGACATGCTGGACATATCTCATCCAAGGAGGTCTGTTGTCTGGTTTCCTGTCTGGGGAAAGGAAACATTTGTTTATGTCTCCCTAAGATCAGTGACACATCTCCTTTTCTTCAATCTTCTTCCTCCCCTTCCAGTTTTCTTCCTTATTTCCCCTTGCTCCTCCTTTCTTGATCTTTTTCTTCTCTTTTTTCTTCCCTGTTTGTCTCTTCCTTTTCTTTCTTTCTACCCTATTCTCCTTGCCCCATTGCTCTTCTTTCCCATGTTTTTCTTCTTCACCTATCCTCTTCTTTCTTTATTCCCATTTTTCTTCCCTTCTCCTTTTTGTCCTCCTCCTTCCTATTCCTCCTGTTCTTCTCATCCTTTCCCCTTTTTTTCTATCTCTCTAAGATGACTGAGGCATACTTCACTTCAGCTTATTATAACAGTATTTGTTCTGAACTGACAAGCTCCTCCCAGCTTTTCTGCACCTTTCTTTAATATTGGAGCTCGTTATGGAGCTCTCTCTTCAGTCACAGTGCTCCCACTGTGTTGCCCTTTCTTTTTATGGAGATCAAGATCATAGCACCAGTGCAAAGGCCTCTTTAAAGGCCATCATGCTGAGCTTTCCTTGATGTCTGAGCATCTGTCATATTGTCTGACAGGTTTTCCTTTGGCTGTAATTTTGCGGTAGCTCTGAAGGCTTAGCTAGGGAGTGGCAGCAAACTGCTCCAGGGCCTGAATAGACAGAACTAATAGCAACTTATCTCTCTTCACACCCATTATGCATGACAGGGCTGGAGTGGAGCACATTTGAAGGGAAAGAAATGATTTGTTCACTGAATAAGAAGGTACATTTTCTATGGGAAATTTCAACGTGTTGTAGAAACCTAAAAGAGAGACAAGTGGGTCAGATAGATACCTTGCTCATGCATAGTCAGCTTCCTTTGACTGTTAGGATTCTGTTCTTGAAAAAAAAAAAAAACAACAAAGATATTTTGAAAAGGTCATATGAAGATGCTGGCTGGGAGCCTAAAAT